>NC_092312.1:56270147-56573177 GCF_036785885.1 Coffea arabica | reverse complement strand
GCGGGTGCTCATTTTCGACACGAGAGTCGAAGGAGAGGATCAGTTACAGGCCGAATACGTATTTCCGGTCACATGTCCGATCATACTTCATTACTACGGCACTTCGTATTCGTCCCTGAACGATGACAAGTGTCCGTGGGTGGCCAAGTACAAGCTCGAAGATTCCAACATCAAGAGTGGAGTCAATTTCTGCAAGATAAAGGCGCATATGAAGTTAGCAACCGCTAAAGTACCAGACAAGGTCCAGTTCCGATCACCGAGAGTGCACATACTGTCCGATCTCTTCACCGAAGAAGACGTGGACATGTGGCACTGCAACTATGCTCCCAAGCAGCCTGCACTTTGTCGTTCCACTTCCGCAATAGTCAGGCCAAGCACCAATCATCTCTTAATTGGGCCTGGAACGTCATTGGGCCAGATCCGTAATGCAATCTCCGAGATTGGACTGGGCCAGCGTGATGACCTTTCAGATCGTGGATCTGACCCAAGCCCATCTGCATCCCAAGTGGGCTACAATATCTCGGCTGAGCAGTTGGGCCATGTATTGGCCCAATCAATATCAACAGTTATGTCGACAAACAAGGCCCAGCCTCAGGCTACTTTCAAGTTCGGAGCCAAGCCCCCATGTAATTAGTCAATTCGGCCGAACCAAATGTCGGCCCATTTATTTTTCTTTTGTTCAGCTGCGCTTGCCATTTTAATAAGGGATTTCTTACTGTGTCAAATAAAATGCAAAATTTTATTAATGCTCGTACATCATACGGCTGTTAATATTCACAGCCACGGGATAACCGCAGAGGCTCTCCCAAACAATGTACAACATCAGAGCATTCTCTTTTACATTACTGTAACGACCATCAGTCAAATTCCCGTAATCCTTAAATTTAGTCACGAATTTATTCTTCCCGAAGAATGCAATGTATCGATCAATCGATATCCTGCTACCATCGTTGCACCCCTTCACGATGATCTTCTCCCTCATTAGCACTTTAAAGCGGCTGAGCATGTCATTGCGAACGTGAAGATCCACCTTGGATCCGTGATTTCCCGTGACATCACCGAATACGTCCTGGAAGGTTGGCTTACGCTGATCACTGGGCTCACGGTCCAGAACAATGAATATGCCCAATATGCCGTCGACGGGCCCACTGCGGTGGACCGCATTGCCGTCGTCCATGAGGGCAGCATCACTGCCGATCAGCACGCTTCCGTCAATGTTAATGGAAGTGACCCTGCACTTGTTTTCATATCTATGCCCCGGTCGCTGGCCTAGTTCCGGGAGCTTCATGTAATCGTACCACACGGCCTCGCAGGCTACGCCTTCATCAGGGTCGAATGTCTCGTCTATCATCCCGCTTTGCGAGAAGGGCCTCTTCCTGCCTCGCAGGAACAGCCTTGCTCTCCTTCCGAAGGTGGGACCCGCACTCGATGCACCACCGGTGCTGCCGAACAGCCTCTTCCTTCGAGTGATGGGTCTGAGAGGAGTGCCGGGACCAGCATACCTCTTCGTTCCTCGACTTCCCATTCTTCCTATCCGGTGAAATGTGAAATCCCTCCTGCCAATTATAACACAATTTCACCGGAGTGCCTTTATGTCAATCAGCAACAGCTTCTTTCCCCGCTTCGACTGTATTTTTCCTCATCCCCAAGCATGTTACAGCATTCTCCGTACATGGGTTCGAATTTCAAATCCATGAACAGTGTACGGAGTCCGGCCCTCGGCGCTAAAGCGCCGGGGTGGGGGCCACATTGCGCATGTGCGCACTGTGGGGGCCCACAAGGTTCGCACCGCGAACCATAATAATCAGACCAGTATGCTCCCGCATACTGTTCTTGATCAGGTAATACGCATTGCATCGATCATCGATGCACCTTCAATCACAGCCGTCTATTGTATTGGGTTGAGCTGATCTCAACCGTCCAGTTTACTCTTGGGGGGTGACGTGGCCCCTCCATCCGCCGTCCACGTGTCCGCCCCGAGCGTCTTTGTGGACCGTCCGATTAAAGGGTCCCACTCAACCCAGTCTACCCAATACAACAGATACTTTGTAATGGGTTGAGTGACGTCATTCTATTGGGTTGGCTGACGTCATATGGGTAGAGGTCCTAAACAGTTCCAACACACATCCTTCTATATAAACGACACCGTTTCACCAACACAACACAAACACTTCCTTCCTCATCATCTATCCTCCATCAACTTCAAGAACACGTGAACATTTCAATGGAGATACCAACTGATCAATCCATTGCTGGATACTACAAATCAGATATCATGGAAGCACGAGCATCATCAGATGCTCAGACCATAAGGATCTCCTTCCCTGCGTTCTCCTCGACAATTATCCAACGAGTGTGTAGGCTCTCCATGCTAATCGACCACTGCGAAATCAGGTATACTCCCCAGATTCCGATCAACAGCACCGGCAAGGTGCGGGTGCTCATTTTCGACACGAGAGTCGAAGGAGAGGATCAGTTACAGGCCGAATACGTATTTCCGGTCACATGTCCGATCATACTTCATTACTACGGCACTTCGTATTCGTCCCTGAACGATGACAAGTGTCCGTGGGTGGCCAAGTACAAGCTCGAAGATTCCAACATCAAGAGTGGAGTCAATTTCTGCAAGATAAAGGCGCATATGAAGTTAGCAACCGCTAAAGTACCAGACAAGGTCCAGTTCCGATCACCGAGAGTGCACATACTGTCCGATCTCTTCACCGAAGAAGACGTGGACATGTGGCACTGCAACTATGCTCCCAAGCAGCCTGCACTTTGTCGTTCCACTTCCGCAATAGTCAGGCCAAGCACCAATCATCTCTTAATTGGGCCTGGAACGTCATTGGGCCAGATCCGTAATGCAATCTCCGAGATTGGACTGGGCCAGCGTGATGACCTTTCAGATCGTGGATCTGACCCAAGCCCATCTGCATCCCAAGTGGGCTACAATATCTCGGCTGAGCAGTTGGGCCATGTATTGGCCCAATCAATATCAACAGTTATGTCGACAAACAAGGCCCAGCCTCAGGCTACTTTCAAGTTCGGAGCCAAGCCCCCATGTAATTAGTCAATTCGGCCGAACCAAATGTCGGCCCATTTATTTTTCTTTTGTTCAGCTGCGCTTGCCATTTTAATAAGGGATTTCTTACTGTGTCAAATAAAATGCAAAATTTTATTAATGCTCGTACATCATACGGCTGTTAATATTCACAGCCACGGGATAACCGCAGAGGCTCTCCCAAACAATGTACAACATCAGAGCATTCTCTTTTACATTACTGTAACGACCATCAGTCAAATTCCCGTAATCCTTAAATTTAGTCACGAATTTATTCTTCCCGAAGAATGCAATGTATCGATCAATCGATATCCTGCTACCATCGTTGCACCCCTTCACGATGATCTTCTCCCTCATTAGCACTTTAAAGCGGCTGAGCATGTCATTGCGAACGTGAAGATCCACCTTGGATCCGTGATTTCCCGTGACATCACCGAATACGTCCTGGAAGGTTGGCTTACGCTGATCACTGGGCTCACGGTCCAGAACAATGAATATGCCCAATATGCCGTCGACGGGCCCACTGCGGTGGACCGCATTGCCGTCGTCCATGAGGGCAGCATCACTGCCGATCAGCACGCTTCCGTCAATGTTAATGGAAGTGACCCTGCACTTGTTTTCATATCTATGCCCCGGTCGCTGGCCTAGTTCCGGGAGCTTCATGTAATCGTACCACACGGCCTCGCAGGCTACGCCTTCATCAGGGTCGAATGTCTCGTCTATCATCCCGCTTTGCGAGAAGGGCCTCTTCCTGCCTCGCAGGAACAGCCTTGCTCTCCTTCCGAAGGTGGGACCCGCACTCGATGCACCACCGGTGCTGCCGAACAGCCTCTTCCTTCGAGTGATGGGTCTGAGAGGAGTGCCGGGACCAGCATACCTCTTCGTTCCTCGACTTCCCATTCTTCCTATCCGGTGAAATGTGAAATCCCTCCTGCCAATTATAACACAATTTCACCGGAGTGCCTTTATGTCAATCAGCAACAGCTTCTTTCCCCGCTTCGACTGTATTTTTCCTCATCCCCAAGCATGTTACAGCATTCTCCGTACATGGGTTCGAATTTCAAATCCATGAACAGTGTACGGAGTCCGGCCCTCGGCGCTAAAGCGCCGGGGTGGGGGCCACATTGCGCATGTGCGCACTGTGGGGGCCCACAAGGTTCGCACCGCGAACCATAATAATCAGACCAGTATGCTCCCGCATACTGTTCTTGATCAGGTAATACGCATTGCATCGATCATCGATGCACCTTCAATCACAGCCGTCTATTGTATTGGGTTGAGCTGATCTCAACCGTCCAGTTTACTCTTGGGGGGTGACGTGGCCCCTCCATCCGCCGTCCACGTGTCCGCCCCGAGCGTCTTTGTGGACCGTCCGATTAAAGGGTCCCACTCAACCCAGTCTACCCAATACAACAGATACTTTGTAATGGGTTGAGTGACGTCATTCTATTGGGTTGGCTGACGTCATATGGGTAGAGGTCCTAAACAGTTCCAACACACATCCTTCTATATAAACGACACCGTTTCACCAACACAACACAAACACTTCCTTCCTCATCATCTATCCTCCATCAACTTCAAGAACACGTGAACATTTCAATGGAGATACCAACTGATCAATCCATTGCTGGATACTACAAATCAGATATCATGGAAGCACGAGCATCATCAGATGCTCAGACCATAAGGATCTCCTTCCCTGCGTTCTCCTCGACAATTATCCAACGAGTGTGTAGGCTCTCCATGCTAATCGACCACTGCGAAATCAGGTATACTCCCCAGATTCCGATCAACAGCACCGGCAAGGTGCGGGTGCTCATTTTCGACACGAGAGTCGAAGGAGAGGATCAGTTACAGGCCGAATACGTATTTCCGGTCACATGTCCGATCATACTTCATTACTACGGCACTTCGTATTCGTCCCTGAACGATGACAAGTGTCCGTGGGTGGCCAAGTACAAGCTCGAAGATTCCAACATCAAGAGTGGAGTCAATTTCTGCAAGATAAAGGCGCATATGAAGTTAGCAACCGCTAAAGTACCAGACAAGGTCCAGTTCCGATCACCGAGAGTGCACATACTGTCCGATCTCTTCACCGAAGAAGACGTGGACATGTGGCACTGCAACTATGCTCCCAAGCAGCCTGCACTTTGTCGTTCCACTTCCGCAATAGTCAGGCCAAGCACCAATCATCTCTTAATTGGGCCTGGAACGTCATTGGGCCAGATCCGTAATGCAATCTCCGAGATTGGACTGGGCCAGCGTGATGACCTTTCAGATCGTGGATCTGACCCAAGCCCATCTGCATCCCAAGTGGGCTACAATATCTCGGCTGAGCAGTTGGGCCATGTATTGGCCCAATCAATATCAACAGTTATGTCGACAAACAAGGCCCAGCCTCAGGCTACTTTCAAGTTCGGAGCCAAGCCCCCATGTAATTAGTCAATTCGGCCGAACCAAATGTCGGCCCATTTATTTTTCTTTTGTTCAGCTGCGCTTGCCATTTTAATAAGGGATTTCTTACTGTGTCAAATAAAATGCAAAATTTTATTAATGCTCGTACATCATACGGCTGTTAATATTCACAGCCACGGGATAACCGCAGAGGCTCTCCCAAACAATGTACAACATCAGAGCATTCTCTTTTACATTACTGTAACGACCATCAGTCAAATTCCCGTAATCCTTAAATTTAGTCACGAATTTATTCTTCCCGAAGAATGCAATGTATCGATCAATCGATATCCTGCTACCATCGTTGCACCCCTTCACGATGATCTTCTCCCTCATTAGCACTTTAAAGCGGCTGAGCATGTCATTGCGAACGTGAAGATCCACCTTGGATCCGTGATTTCCCGTGACATCACCGAATACGTCCTGGAAGGTTGGCTTACGCTGATCACTGGGCTCACGGTCCAGAACAATGAATATGCCCAATATGCCGTCGACGGGCCCACTGCGGTGGACCGCATTGCCGTCGTCCATGAGGGCAGCATCACTGCCGATCAGCACGCTTCCGTCAATGTTAATGGAAGTGACCCTGCACTTGTTTTCATATCTATGCCCCGGTCGCTGGCCTAGTTCCGGGAGCTTCATGTAATCGTACCACACGGCCTCGCAGGCTACGCCTTCATCAGGGTCGAATGTCTCGTCTATCATCCCGCTTTGCGAGAAGGGCCTCTTCCTGCCTCGCAGGAACAGCCTTGCTCTCCTTCCGAAGGTGGGACCCGCACTCGATGCACCACCGGTGCTGCCGAACAGCCTCTTCCTTCGAGTGATGGGTCTGAGAGGAGTGCCGGGACCAGCATACCTCTTCGTTCCTCGACTTCCCATTCTTCCTATCCGGTGAAATGTGAAATCCCTCCTGCCAATTATAACACAATTTCACCGGAGTGCCTTTATGTCAATCAGCAACAGCTTCTTTCCCCGCTTCGACTGTATTTTTCCTCATCCCCAAGCATGTTACAGCATTCTCCGTACATGGGTTCGAATTTCAAATCCATGAACAGTGTACGGAGTCCGGCCCTCGGCGCTAAAGCGCCGGGGTGGGGGCCACATTGCGCATGTGCGCACTGTGGGGGCCCACAAGGTTCGCACCGCGAACCATAATAATCAGACCAGTATGCTCCCGCATACTGTTCTTGATCAGGTAATACGCATTGCATCGATCATCGATGCACCTTCAATCACAGCCGTCTATTGTATTGGGTTGAGCTGATCTCAACCGTCCAGTTTACTCTTGGGGGGTGACGTGGCCCCTCCATCCGCCGTCCACGTGTCCGCCCCGAGCGTCTTTGTGGACCGTCCGATTAAAGGGTCCCACTCAACCCAGTCTACCCAATACAACAGATACTTTGTAATGGGTTGAGTGACGTCATTCTATTGGGTTGGCTGACGTCATATGGGTAGAGGTCCTAAACAGTTCCAACACACATCCTTCTATATAAACGACACCGTTTCACCAACACAACACAAACACTTCCTTCCTCATCATCTATCCTCCATCAACTTCAAGAACACGTGAACATTTCAATGGAGATACCAACTGATCAATCCATTGCTGGATACTACAAATCAGATATCATGGAAGCACGAGCATCATCAGATGCTCAGACCATAAGGATCTCCTTCCCTGCGTTCTCCTCGACAATTATCCAACGAGTGTGTAGGCTCTCCATGCTAATCGACCACTGCGAAATCAGGTATACTCCCCAGATTCCGATCAACAGCACCGGCAAGGTGCGGGTGCTCATTTTCGACACGAGAGTCGAAGGAGAGGATCAGTTACAGGCCGAATACGTATTTCCGGTCACATGTCCGATCATACTTCATTACTACGGCACTTCGTATTCGTCCCTGAACGATGACAAGTGTCCGTGGGTGGCCAAGTACAAGCTCGAAGATTCCAACATCAAGAGTGGAGTCAATTTCTGCAAGATAAAGGCGCATATGAAGTTAGCAACCGCTAAAGTACCAGACAAGGTCCAGTTCCGATCACCGAGAGTGCACATACTGTCCGATCTCTTCACCGAAGAAGACGTGGACATGTGGCACTGCAACTATGCTCCCAAGCAGCCTGCACTTTGTCGTTCCACTTCCGCAATAGTCAGGCCAAGCACCAATCATCTCTTAATTGGGCCTGGAACGTCATTGGGCCAGATCCGTAATGCAATCTCCGAGATTGGACTGGGCCAGCGTGATGACCTTTCAGATCGTGGATCTGACCCAAGCCCATCTGCATCCCAAGTGGGCTACAATATCTCGGCTGAGCAGTTGGGCCATGTATTGGCCCAATCAATATCAACAGTTATGTCGACAAACAAGGCCCAGCCTCAGGCTACTTTCAAGTTCGGAGCCAAGCCCCCATGTAATTAGTCAATTCGGCCGAACCAAATGTCGGCCCATTTATTTTTCTTTTGTTCAGCTGCGCTTGCCATTTTAATAAGGGATTTCTTACTGTGTCAAATAAAATGCAAAATTTTATTAATGCTCGTACATCATACGGCTGTTAATATTCACAGCCACGGGATAACCGCAGAGGCTCTCCCAAACAATGTACAACATCAGAGCATTCTCTTTTACATTACTGTAACGACCATCAGTCAAATTCCCGTAATCCTTAAATTTAGTCACGAATTTATTCTTCCCGAAGAATGCAATGTATCGATCAATCGATATCCTGCTACCATCGTTGCACCCCTTCACGATGATCTTCTCCCTCATTAGCACTTTAAAGCGGCTGAGCATGTCATTGCGAACGTGAAGATCCACCTTGGATCCGTGATTTCCCGTGACATCACCGAATACGTCCTGGAAGGTTGGCTTACGCTGATCACTGGGCTCACGGTCCAGAACAATGAATATGCCCAATATGCCGTCGACGGGCCCACTGCGGTGGACCGCATTGCCGTCGTCCATGAGGGCAGCATCACTGCCGATCAGCACGCTTCCGTCAATGTTAATGGAAGTGACCCTGCACTTGTTTTCATATCTATGCCCCGGTCGCTGGCCTAGTTCCGGGAGCTTCATGTAATCGTACCACACGGCCTCGCAGGCTACGCCTTCATCAGGGTCGAATGTCTCGTCTATCATCCCGCTTTGCGAGAAGGGCCTCTTCCTGCCTCGCAGGAACAGCCTTGCTCTCCTTCCGAAGGTGGGACCCGCACTCGATGCACCACCGGTGCTGCCGAACAGCCTCTTCCTTCGAGTGATGGGTCTGAGAGGAGTGCCGGGACCAGCATACCTCTTCGTTCCTCGACTTCCCATTCTTCCTATCCGGTGAAATGTGAAATCCCTCCTGCCAATTATAACACAATTTCACCGGAGTGCCTTTATGTCAATCAGCAACAGCTTCTTTCCCCGCTTCGACTGTATTTTTCCTCATCCCCAAGCATGTTACAGCATTCTCCGTACATGGGTTCGAATTTCAAATCCATGAACAGTGTACGGAGTCCGGCCCTCGGCGCTAAAGCGCCGGGGTGGGGGCCACATTGCGCATGTGCGCACTGTGGGGGCCCACAAGGTTCGCACCGCGAACCATAATAATCAGACCAGTATGCTCCCGCATACTGTTCTTGATCAGGTAATACGCATTGCATCGATCATCGATGCACCTTCAATCACAGCCGTCTATTGTATTGGGTTGAGCTGATCTCAACCGTCCAGTTTACTCTTGGGGGGTGACGTGGCCCCTCCATCCGCCGTCCACGTGTCCGCCCCGAGCGTCTTTGTGGACCGTCCGATTAAAGGGTCCCACTCAACCCAGTCTACCCAATACAACAGATACTTTGTAATGGGTTGAGTGACGTCATTCTATTGGGTTGGCTGACGTCATATGGGTAGAGGTCCTAAACAGTTCCAACACACATCCTTCTATATAAACGACACCGTTTCACCAACACAACACAAACACTTCCTTCCTCATCATCTATCCTCCATCAACTTCAAGAACACGTGAACATTTCAATGGAGATACCAACTGATCAATCCATTGCTGGATACTACAAATCAGATATCATGGAAGCACGAGCATCATCAGATGCTCAGACCATAAGGATCTCCTTCCCTGCGTTCTCCTCGACAATTATCCAACGAGTGTGTAGGCTCTCCATGCTAATCGACCACTGCGAAATCAGGTATACTCCCCAGATTCCGATCAACAGCACCGGCAAGGTGCGGGTGCTCATTTTCGACACGAGAGTCGAAGGAGAGGATCAGTTACAGGCCGAATACGTATTTCCGGTCACATGTCCGATCATACTTCATTACTACGGCACTTCGTATTCGTCCCTGAACGATGACAAGTGTCCGTGGGTGGCCAAGTACAAGCTCGAAGATTCCAACATCAAGAGTGGAGTCAATTTCTGCAAGATAAAGGCGCATATGAAGTTAGCAACCGCTAAAGTACCAGACAAGGTCCAGTTCCGATCACCGAGAGTGCACATACTGTCCGATCTCTTCACCGAAGAAGACGTGGACATGTGGCACTGCAACTATGCTCCCAAGCAGCCTGCACTTTGTCGTTCCACTTCCGCAATAGTCAGGCCAAGCACCAATCATCTCTTAATTGGGCCTGGAACGTCATTGGGCCAGATCCGTAATGCAATCTCCGAGATTGGACTGGGCCAGCGTGATGACCTTTCAGATCGTGGATCTGACCCAAGCCCATCTGCATCCCAAGTGGGCTACAATATCTCGGCTGAGCAGTTGGGCCATGTATTGGCCCAATCAATATCAACAGTTATGTCGACAAACAAGGCCCAGCCTCAGGCTACTTTCAAGTTCGGAGCCAAGCCCCCATGTAATTAGTCAATTCGGCCGAACCAAATGTCGGCCCATTTATTTTTCTTTTGTTCAGCTGCGCTTGCCATTTTAATAAGGGATTTCTTACTGTGTCAAATAAAATGCAAAATTTTATTAATGCTCGTACATCATACGGCTGTTAATATTCACAGCCACGGGATAACCGCAGAGGCTCTCCCAAACAATGTACAACATCAGAGCATTCTCTTTTACATTACTGTAACGACCATCAGTCAAATTCCCGTAATCCTTAAATTTAGTCACGAATTTATTCTTCCCGAAGAATGCAATGTATCGATCAATCGATATCCTGCTACCATCGTTGCACCCCTTCACGATGATCTTCTCCCTCATTAGCACTTTAAAGCGGCTGAGCATGTCATTGCGAACGTGAAGATCCACCTTGGATCCGTGATTTCCCGTGACATCACCGAATACGTCCTGGAAGGTTGGCTTACGCTGATCACTGGGCTCACGGTCCAGAACAATGAATATGCCCAATATGCCGTCGACGGGCCCACTGCGGTGGACCGCATTGCCGTCGTCCATGAGGGCAGCATCACTGCCGATCAGCACGCTTCCGTCAATGTTAATGGAAGTGACCCTGCACTTGTTTTCATATCTATGCCCCGGTCGCTGGCCTAGTTCCGGGAGCTTCATGTAATCGTACCACACGGCCTCGCAGGCTACGCCTTCATCAGGGTCGAATGTCTCGTCTATCATCCCGCTTTGCGAGAAGGGCCTCTTCCTGCCTCGCAGGAACAGCCTTGCTCTCCTTCCGAAGGTGGGACCCGCACTCGATGCACCACCGGTGCTGCCGAACAGCCTCTTCCTTCGAGTGATGGGTCTGAGAGGAGTGCCGGGACCAGCATACCTCTTCGTTCCTCGACTTCCCATTCTTCCTATCCGGTGAAATGTGAAATCCCTCCTGCCAATTATAACACAATTTCACCGGAGTGCCTTTATGTCAATCAGCAACAGCTTCTTTCCCCGCTTCGACTGTATTTTTCCTCATCCCCAAGCATGTTACAGCATTCTCCGTACATGGGTTCGAATTTCAAATCCATGAACAGTGTACGGAGTCCGGCCCTCGGCGCTAAAGCGCCGGGGTGGGGGCCACATTGCGCATGTGCGCACTGTGGGGGCCCACAAGGTTCGCACCGCGAACCATAATAATCAGACCAGTATGCTCCCGCATACTGTTCTTGATCAGGTAATACGCATTGCATCGATCATCGATGCACCTTCAATCACAGCCGTCTATTGTATTGGGTTGAGCTGATCTCAACCGTCCAGTTTACTCTTGGGGGGTGACGTGGCCCCTCCATCCGCCGTCCACGTGTCCGCCCCGAGCGTCTTTGTGGACCGTCCGATTAAAGGGTCCCACTCAACCCAGTCTACCCAATACAACAGATACTTTGTAATGGGTTGAGTGACGTCATTCTATTGGGTTGGCTGACGTCATATGGGTAGAGGTCCTAAACAGTTCCAACACACATCCTTCTATATAAACGACACCGTTTCACCAACACAACACAAACACTTCCTTCCTCATCATCTATCCTCCATCAACTTCAAGAACACGTGAACATTTCAATGGAGATACCAACTGATCAATCCATTGCTGGATACTACAAATCAGATATCATGGAAGCACGAGCATCATCAGATGCTCAGACCATAAGGATCTCCTTCCCTGCGTTCTCCTCGACAATTATCCAACGGGTGTGTAGGCTCTCCATGCTAATCGACCACTGCGAAATCAGGTATACTCCCCAGATTCCGATCAACAGCACCGGCAAGGTGCGGGTGCTCATTTTCGACACGAGAGTCGAAGGAGAGGATCAGTTACAGGCCGAATACGTATTTCCGGTCACATGTCCGATCATACTTCATTACTACGGCACTTCGTATTCGTCCCTGAACGATGACAAGTGTCCGTGGGTGGCCAAGTACAAGCTCGAAGATTCCAACATCAAGAGTGGAGTCAATTTCTGCAAGATAAAGGCGCATATGAAGTTAGCAACCGCTAAAGTACCAGACAAGGTCCAGTTCCGATCACCGAGAGTGCACATACTGTCCGATCTCTTCACCGAAGAAGACGTGGACATGTGGCACTGCAACTATGCTCCCAAGCAGCCTGCACTTTGTCGTTCCACTTCCGCAATAGTCAGGCCAAGCACCAATCATCTCTTAATTGGGCCTGGAACGTCATTGGGCCAGATCCGTAATGCAATCTCCGAGATTGGACTGGGCCAGCGTGATGACCTTTCAGATCGTGGATCTGACCCAAGCCCATCTGCATCCCAAGTGGGCTACAATATCTCGGCTGAGCAGTTGGGCCATGTATTGGCCCAATCAATATCAACAGTTATGTCGACAAACAAGGCCCAGCCTCAGGCTACTTTCAAGTTCGGAGCCAAGCCCCCATGTAATTAGTCAATTCGGCCGAACCAAATGTCGGCCCATTTATTTTTCTTTTGTTCAGCTGCGCTTGCCATTTTAATAAGGGATTTCTTACTGTGTCAAATAAAATGCAAAATTTTATTAATGCTCGTACATCATACGGCTGTTAATATTCACAGCCACGGGATAACCGCAGAGGCTCTCCCAAACAATGTACAACATCAGAGCATTCTCTTTTACATTACTGTAACGACCATCAGTCAAATTCCCGTAATCCTTAAATTTAGTCACGAATTTATTCTTCCCGAAGAATGCAATGTATCGATCAATCGATATCCTGCTACCATCGTTGCACCCCTTCACGATGATCTTCTCCCTCATTAGCACTTTAAAGCGGCTGAGCATGTCATTGCGAACGTGAAGATCCACCTTGGATCCGTGATTTCCCGTGACATCACCGAATACGTCCTGGAAGGTTGGCTTACGCTGATCACTGGGCTCACGGTCCAGAACAATGAATATGCCCAATATGCCGTCGACGGGCCCACTGCGGTGGACCGCATTGCCGTCGTCCATGAGGGCAGCATCACTGCCGATCAGCACGCTTCCGTCAATGTTAATGGAAGTGACCCTGCACTTGTTTTCATATCTATGCCCCGGTCGCTGGCCTAGTTCCGGGAGCTTCATGTAATCGTACCACACGGCCTCGCAGGCTACGCCTTCATCAGGGTCGAATGTCTCGTCTATCATCCCGCTTTGCGAGAAGGGCCTCTTCCTGCCTCGCAGGAACAGCCTTGCTCTCCTTCCGAAGGTGGGACCCGCACTCGATGCACCACCGGTGCTGCCGAACAGCCTCTTCCTTCGAGTGATGGGTCTGAGAGGAGTGCCGGGACCAGCATACCTCTTCGTTCCTCGACTTCCCATTCTTCCTATCCGGTGAAATGTGAAATCCCTCCTGCCAATTATAACACAATTTCACCGGAGTGCCTTTATGTCAATCAGCAACAGCTTCTTTCCCCGCTTCGACTGTATTTTTCCTCATCCCCAAGCATGTTACAGCATTCTCCGTACATGGGTTCGAATTTCAAATCCATGAACAGTGTACGGAGTCCGGCCCTCGGCGCTAAAGCGCCGGGGTGGGGGCCACATTGCGCATGTGCGCACTGTGGGGGCCCACAAGGTTCGCACCGCGAACCATAATAATCAGACCAGTATGCTCCCGCATACTGTTCTTGATCAGGTAATACGCATTGCATCGATCATCGATGCACCTTCAATCACAGCCGTCTATTGTATTGGGTTGAGCTGATCTCAACCGTCCAGTTTACTCTTGGGGGGTGACGTGGCCCCTCCATCCGCCGTCCACGTGTCCGCCCCGAGCGTCTTTGTGGACCGTCCGATTAAAGGGTCCCACTCAACCCAGTCTACCCAATACAACAGATACTTTGTAATGGGTTGAGTGACGTCATTCTATTGGGTTGGCTGACGTCATATGGGTAGAGGTCCTAAACAGTTCCAACACACATCCTTCTATATAAACGACACCGTTTCACCAACACAACACAAACACTTCCTTCCTCATCATCTATCCTCCATCAACTTCAAGAACACGTGAACATTTCAATGGAGATACCAACTGATCAATCCATTGCTGGATACTACAAATCAGATATCATGGAAGCACGAGCATCATCAGATGCTCAGACCATAAGGATCTCCTTCCCTGCGTTCTCCTCGACAATTATCCAACGGGTGTGTAGGCTCTCCATGCTAATCGACCACTGCGAAATCAGGTATACTCCCCAGATTCCGATCAACAGCACCGGCAAGGTGCGGGTGCTCATCTTCGACACGAGAGTCGAAGGAGAGGATCAGTTGCAGGCCGAATACGTATTTCCGGTCACATGTCCGATCATACTCCATTACTACGGCACTTCGTATTCGTCCCTGAACGATGACAAGTGTCCGTGGGTGGCCAAGTACAAGCTCGAAGATTCCAACATCAAGAGTGGAGTCAATTTCTGCAAGATAAAGGCGCATATGAAGTTAGCAACCGCTAAAGTACCAGACAAGGTCCAGTTCCGATCACCGAGAGTGCACATACTGTCCGATTTCTTCACCGAAGAAGACGTGGACATGTGGCACTGCAACTATGCTCCCAAGCAGCCTGCACTTTGTCGTTCCACTTCCGCAATAGTCAGGCCAAGCACCAATCATCTCTTAATTGGGCCTGGAACGTCATTGGGCCAGATCCGTAATGCAATCTCCGAGATTGGACTGGGCCAGCGTGATGACCTTTCAGATCGTGGATCTGACCCAGGCCCATCTGCATCCCAAGTGGGCTACAATATCTCGGCTGAGCAGTTGGGAAACAAGTCTGTTCTTGAGAAATTTTCCCCTTGGTTTATAAACTAAAGAGATGGATTTTGTCTCATAGTCATTTTTGGAAGTGACTGAGAAAAGAGGTAGAAGAAAAACAAAATTGGAAGTTCATTTCAGTGCAAAATCACAAAAGATATACCCTAAGTTAGGTAAACAATCTCTACTATTCTCAATTCAATATTTAAAAGTTGTAATCTTAGTTGAGAATCTTGAGATTTTTTGAGAGAATTATAACTGCTATACATCTTGACTGATAATTGTTTGCAACTAATAGTTGTTTTTGCTAATAAACGTTGACTGGAATGCAAAAGGGGCAATTGTGGAACAAAATTTTCATCTCTCTCCTAGAAGTAATTTTTTAATCATGCTTTTTCAAAGATGGACTAATTTTGTTACCACGTCATAAACCTCAAGGGAGGTTATTGTAATTTTTAAAATCTCAACGGAGGATAGTGAAATTGTCAAAAACCTCAGGAGTTTGAGGTTTTTGAAATTATCCCTTTTTTCAAAAACATTTTTTTTCTAACAAGAAATGTGTGGCATCTAAAAAGCAGAGAGAAAAGGGGCTATTAAAACCCAAAACTTCTAAAACCCGCCTCAATAATCTTCTTAAATATTTATTTGCAATGGGTATTACCTAATCAATTTCATGAACAACCAGTCAATCCTTACAATTTGCACAGGGACAAGTCAATCCTAACAGAAGTACATGTGCCGGAAAGAATTAAAAAAAAAAAGGAAGAAGTAAACGAGTGTTACTTGCAAGAGAAATTTTGCGAATTTCTTACCCCAAAAACAAGAATAAAAAGAAAATATACAATCAGGAATTTTTGTATTATTTTCAGAAATTTTTGTATACCTGTATGGCATAAGTGTAGAAAGAAAATTTTAAATATGAAGCAGACTATGTGTTATGAATCCAGATACGCGAGTTTTACTCTTTTTTTTTTTTTTTGAATTACTATTTGCAATGTTGAAGGGCTGTTGAATTATGACTATTTTGTTGTGAATGGTCAGGTGCAATCATTCAAGCAAATAAATGCCAAAAGCAAATGTAATTTTGACTCGTATGGCCATTATGACTTTTATGAGCATATTTTTGCTCGGTAATGATACTCCGATAATTTAATTGTTAAGGATTATTGATTTACTAGATAACTAGACACATTCTCCTTCTCAAACATTAAGTTTGGAAGCTACATTGGAATGGATAACAGTTTTTAGCTTTGACCTTTGCCACTTGAGGTGTCTTCTAAATCCTGAAAGTTT
This sequence comes from Coffea arabica, assembly GCF_036785885.1. NCBI lineage: Eukaryota > Viridiplantae > Streptophyta > Magnoliopsida > Gentianales > Rubiaceae > Coffea > Coffea arabica. The sequence goes on along the minus strand of NC_092312.1, from coordinate 56,556,760 downwards.
AACTTTAATCATTAGACCAAAACTGTCTTAGTAAAATCAAATTAAAAAGTTACAAAATATTGATATGTATTATATAAAAAAATTATAGATATGAATTAATATTATACATTGACAATGATACATTATCATTGTTAGATGCTTGACAATTGATTTGAATTGTAAATTTACATTTAAAATTTTATATAATTATTAAGCGTCTGACTGTAAGAGTGTGTACATTACCAATTTATATAAGGTTATCTCACATTATATTGATTTAACGATAAATGTATGATTCTCAAGTAGGACAGTATTAAGTAAGGCATGCCAAACACCCAAGTCATAGTACTATTCAATGAGAGGCCGTACACTCATGATGTTACTAATGAGACTTTTTTATTTGTCAGAAATGTCTCGATGAGTGACAATATCCATGCTAATTAGTCAGGCGATTACCAGCTTTTGACAATTCCAATATTAATTACACTAAGAAGAACAAAAAATTAATTGCAAAAAAATTGATTGGATGATATAGGAGAAAGAGTGCAAGGGTAGTTCTAAGGGCGTTGAATGGAGCCTGTAATACACTCCATTCAATGCTGGGAGTTCAATGAGCATGATAATTTATGATGCCTGTAATGCTCTGTTGATGAAGCCAAGCTGTGGCCTTTACTATTTTTTTTTTTGGATCAAACCAATTGGACTGTAGTTTGATAATTGTTGCTCACTTTTTTTTTCTTTTCATTAAAAAATTGTATCATTACCTGAAGTCCTAAATTTTTTCAATGAATAAGGGATACTTTTTTTTTCATTTCTCACCCTCATATATCTTCATTTCTCATACTCTATTACTCATTTCCTTCAACCATTTATACAATTCCTCAAAGTGCTCTTATTTTCTCATTATGGATGAAAATTTAATAATTTTAGGAATATGTTTAATGCTCCAAATATAGAAAATTCACCCTCTTCCCAAAATAAAAAACAACAAATTTTCAAAATTACCCCAATTTTTCATTTCTAGTAGTCCACCAAATTTGCCCAATTCCAATCATCAATCCATTTATCAAAATCCACCAGGTTTTCTGTATCCATTTCACATGTATCCACCGTTTGGTTATTTTAATTCGTCAATGGGAAATCAATATACTTCAGCATATTACAACATTGGTATAGGTTGTAGAGGCTCAAAGACTCCGTCGGAAGCAAGCAAGGATTCCGGTTTCGGTTCCCCACAAGAAAATACAACACCAACAGAGTCAATTTCAGATTCTCAGTTTTCAACATATTCAACACAACACGGGATTGAAAATATTACTCCCACCAATGAATCAGTGGAAGAAGCTGATGGGAAATGCGTTTCATGAAGTACGGATGATGACAAGATGCTGGCAAGTGCTTGGCTCACAATTTCCAACTGCAGCATTGTTGGTAACTCCCAAAACGAGGAGAGTTATTGGAAATGAGTCACTGATTACTTCAATGACAGTCGAAAATCTGAACCACCAAGAAAATATAAACCTGTGAAATCACATTGGCATTGGTTGAGTCAAATGGTTAATGAATTCAACCAATACTACAACAAATTGGTTGGAGGACATCATAGTGGGTGGAATGAAAACCAGATCAAGCAACGCGCACATTAGCTTTTTCACCAAAATAATAATAAACATTTTTTTACATGAAAATGTGTGGCTGTTGCTGAAAAATGATCTGAAGTGGAAAGCAAATACTCCTATGCAGCGCTCTTCAAAAAAGATAAGGACTGACGAAAGCGGGGCATACACTTCTTCATCCAATACAAATTCAAGTTTTGACATGATGATAGTGAACTGTGTGAAGTTTGCCCGCTTGGTCAACAAGCATCAAAGAAGGGAAAGAGAAAGGGAAAATCAAAGGTGAATGAGGAAAAATTCGGTGGGGAGCTTAATGAAATCCGGAGTATATTGAAACAGCAAAAAGAAAAAAAATTGCAAGCTATGGAAAACTTAGCAAATAAGTTAGAAAGTTATACTTTCAACAATGATTATGAAATTTTACTGAAGGATACCACAGGCATGACCGTGCAGCAGCTTCGAATTCATGAGCATATGTCTTCCATCCTAAAAGCCAAGTATAATATTCCTTAGTTCAATTTTAATTTTATCCTTTAAATTTTAATCCATGTAATTTTTAATTATGCATTAGTGTGTTTAATAATTTATTTGTAATATTACTTTCATGCCATTATGTTATGTTGAAATAAAATATTAACGTATATGTTTTTTTAAAATTAGCCATTACAAAACTACCCATTGCAAAAAGTCACCGCAGCTTTTAGACAGCTAGCATATGGAGCACCGGCTGATCAATTGGATGAGTACATAAGGATGGGTGAAACCACTGCAATTGAGTGTTTGTCATAGTTTTGCCGATGTGTGATCGACATTTATGGGGCACAGTACTTGAAAAGCCCTAATGCTAATGATGTTGAACATTTACTTCAATTACATTCTGAGCGCCACGGCTTCCCCGACATGCTTGGTAGCATTGACTACATGCATTGGCGATGGAGAAATTGTCCCGTGGCATGGAAAGGTCAATTTACTCGAGGTGATCAAGGATCTCCCATAATAATGTTAGAAGTAGTGGCATCGGCAAACTTATGGATATGGCATGCATTTTTTGGTGTTACTGGGTCTAATAATGATATTAATGTGCTCAATCAATCTCCACTATTTAACAGCGTATTACATGGATACGCTGCTGAGGTTCAATTTATGGTTAGTGGCACACAGTATAACAAAGGATATTATCTAGCAAATGATATTATCTAGCAAATGGCATATATCCAAAATGGGCAACATTCGTTAAAAGTTTCACATCTCCAAGAGATTCAAAGCGGATCAAGTTTAAGCAAATGCATGAAGCTGCAAGAAAAGACGTCGAGCGAGCATTTGGAGTGCTTCAATCTTGTTGGGCTATTGTACGTAGGCCAACTCGGCTATGGCATAGAGCGAAATTGAAAGATATACTGTGCACATGCGTCATATTACATAATATGATTGTCGAGAATGAAGGAGATACAATAAGAAATTGGGATGATGATGATGAAGATCCAACAATCCATGTGATTCAAAGTTCCGTTGAAAATTTTCAAAATTACCTTCAAAGGAATGCAGAACTACGTGATCGTGATACATCATCAACTTCGATCGGACTTGGTCGAACATATTTGGGAACAATTCGGAGGCAACGACAATGAAAATTAGTATTTATTATATTATTATTTGCAATTTATTTGATTTAAATTATGTAATATTATGTCATGGAGTTAAATTAATTCAATAGAGTATTATTAATTAAGTATGAATTTTAATGATGTCTTCACATTTAAGGTGTCACGTATTTGTTTAATAATTACATAAAAATATTAATATTAATATTTTTGAGGGATAGAAAAATATATGTTATTGAAAATCACAAATTAATAATATTAGGTTTTAGAAAATAAAAAATCTGAAAGGTACAAAATTTAATGAAAGTTAATAATTTATTTTTCAAAAAATGCGATTATTTTAAAAAATTAATCTTATCTATTTATGAGAGATTAGAGATATGCATTATAAAAATAAATGTTTGATTTGATTGTGAGATCACGTTATTATATTGTGTTGAGTGTAATTCATTATGAGTGAAAGTATAATAAAAATAAAAATAGTGAAATGCTGATGTAGCATGTGGATTACACTTTAGAAAGCGTAAACCACTGTGGATACCCTAAGTGCAAGGTCCCGGAATCGAGACCTCCCACTTGCACTATAATAATAATAATAATAAACTTCTACGATGTTGGGGGAAGGTTGGATTTGATGACAAAATGAAAGGGATTGTAAGTAAAACGTTTTGAATTCAAAACCTTTCACTTAAAAGAAAAAAAAAAATACTCCAATGTTCATACGAAACATGCATTGCCCGTCAATTGGCTCCTCAACCGATTGCAAAGGCCAACCTTTCCTATTACCTCACAAGAATATTTTGATAGTATTAAACTCAAAGTCATTAATTTACTCTCGTCATTGATTCCTTTTATGATAATAATTAGCAATAAAAGCTATGTTGCGGGTAGGAGGTTGGAGAAAGTTTAGACTGTGATAAAAAGATTTGTTGATCATAGACACAAAACTGCTGGATCGCAGCCTCTGATAACTGGACCTGCTTCCATGATACCCTCCATTGTCATCGTGTTGATCAAGTCTTGCAACAACAAACAACCCTTTTTGCCCTCAGTCCTTTTTTGTCCTTGATCCAATCAATCATAAAACCCCGGAAGTTCCACAGAATTTTTTCGCACAAGAAAGGCAATGCTTCATGGACCATTAAGTGCACTCGTGTCAACGTTGCCTGTTTTTGGATAACAAATTTTTCTTAAATATTATTTTACTTGCATTATAAACACGTTTTTCAATCAATCTTTTCAACTAAATTTTTACCTCACATATATTATATTATAAAAAATGTCACAATAATTATTTCAAATAACCTCCTAGCCAAACACAATTAGCACATAAAAAGAAAATGTTAGCAAGGTGGAGTCTTTTAACAAATACGCCACGTTTGTTGGCTACTTAAATGATACTGGAATCACCAGAAGAGTTCTTTCAGCGGAAAACCGGATACAAAAGTTGTGAGAAACTTTATGCCCAGAGCAATGTCAGCACAAGGAAGACCATGAAAGCCAGTCCAAAACAAAACCCAGCTATTGCCATGAAAGCCTGGAGATCCAGTACCAAGACACTCAGAAAATCTATATGTTGAGAAGATAAACGACAAAAATTAACAAAGAAGAAAGAATGAATTCAACGCTCACATACCTTTCCTTGTGACTTGAACTTGTATTTAATAGTAAACCATGACAACCCCCTGTCAACAGCAGGCGCAAGTGCTAAAGCCCTGTATAATAGGCACCAGGCGGAGTTTCATTATTGCTACCTCAAAAGTGCCACAGATAGGAAAAGGTTACACCATCAGAGAGGATCATCTCATGATAATGTAGCCTAACCAACTTTATAACCTAAACAAACATAACGTTCAAACACTTCACTCCTTCAACATGGAAAAGGTTGAGACAGTAGAGTATTACTTGATTTTAGAAAAAAAAGTTTGCAGTTTTATTTTGAAAGTAAATTTATTCAGTGCACTGAGAAAGGATAAAAGGTATATAACTAAAAAGAAAAAAAAATGGATATAACTCAAAAGTTGCATTCACAGAACAAAAACTGTTAGAACATCTAGCCACTCAATTACATTCCGTGTTTGTCTTTTGGTTTGGACCCTTTTCTGTGAACAAGTATCCAGGTAACACAAGGAGGCAGGTAGGAATTCCCAGGGATGGCCCCCTAACAAAATTTCTCTTTCAAATCATCCCCAATATTCCTTCTTATCTTTGTGTCTTGCCAATATTTATCCAGGTAGGGATTGCTAGCAGCCAGAAAGAATTAACAAAAGAATGGAATACAAAATAAAAATGCTGTAGTCAAGCTTTGAAGTTTTAACATATCATGCAAACCAATGAGACATTTAAATGAGCATGGTGCGGATAAGATTCAAGATATAAGTGCCAAATTGTTAGCACATAAGATCATCAATTCTTCTTTGCCATTACTTGTGCAAGAGTTTCTCTATTTTTAACTTTTTGTTAGTCGGCAAGTTTGTCTGCTGGGATGTGTGTGTGTGTGTTTGTGTTAGAGAGAGAGAGAGAGAGAGAGAGAGAGAGAGAGAGAGATAAATTAAATGATAAAGCCACTATGATAGGGGGAAGAACTAAATTTGGAAGCTCACCACCCTGCTCGGATAAGCTTAGTAACTTGGCTACCAGCCCACACCATAGCCAATATCTTAAGAAATCTGCAAACAAGAAGATAGTCAAAAAATCTACATGGTAAGCAGATAAAAACTTCGAAAAAAAAAAGCTACTTTCCTAAGCAATAACCAGTTGACTACTTAAAACTCTTAAGGATGTGAGTAACGTCCTGAACTACATGGTTAAAAGTAATCAAACACATAATTCAAATCCACCATAGTATTCAATAATTGCTTTCCAAGGACCATTATTACATGTTCAGTAAACCTCAGAAACAGTTAGGGAGAGACAGATGCCACCTCTCAGCAGCTGCAACATAACCCATTCTCCCAGGTGCAGGGGCAACATAAAGCCTGCAAACAAGTTGAACTCAATGCACTTAATAAAAAATAAGTCGCATCTTGCAGATGTAAATAATACATGTCATGTACTGAAAAATGTGGCACTCAGAAGATGTGGGTTAAGAATAGATTCTGAACTGGACAAGGTTCAAGACATTGCAATTTTATTATTTTTCATATGGGAATTAGGAAAACCATTTCTGTTACTCATAGTTCAAATTTACAGTAAGCCTCAAACAAAAAGTTAATCTGAGTGATAACCATATATTCTCATATTACAAGTTGAACCCTCCAGAAAGAGAGAGATTCGACAAGATCGAGCTTTCATTTCTTCAATGAACAGTATACAACTTAAGATGATCTTATGCCCACACTGGAACCTGAAAAATGTCTAATCAAGTTTAGATAAATGTGGAAGTGTATGTAATGAAGCAGGCAATAACAATTTATAATTAGGTCATCCATTTCAGCATCAGCTATAGGGTCAGATAGAGAGACAATGTAAAAACTTGAGAAAATATATAGATACAAGGATGCAAATCAAACTTATGCAAATGAGAATATTTAGATACAAGGACGCAAATGAAACTAAAATCCCCAAAATTAAATTTCTTGCTTTAGGAATCCTGAAACTTTTGTTTTAGAGGAAAGAATGGATTATATGTAACTCCCTAAGACTTGTTGAGTGCTCCACATTAATAACAAGGTGAACTTCTGCCCAAAAAAGAACAAGTTGAACTTCAAACTTTGTTTGGTATGCAAAAGTACTCACAAGATACTATAACTTAACTTAGAAAAGAAGTTACTAATAAACATGTATTCATTCTAACTAAGCAAAGTAGCTAGACAACAGCCTGAATTCAATAGAACTTCACCCATGAATGACTGTCATCAGTTGTGTTGTATTAAACTCACCATACAAAAAGAAAAGTAGAAAGATAGTAACAAGTATTTAAGAGGCCATAGGACAGCACTCCTGCGACACCATATCTCTTCAACCTCTTCAAGATCCTACAAGACCAGTCAAGCAAGAAAAATGAAAACTCAAACATCAAGAAATAAGATATTGCTTCTGATTCATGTCAGGTTATTTAGACACTGAAGAGGCTGGAAAACTATGCAAGTTCATTTCCTCTTCCAGTGAGAATAATGAACGCAAAATTGGTGATGTCAAAGATAGTGATCAAAATGTGAAAAAAAAAAAACCCATATGAAGCAAAAATTGTCAAGATTAATTTCATCACATCAACAACTAGGTTCTCACTGCAGAATTACCACAACTGTTGTTTATTATTTGTGAAAAGATTTCTAGAGGAGCTCTTGGATAAAGAGCTAGAATAATTTTAGCAATTAAATGAGCAATATAGACTAATTTCAAGTAGCATTAACCTACTAAAACTATCTAATCTTCCCAAAAGGAAACATTTTGAGATCACTGGTGTCGACATTCACACAGGCTAGAAGTATTTGGCCTTTGTTCAGATTGTAGTAAAAAAGTTAAGATTGTAGTAAAACTATTGTCTATTTCAAGAAGCACCATTAAGTCTTAGTTGATGAAAGTTAATTGAAAATCAATAAAAAAAAATATTTTACCTATTAATGAAAGAATCTCTTGATTTATTAGATGGATAAAATTGGTCTGCAAAACACCAAACACCACAAGAAAACATTCCTGCAAGGCTCCGGCAGTGAAATTTATTCCCTGATATTCTGTTTCATTAAGCAGAGCTATCAAGCTGGAGTTGCCCCAAGAAATCATAGTCCAAAGAAGATTGGTGTGAAGAATAAAGGTATTTCGGACTAGACGAGGAGCCCTTTTCAGGCCAGGAAAGTGAATCTGAGATGTAAGTTAAATGAAGAAGTTCTATAGGTTACTTCATCACCATTTAAGAACAAAAAGTAACAGAACTGAAAAATGGTAAGGTAGGTGGTAAGTACTCATTCGTTGTGAGAGACTCTTGCTGATGATTTTCTTTTCCAGTTGAATCTAACACAATATACAGGTGAAACAAATTATCAGAGCCTTTCAACAATTTAATCCAGATGGTGAAATTGTATATCATGATAAACATCTATGGTGTATGTGATTTAGAGGCAGACTTTAAGATAACCATTACCTGTCTGTTCTGGCAAACTGATATCTGATGACTCTTTAGTCTAAGATCACAAGAAAGGTGATAAATAAGTTGAAGCATACAAACATAGCAAGATCATGTTCAAGACAGTTCAAACATAGAAAACCAAGAGACAACTGAGAAAAGAAAGTCCTAGTATAACTTGCTTGGTCAACGATTCTACGTTCAACTGGAGAACAATTGATATTTTATCGCCATAGTAGGTATTCAATAAGTAAAACCCTCAAAAAATTCCAAGTAACCTTCCAGCAATGGACACTTGCATGATTCGAATTACTAGCCAATAACTACAATGATACAGCAAGAATCACTGTCATATAATTCCTATTAGAAGACAAGAATAGATAAGGATTTCAACAAGTGTCAGTAATCAGAGTGCTATCATCTGAAATGCCTAAAAGGATCAAACCTCATAAAAAGAATACCATGCTACTAATTTACAGTAATTAGCTTGTATTCACTTATGGCATAACTCAAGTTATAGATGCTAAACCAATTTTCATCATGCTCTAGGGCTTGCTAAAAACACTATTAGAACATGCGATCCAAAGTTAAACCTAGTTTCAGGGGTCATTTCATCATAGGACAAAATCAATCCTTAAGGATCTATGAAGTTAGGATAACATTAAATAATTATGACCATAGCGAGGTACAGCAGTCTAGCATTTCATTTCTTCATAACTACCATAACTGAAAACTCTCCAAAGTTAGCCACATTCCATCTCTCTTCCATGGAAAAATATGCGTGTTGTATTGGCACCAAAATTGTTAATAGAGTACATGTCATTTTAACTATTATTGATAACAAGGGAATGGTTGAGAAAGTGATAAAAGCTAGGGATATTTTTGTCGGATTCACATGGTTAAAAGGTAATGGAGAGTGCAAAACAAATAAGAAGTGTGGCATTCATAATTCCTTATTGGCACTCATTTTGACTTCTCTGATTAAATGGAAAAACAATGACACCGTTTTTTTATTGTAATTAGAACATGATGGAAAACGGCTGGTTGTAATTACAATAGAAAAAAACAAAGCAATTTTGTCTTTTTCCACATAATTGAACAAGTTCACATAGTAAATTCCGTAGTGTCAAGATCAATGTTCTATGATATACTATTCATTTTCTTATGGGAAAAAAAAACATACTTCAAATGCTGAAAAGAATTTAAAATTTAATTTTAATAATAAGATAGCACTTGTAAACAGGGACTTGATTGAACTGAATTGAAAAAAAAATGGGGAAAACGATAGTTCGAGCACCTTACTTGACTATCTTGGTTATCATTTACACAACAGGGTCGAAGAGGGTGATGATGATTCCGATAATTCGGCAATATAAGCATTTTCTTCCCATTCTGCCGCCGCAGGTAGAGCACTTGTGGGGAAAATGCTACCGGAATAGCAGCCTTTGCTTTCACAGCAAAACCAGAAAAGGAAATGTTACAATGCCACTAATGATTTGAACCGACAGCAGAAATCACAAACAGAAGAGATTACCTGATTATGCAAAATGGGTGGATGAAGAACAGTGGAACGGGTGCAACAACAAGAAGAAGATAACCCAAATGTGGCAATTCTTGAAGCTGCTGGAGACATGTGAACTGGAGAAGGGGAAATGGTACTCTCTATTCACTGGAGGTTGGAACAGATGCGACTTTCGCCCTCGTTATAGTCTTTTTTTTTTTTTTTGAAAGGTTGTCTTAATTCTTTTATATGTAGTAGTGCTTTTTTTTTTTTTTTTTTGGCTTTTCACATTTTTATGTTTCTGAGAGTGTTTTCTAGAAATTTTATGCTGATCCAAGCCAACCAACCACTTGACATGGCTAGTAATTAGCAATTACTTAACAGAGCAAGCACTTGCTAATTCGGTATTCACATACTAAGTGGTATGCACTTGTTAACATATTAAGTGGAATCCACCTGACATATTACTCTTTTATTAGTTCTGAAATGGAATCAAGTGAAGTCTTATATGTTCCTAAGAAATTCTTATATGTTCACACAGGAAATGGAATCAAATGAGTATTATATGTTCATATGAAACCCTAAACTCTTTTATTAATTTTGAAACAACTACAATGCCTACTTCCACTTGACATGTGAAATGGAAGCAAGTTGGGTCTTATATTATTTGTTCACATATAACTCTTTTATAAGTTCTAGAGTGACTATTAAGTCAATCAAGTAGTTGCTCGGAACCCACTAAAATTTTCGAGTATTTTCTTTAATGTAGAATTTCTCTTATGGGAGAATTGCAATGATATTCTCTCATATTTGCAGGTTATGCTTTTCACAATTCAAAATTAAGCATTTTCGTCCTTAACAATGTATGAAATACAAATTTGGCACTAAATTCTATTTTGTGTCAATTTATTTTGTACTTTGGAAGAAGAAAAAGTTAGACTAAGAATTAAGGTATAGAAAAAACATAGATGTACAGTATTATACGCATAAAGAAAGTCAATTGCAAGTAGCTTTATTTTTTGAACAAAGCAATTTCACTGTTGGTTCACATTCTACATGGTTAGAAATGAAATATGGAATCAAGGTCAATACTGACTAAGTTGCAGGGATATACTCATTTAAATGGATAGTGGCAACGAGAGGAGGGATATGTTAGATGATAGGGAAGAGGGAATGTAAGTGAGAGATTCCAAATTCAAAACCTCTCACTTATCAAAAAAAAAAAAAAAAAAAAAAGATAGTGGCAAAATAGATGTATGTTTGATAAAAAAAATGGTCTTAGTTAAAATGGAAAGTGGATCAAATTGTTCCAATTCAATTAAAACCATTTAATAAATAGATCTAATGAATGCCATTTTAAAATGGATAATGTAAAACCATATTCCATCCATTTTTCTGTTTACTCTCCCAAATCTTAAATTGAAGATTCAAGTTTTGCACAAATATATATATATATATATATATATATATATATATATTCCAAAAATTTTGAAATCTCTACAGCAATCCAAATTCTAGCAAGATTTAATAAAATGAGGAAACTATGAGGTTTTAAATTTATGATTTTGTAACAGTTTAAAACTTAGTTGCAAAAAACATTGTTGCTTGAATAAAAGATGAAATGATAAGGGAGGAACTGTGATGAAATGTATACGTTTCGTTTTCAAAGAGAAATTTTCTAATTTTATTACAAAGAAAAACTTTAGAAAGGCTATGTGGCTTGGCTATTTGTAAACTATAATCACCTTACTTGACATCTAGACAAACAAAAGAAGCCATTTTTATAAAAAGGCTTGGGTAACAGGTAAGATAGCTTTGAGAGTGTGTGTGTGGGTGTTTTTTTTAAGAGTAATACTAAATTCGAGAAAGTTTTTAAAATAAGGAAGTAATAGATGTACAGTGTATGTATTCACATGGTAAATTATGTACCATTTTTGTGTTTTAACTAGTGTTGTGAGGACACTTATTAGGAAAATCCTTTTTATAAATAAAAGAATAAAAAAATTTAAAAATAAAATTACTTTGATATTGTATGATGCATTCTCACTTCTACCTTGCTAAATAATTGCAAGTATGCGGTCATTTTTATATGACAGCTTATAAAGTAAAAAAAGAAAAGGGTAGAGACCAAAATATAATTTTGAAAAATATCAAGAAGACGGAAATTAAAAATGAAGAAAATGCAATTAATGCTATTAGCATATGGAATATTATGAAGGAGAGAATAGGCGGTCCCACATAATTCCGCTTCCACTTCTCTGATAATATTTGTAATCATAATATCTGTTTTCTCCTTTTTAATTTAAGTGGATATATATGGATGACATGAATAATCCATTAAATTAACCAACATAATTGGGAATAGATTAGGGCAAGCCGATCGCGAGCAGCTCAAGTCAGAACTTGACTTGAGCTTAGTCAACATCAAACTCGAGTCGAGTTCAAGCTGACCAACTCAAACTCAAGAAGACCAACTCGAACTAGATCTTGAAGATACTCAATTCATTAGTTTGTGAGTCGGCTTGATTTTTATTTCAATTGTGAAATTATATATGTCTCTAATATTTTATTATTTGTTAGAAAAATTATTATTTTATTTATTTTATAAAAAATAAATTTTTTATTTTTTATTTTTTAAATTCGAGCTTAAACTCGACTCAACTCGAATTTAAGGTCAAGTTTGAACTCGAATCTTACATTTCGAACTCGTCGAGCTCGAGTTTGACTTCGAGTTTGGTAAAATTAAATCGAAACTCGACTCGTTTAGGCCAAATTTTGACTCGACTCAGATCGTTTGCAACCCTAGTATAAATAGTTATCCATTTAAAACCATTGAGTTTACATGGGTCATCCAAATCCATTTAAGGTTGGTTTATGTGGATGGATTATGGATATGGATCCATTTTGTTGCTTCCACATGAAATGCCCTTCAAACTTTGGTATTTTGTCTTTTTGACCCATGAAATGCCCTTGAGAATTCAGTATGTTGTGTTTCCAACCCATGAAGTTGTCCTAACTTCATGCTTTCAGCTTTCAATTATGAGATAATCTTGTATAATTGTTCAATAACCAAGTATTCCTGTATAACAGTTCAATTACCAAATATTCTTGTATAATTGCATCTATTAATTACCAATTATTCAATTATAAGATATTTCATGAGGGAAAACAATAGGTATAAGACCTTCAAATTAAAAATTTAAACAATTAATGACCATGCACCATGAAACTCTATTTAGTAAGTTTCTCTAGTGCACATGATCATGAATGCATGAAGGTGACGATCGTTAATAGTATCATAACAATTCCCTTTTTTATATAAGGAAATTGAATGAATTTTATTAAATTTGATATAAATCTACCGGTAGAGTAGGTAGAATAAAGTTTGGGGTACATCAAACTACGTGCATGAATCATCAAATGACAAAGCACTTTTTGTAATAAGATAGGCTTGCAAATTAAGATAACCAGAAACCCAACAAACATTTCCATCTGTAAAACTGCATCAGTTAATATGGATTAGGTATTTTTGAAAGTGTTTTTCAAAAATTTTACTGTAATGGTACATGTTAAAAGCTTTGTAGATCGTCCATTTGGATTAGGTATTTTTGGATATGTATTTTAGGGTGTTTTTAAAATTTAAATTTTTATTGGTGTCATTTAATAAATTTGTTAAATTTTCACCACCGCACACACCACCCACTACTGTCCCTCCCCTCTTTTACCAACACCACTAGCCCTTCCCCCTCCCTCCTCCTTCCGTCTCCTCTTTCTCCACTCCTTCCTCATATTTCTTTCTTCTCCCCTCCTCTCCCTCCCCCTATCTAGTCCTGTTGGTCGGAGGAGAGGAAGAGAACCAATCCACTTGTTTTACTCTGAACATCCATACTAAATCCTAAAAATTTGAGAAAATATTTTATTCTATCAATTTCAACTCCAAGCATTTTGAACTGTCTGATGGTTTTTCATCTCCTAGTAATTTCAACTTAAAACTATCATGGCTTTCGGCAAGACTAGATTCCAGTTTCCACTGTTTCTATAATGGAAGAAGAAGAAAGCGATCTTTGACGTTTTCTATTTTGTAGAATATAGATTATCTTATGCTATACCTCTATAGGAATACTGTTCTTGTCCACACATTTTACTTTAACACCCAAGAAATTAATAATCTAAAAATTATTTTGTATTCCTGAAGAAAAAAACTTGCAGGAGTGCCTTTCTTTTCTCTATTTCACTAAGATATACTTCATAGTGTGAATGCCCATGAAATTCTTTTACTGAGTAAGACTTGCACCGATTAGGAAGACATTTGTAACCAAACTAGATTGTGAAGTTTGGGCTTGATTAAAGTGTTTGTTGGTGATTAAGAATGAATTAGAGTCAATAAAGTTGGATCTTATGGTTGTTAAAGTTGGAGTACGGTCAATATGAAGGGGTTTTATAATAGTTAAGGATAAGGAGTGTTAATATGAGTGGGATTTGTAGCGATTAAGATTGGAGTAGGGTCAATATGAATGAGTTTTGTGATAGGTAGGAATAGGGTAGGATTAATAAGAATAGGATTTTTGGCGGTTAAGCTTAGAGTAGAGTAAATATGTATGGGTTTTGTAGCATTTAAGGATAGGGTAAAGTCAATATGAATAGGGCTTGTAGTGGTTGATGATAGGATAGAGGTAATGTGATTATTGGTTAAGGGCTAATTCGTTATTTTTGAGTTTTTATTGAGGTTATCAAGTTCACGATTAGGGTTGGTAACGAAAAGTAGTAATGGGTTAGAGGTATTAGTATTACTAGAATTAAGCAATGAGGCTTGTTGTGGAACTGTTGTTTGAGAGTGGGCTAGAGTATGTTGTTTACAAAGGGTGCTATTAGCTGTGGACTCTTCCAAGTTGATAGCCTTTGATGATATTTTCAACTGATTGTTAACCAAGAATCCTACCTAGCTCGAATATGAACTTAGCATATCTTTACCATTTGAATTCTATGGATTGGATTTTCTCTTTTGATTTCTAGCTATCAAATCCAAATCATTGATCACATCAACTAATTGTCTATTCAACAAATCTAACCTTGAATTAGGCTCAGAATTATGAACGTTGGAATTGACTGGAGAATTGTCCCAAAACCCTTGCAAAACTGAAAAAGCCATGCCTATTAGCTATTGATGAACAGAAATCTGCTTGTCATTTGCCCTAAGCCATATAGGGTAATGAGGTTCATTAGAATCTTGGTTGACAGCATCTAATTTGAGTTCACAATCCCTATTTCATGGCTAATTTTTTTCCACAAAAATAATAGAATAAAAGAAGGCGCTCATAACATATAGCTTTATGAATCTTTTTGAGGAAAATCTAAAGGAAGTTTAACTCGAACACAAGGATTATTTTCCCAAGGAAAAAAATCACCTTTAAATTTGAAGCCTTCAAAAATTCTTAACTTATTCCCAATGAATTTCGTAGATTGTGTATTCATCCATCCCAAAGGGAGACTACAAACTTGCACTCACAAAGAAAACCATTTAATATTAAATTTTCATGGTTGGACATTATCAACATAATCCCTAATAGCCACCCAATTCCCATCAAATTACCAGTAGCCACAAGTGTGAACCTTTTTCTTGTCTAGAGCATCATTGAATTTGAATTAGAAGAGATTATCTTTAATAGCTGTATATATGAATCTTTGAAAGGATTCCAAGCCTCTTTCATGCAGCCATCAAGGCCTTACCATTGAAAGCCTTCTTGGTGTAGAGGGTTGTTAGAAAACAAAATAGAATGGCAATCTATGTGACGACCCCACCTCCTCCTAAGGCATACCCCAGAATTTCGCAGACTGCCTACCTGACTCTCATCAAGACTCACGCTCAACCTCACTAGTAATAATAATAATCTCAACAACACTAACACTTCCCAAATGTTAATGTACATATACATAACATCAACTGTTCATACAACTCAAAAGGTAACAAATGATTGAAACTTACAAAACATAACCCAACTTAAAGCTAAGATAAGTTCACCATGAGACCCAACAAAACTTAGACAAACATTCTGCCTTCTTCGACTCCTACTCCTAAATTCTCAACCCCTGTAAGAAAAACAAACTCATGGGGTGAGATTTCACCCATAGAGGTTCCAAGAAACATGCAGTCAAAGTGGTAAGATAGCAATCACATATAGATCAATCTTAAAGTGAAGGACGTAAATGACAACAAGCGAAGTCATTAATGTTTCACATATGTCAAATAAAGAACTAACACATTCAAGTATAAGGATACAGATGGTATATGCGAACTAGTTCAAAGCAGCTTGACAAGAACCCGTTAACACTTCGTCAACCTTGGAAATATAGTAACACTATCCTATAGATCACTGCTTCACTCCAATCTCCGTTACTGGGTCTACACACCAAATATCACAATAAGGGTAATACTCGAGTATACCAAATACAGTAATAATAAACACAACCCATGGTTCATCAATCACCTTGAATAAGCCCTTGCTAGCTCCATTCGACCAACTAGCCTATGGGGTTTGGAATCCCAAACACTTCGTATAGTCGGTGGGGTAACAACCCCAAATGGCTTTAAAGTTATGCACATGAATATCATTTCTGTCAAGTTAGGACAAGTGCGATAAAGTACACACTCGCCCCACAAATATCAAGTCAAGCGAGTTTAGCAAGTCAAGAGTAGTCAACCAATCAATCATTTCAAGATAGCAGTTCAAGTATTCAAAATCTTGTCAAGATCACATGTCAATCAAGCAACAAGTCCTAACATATAGTTAGAACACTCATCAACTGATCAAGGTCTATTAGTGTCAAGCGCAGGTTCTACCTCCTGACCACTCTCAAATCTTGCGATCATATATAGTATAGTAAGAAGCCATCAAACTTTCACTTGGATATCACACATATACTCCCAACATAGTTTTTAAAAACCACAAATTTTACTTATGAAAATCATGGGAAACACCATGTATATGGTAGCCCAATGTTTCAAGCATAATATGGAGCAAAAATATGTTAAGTATAGGGAAGAATTTTGAAGGAAATATGGCAAGATTCTCAGGTTCAAAGAGGGACATTTCCAACAATAAAACGTTATGGGGCTAACATCATTTTCCTCCTCTTAAACTTCTTTGTTTTGACTCAAAACCAATACACATGTGAAGATCAAGATTTTCTCAAGTAACTAGAGCAAAAGTATGTCAGAATCGCCTTAAACTTAAAACTCAAATGCTCTCCCTTTCTCACTCGACCAACAAAGAAGAATTTTCAGCAACTTGTCCCCAAGTTCCTCTAGTTAACCCTCCAACTTTTAACCTTATTTCCATCGCAAATACACTATCAATCAGGCTAACATGTTATGAGGTGTATGGTACATATTCTAAGCAAAAGAATCCATCAAAATTTCACATATATAAATCTCTAAACTAAGTTAAATCTAGTATGCACTAAAGTTGGAAATTCACAACATAACTTGAAAAATATGAAATCCTCCATAAAGTCCTTCCTTTAGTTTTTATAACATCATACATCAACTAAACTCAAAGATAAGGGAAGAAAATTAGGTTTCCTAACAAATTTCATCTCTTTACCTCCAAAACCTAGGATGGAAAGCATATCAAGAAAGTTGCAAAGCTTCCTTACTCCAAGAACTCTTCCAAGAGTTTCCTTTCGAACTTCCCTCAAGAATTTATAGAGTGGATTAGGGTTTCTCTCTTGTTTTCTCACTAATTAGACAAGAAATCAAGGTTTGAAAATTGGTTGTTTTCTCTCCTTTTTTTTCTCCTCAAAGAGTCGGCCAAGACAGGAATAAAGAAGAAGATTTTGAATGCTATAAAAGCTTGGTTTGGATAAGAATAAAGCTTAGTCTTGATTATGATTCTTTAGATGATTGACAAGTGGCAAAACAAGAGGTAATATCTATCTAATTGTCTCTAAATCACTCAAATATCTAGCTCGTCTCCAATTAACTCTTAACACCTCTTGTCACCTAATCCTTTTTGCACAAAACTCCTTCTTGTCCATCGAATTTATTGTACACACCTCACTAGTTGGTCACCCTAGCATAAAACACAAAGAAACTAAACATGCACCAAGTTAAATAAGACAATAGGGTAAAAAGCATGACTCAACCATTAAATCAACCAAGAAAATAGGCAAGTAAGTTAAAATAAAAGATGTGAAAATAACTTGTGGTTCCTCACAATCTACTTCATTTTCATCATCATGGGGATAGATATTTTAGTACAACATTTCAAGCTTCTTAACCATCAAAAATCACATATGTGTTGTCCATATGAGGAGAATAATATATATTAGACCAAACAGATAATTCACTAATGAGAACTTGTACACAAAAGTAACAAGGCAGAGAAAGAAGAAAGGGAAAAAGTTATAGATAATGGAGAAAAAAAGTAAACAGAATACCAAATATATATGAAAAATCAGTTTTGGTAATTATCAAGTAGAGTGTATGGTAAAGAAGTGAAATGAATCATGTAGGATGTGGAGATGAATAAGCAAAAGAAAATAGATTTTTACCTAAAAACTTCCACTAGATTTAAATAGGGAAGAGAAAGACTTGCATTGAGCAAAAGGGAATCCACATAAAGCCAAACACTTATGGGAGGAATTACATATATTGACACATAATAATTTTTTTTGAAATCGCAAATGTATTAATATGAACATGAAATCTGACTAACAAAGAATGTATATGTAATTAAGATGTAGGAAATATCTAAATTATTTGCAACACCAGACTGGCTCTCGAGTTTAATGTCGCCTAACCAAACAAGAGTTTGATGCCCCCAATTGAAAAGCCAAAAAGAGGAGTGCAAATTGACAATGATGTCCCAATGAAAATGATGAGTAGTAGTGTATATCATACACTCTCTCTACAAAGAGAAAACCCTAAAAGAAATAATCAACTATCAAAATATCTATGAGAGGTCAAACAACTTTAGATTCTTGGAGTGGGATAAGGGTAACAGCTAGGAGTTTTAGACTTTTCAGGTATATTAATTGAGAGCCATTGTCCCTCAATCAAGAATCTCACATTGGAAATATTTAACCACTTTAATTCTAGTGTTTAGATTACTATTATAAGGATGTAGATAAAATTCAAGGAACCTCTATTAAAGCCCTTCAATCTCCAATTTATAACAAGGATTCAAATCAATAAGTTTCAACCACTTTTGAGAATATCGAGATTTTCTGGGTTTCTTGAAGGACAAAAAAGGGAGTTATTACTAGTTGGGCTGTCTATTAAACACTTTAACCATGTGGTGGGTATATACCTAAATATATTTTCACCAAGGTAAAAGATATTGTCGTGTCCCATTTTTTTGAAAACAAAATCTATTTATAGGTTATTGAGAAAATTTGAGTTTATTTGACAATGATGAGTGAAAATGAGTTTCTTACTTTAGAGAATTAACAAAGAAAAATGGCCTTAAATGAGACTTAAAAAGTGCGACGATTTTGGCCCAAAATAATAGTCTAAAAAGGGTTTTTAGGAAAAAATAGGAGTCGCCACTTGGTATCGAATTTAGGCGTATCAAGTCACCTAAAAATGTATTTTTTAATAAAAAAAAGATAAAACCCTTTTAGATGACTCCAGGTGTTTAAAAATAATACAAAAAGTTCGGAAGTCACGGTTGAAGAAAGAGAAGGCAAATATTTAACAGAATCAAATCTAAGGCACTCTTTCAACCTAACCAAGGTAGTTGTGAGATTTAGTCGAAAATTTTGTTAATCTAACCTATAAAACTTATCACATTTGGATGTTGCTATATGGATGCAAATCTAGACCTAAAGGATATCAAGAGAGTCAAAATATCTCTTCAAAATTTGATTGGTGCAAATCACATTAATTGTGATGCTCAAAATGATTTTTAGAGGTCACGAATATACAAAAGATGAGATTCGAAGAAAAGAAGAATCATAATATATAAATATATGTGACCTAAAGGAGAGGAATGCAGCATAACCGGTACGGAAAGCCAAAATTCGTGACTCAAATTTTCCTTCGTATAGAGAGACTAAGAAACCACACTCGTTCATTTCTCATATTTGAAGGGTAACTCTCCTAACTTAATCAAGTAAATGAACTAACCTATTTCTAATTTCCTAAATGGAATACAAGTCTAAATATCATGTTTCGCACACATAGGGATAATGGAGATAATATATGCAAGATAAGAAAATGGCCTAAAAACAAAAAACATGTAGAAAATGCGATGAATGTCATGCAAAGAATGTGAATCTAGTGCGAGACGGCCTAAAGATTCTAACATTGAACTAACACATATCCACAAGTCTTCACTAGCGTTGGACTAGTGAAAAATCGGAAAAAAGGCAACAACTAGCATTGGACTAGTGTGGTGATATCATGCATTTATTATAACTAAATAAATCATATAAAACACAATTAAAGCAAGTAAACACATAAAACACATAGAGCACATAGCACTTAAACATAATATCTAGATGGAAAGACCCTAAGGAGAGTGAGTAAACACGTAAGCACATAAGCATGCAAGCACACAAGAAAATAAACGCAAATAAAAGCCTAACTATTACATTCGGAACCCTAACTACAATCTAAGGGGGAAATTAAAATAATAATAACTTAACTATTACATTTATCTAACTAATTACATTTTTAGCAAAAATTAAAGCCTATCTATTACATAGGCTAACTAATATATGTCTTGAACACCTATCTATTACAATTTGGCATCTTAATGCCTCTCAAATAATCATCAAAATTTAAATAAAATAAATGAAACTTAACATGAATAAAAATGAAGAAAAAAAAGCACCAAAAAACATGCAAAAACACATTGGAGCACATAAAAGAATTTTAGAATAATAAAAGAGGTTACCTCCCTTGAAGTTGTGGTTCAATGGAGTGAAATTTGCCCTATTTATACTCCAAAATCAACAAAATGGTCAATGCACCAATTTAATTAACAAATGAATTATAAAAAATGAAAATAACCATGAAATCTATCAATTAAAGCACTTCAATGAAGTATAATTAACAATTAAAGAAGAAAAGCAACTTATATTTAAGAAATCAAAACTATTAGAGACTTAATTGCAAAAATTGAGAAAGTTTTTGATGTCAAATTATAATTATTACAAAAAATTAGGGGTCAAAATAAAGAAAAGTAAATTTTAGGGACCAAATGACAATTAAATTAGGGACCTAATTAAAAGAAATCCAAAGTTTTTAGGGCCACAGTGAAATTACTCGAAGGTACAGGGACTGGAATGCAATTTATGTTACCAGATTACTTGATAAAAAGGCCATTGGGCCATTTCTATTTCTTTAGTGGGTTGATGACCCTTGGTCCAACAGAAAACCCAAGGAAAGGAATGCGGGCAGGCATATCATTTTGACCAATTCAGCCCAACCAAAAGGAGTTGGTTTCAACCTCTCAACCCCATGCCAAACCCAGAAACCAAAAGCAACAACCCATTCCCATAAACCCAAACAAAAATAACCCTCTAACCCAAACTATCTATTTTACTAAAACCCAATATGACAAAAATCAACTAAAAATTATTTAACCATAATTATGTCATAAAATCCAGGATTAATCTACCTAAGAAACCACTTAAAACACGCAAAAGAGGATTGCAACTTAAATGGGGCAAAATTAGTTCAATTTTTCCAAATATTGGGCTACAGTGAAATTATGTAAAAATTTAGGGGGCAAACTGCAAAATTTAGAAAATTTCCATGCAAACCCACGAAAGCTTTCTTCTTCTTCTTTCTTCTGCAACCCTTTTTCTTTCTTTGGCAACTTATCAAATACAACTAACACCACAATCGATCCAAAGTTTCAGACCAAAGCAACAAGACCACATAGCCATATCACGAAGATTCAATCTTGGTACATTTAACAAGAAATTTGAATCATGTGCTGAACTATTATCCCATAAAATGAGCAAGAAAATGCTGCAAAAAGAAGAAAGAAAATGCAGGTAGAATTCGGACAAGTTTGGCCCGAATTTAAGCTTAAAATGGCAAGGAAAGGATGAAATACATCACCTTTGGTGCTTTAAAGGATGAAACAACACGTTAAATCTTGAAGTAAATGGATCCAAATGCAAGAACTTGAAGATTGAAACTTCCTACCACAAGCTTTAAAAGCTGACAGTGCAGCAACTTCGGGCCCAAATTAAGCAACCTTAGAGGTATTTTCCTTGAGGATTTTCAACACGAAAATTCTTCTCCTACATCTATAGAGTATTCAAAAATCAAGAATCGATCCAAAAGAAGTCAAGACGAATAAGAAAATGGCCTCTGAACAGGGCGGCCCATTCAATCCTGGCTCAAGGTTTTTTTTTTTTCTAGAAAAAATTTTTGCACTTTTTCTCTCTGTTTTTCTTTGACCGCTGCCTCTCCCTTTTTTTTTTTTTGGTTCTTAATGGCTACATTTGGAGCCTTTTATAAGAACCAAAACCTTCCCCCCAAGCCTAGAAATGATGGTGCAGATTTTGCTGCACCTTTTTGCCAATTTTGGGCAATTAGATTGGCTTTAATTTGGATTTTTCTTGGTGTTTTGGATCAATGCCAAGTGGTTTTGTACTGGGGTGATCGAATGGAGGAAAAAATGGAAGAAAAATGAGTAAAAATGGCCAAAAAATGGCCGTTGCAATTTGTACTGGCTTTGTTCTTCTTCTTCGTATGAAGAAGAAGAAAACCAAGAGCACGCGTGAGATTCCACCCTTTTTTTATTTTTTTTGAAAAACTGTATTTTTGTTTTCTTCCTTTCCCTTTTTTCCTTCTTTTCTTTCTTTTCCTGCAAAACCAAACAAATAAATAAAAATTTCCTTAAAAATGAGAATTAAAAGGTAAAAGGTGAAAATGAAATGAAATAAATAATAAGAATGGATTATTAAGATTTTAGTGTCTATACCTTGCCCTTCTTTATTTGAATTTTAAAAAAATTTAAGACAAAGACGTAAACACCAAATTACTTACCTGTTTGCTCCAACTAGTAAAACCTAACGATTCGGAAGACAAACCTAGAAAATAAAATGGTTCATGTCCAAATCCAACAAAACAAAGAGTTGGTGGGATAAAATCCAACCCAACAAAATAAATGTTCGGTGGGATAAACCCATGTCGCGCCCCACTTTTTGATGTTGTGTGAATGTGTGTGAGATGTGTATGTGAAAGTGTGAAAGTGAAAATAACGGCCGTGGGATTGTGAAATGCGACGGTTTGGCCAAATAAAGTTCAAAAAGGGTTTTGGATGAAAAATGGAGTCGCCACTTGGTATAGAGTTAGGGTGTACCAAGTCACCAAAAAATGATTTTTGTTTTTTGAACGAAAAAGTAAATAAACCCTTTTAAAGAACTTTTAGGTCTACGCAACCAAAGAAAGGGATCGGGGGTCACATTTGATAAGGGAGAAGGCAAAGGCAAAGCCTAAGGCACTCTCTTACCCTAGCAAAAGCTAGTTGCGTGACTTAGCCCCACTTTTCCTAATTTTTCTACCCAAGGTATGTATCGCATGTTGGATATGACTAATGGATGCGAAAAGGAAGAAAAAAATGCAATCCTAAACCTAAAATGTTTCTCATGAGGCTTTTAGGTCCCAACCACATGAATTGTGGTGGCAAATGAGGAAAGCTCTCATGGAAGTCGTGATTAATGCAAGTGAGGATTTAAGTGTAAGTGTGCAAGTGTGAGAAAATAAAGGTGTTTGTGTGTGCAAATGAATAAAAATAGGATAGTAGATACATATAAGTGCAATTGGATGCCATTTGTGAGATAGAAAAATAAATAAGTGATAGGAAGAAAGTGGTGAGAAAGTGTAGATTGAGAAAAAGTCTAAGTAGTGAGAAAATGTGGCTAAAAGAGTGTGATATGAAAAGAATGTAAGTGTATGACCCTAAGGGAATGCATCAAGTCGGGTACGGGAATGACTCCTAACTTTACGACTTTGATTTTCCCTTGGATTAGAAGGAAGAACTAGCGTGCTAAGGCTATTGAGTAGCCACACTCGCTCGTTTCCCTTATCGAAAGGGGGACTTTCAAGCAAATGTACCCTATAACTAGCATGAAATGCAAAAGCCTAAAATGAAGGGGAAAGGGTTGGAGGAGCATGCCAAATGCTAAAAAACTAAGACAAATGCATGGAATGTAGTGAAACATGCAAGAATGTACTATTGAGAGGAGACGGCCTATTGGGTCTAGCGTTGGACTAGCCCTTTCTATGAATTCCTAACGGAATAATGAGCCACAACTAGCATTGGACTAGTGTGGTGACGTACATTCATCCATCACATTCATCTACAACTATAGAAAGCAAATAGACATGTCAAACACTCATAAACACATAGCACATGACACTTAGCATGCTCGACTAGATGCAAGAACCTAATAAAGCAAATTAACACATAGCAACAAAAGCAAGCAATCAAGCTAATGAACCTATTACATTTGCTAGCTAGGCACATGTCTTCAATAGGTCTTCATCAAGTGCTTTCCAAGCCCTATCTATTACAAGCCAAGAGGTGTACACATACCCCATAAAGAATAACTTAAATAAAAAGTAAAAGTAAAAATGAAATAAATGAAAGGAATTAAGGAAAGGCAAGGAAAGCAAAGTAGACATGCAATTCTCACTTAGCACGTTGGATCACATAGGGGAGAGACAAAAAAGATAAAAGAAATTATACCTCCCTTGAGTTGATGCCTTAAATGGAGTGAAATCACTTATTTATCCTCCAAAATAAAAGAAATGGTCAAGGTACCAATTTATTTGAGAAAATTAAAGAAAATGTGCAAAACAAAGCTCACTTGATCATGAAGCCCCTAAAGTCGTGACTTAAGTGCAATTGAAACAAAGCATAGTAGTTAATTGAAACAAATAAGCAATGAAGTTGTAAAATCAAAACTACCAAGGACCAAATTGAGGAGATTATTCAATTGATTGGGTCATAGTGAAATGAAGGGAGACTTGGGGGGTCAAAATACTAAATTCAGAAGTATTTGCATGCATGCATACGTAGGAAACAAAATTTTCTGCAATGAACATCTTCTTGAAATTAAAACAATCGCTGGCTGCATTTCCATCTCATACACAAATTCTAAGGAGCTTTGACTAATCCTTTCATCTATCCAAACTTTGGATTAAGCAACAAAACAAACAAGTTCCACATCTAACAAGCAAAACATGGAAGGAAATTATACAAACACTTATGAAACCTTTATGCAAGATGGAAGAAGATTGCTGCAATTTGGAAGCTTTGGCAAAGGGTGGAGTCTTTTGGCAATAAAACTAATTGTGACTTTCATTTCCAAACGCAGATTTCAGACCCACAAGGACAGCTTTGTTCAAAACAGAAAATGTTAACCAAAATCATAGTGTGAAACTAAACCACAAGGCCCAAAACTTTAACAGCTAACAAGCAAGAAACATAACAAGAGCTGATGCAACCTTCTTGGAAACTTTCATGCAAAGTGGTTCGGCTACTTATTGTCTATGTGGCCAGCAAACATTCAATCACATCTCAAGTATTTTTAGACCCAAACACCCAAAACCAATCTAAGCATCATAACCTACCATTTCAACATTCAAACAAATCAAAACACAGAAAAAAAATCATGCAAAGGCTGGAAAATTCTATGCAAAAAGGTTTGACAATCCTGAATTGTTTCTTTTCAGCAAACATTCGACCAGCTCAAGTATTTTTTGGACCCAACCATGCAAACTCAACACCACTCCTCTAATTTCCTCTTTTCAACACAATATTAAACACGAAACTGCAGTGCCAAAGCTCAATTAGTAACTAAAAGAAGAAAACACAGCATAAAAGGTGCGGCAAACTTTCCCTTGCTGCGTTTTTGAAAGGAACAACTTTTAAATAACTTGGCAACTTCAGCATTATCGTACCATGAGCTTCCAACAAGCTTTCATACTCAAAATACATCCGAAATGATCTATATTCATGCTAAATTCTGACCCAAACAAACCAGAAACAAGGCAAATGAAACTGATGATTGTATTACCGAATTCTCAAATACGCATATGCTTCATTTTCCTAATACTCTGACTGAACACAACCTTAGTCATGATATTTCAACTAAGACCTTCCGTTAAGAAGTAAAATGCAGTCTAATTGAAATGGACAAAGCGACAGGAGACTTTCCGCTAAGACCTTCCAACCGAACCCATGGTTTTTGTTTCATATAATCCTCAAAATCCCAGCATAACCACCGAAATGAAGTTCAACTAGGTGACCCAAGTTTGCAGGAAAAGGAACAGATCATTGTATAAAGAGTAAACAGGAAGCAAAGAGAGAGAACGACAAGACAACAATAACCATGAGTCCTTGACTTCAACAGGCTTAACAAAGATGCATATTCGGCTTAACAAAGACCCAACAAAACGCAAAACCAGGCTTCACTTTAACAGATTTAGTTCTAACTTATCATGGCTATTAACAAGCTTGGTATTAATAGAAAAAGCAAACAGAAACTCAAAGTTTGAATCTTTATCAACATTTCTGGAAACAAACAGAAGAAAGAAGATGTGGAAGTCAGCCATTGCAACTTCAGAACCCAGGGGGAGAAGAACGATGGCTATCAGATACCTGGAAGCTGAAACGGAGGTTGTCTCTCTGGCCCCGAGATTGGAGGCTGTCCTTTGTTGGGCTCACGTTCCTTCCTCTTCACTCTCTTCTTCTCGGTCTCTCCCCCGTTGCTCTCTTTTCCTTCCAGATTTCTTTCTTCAGCCGCAACCTCCACACTTCCCTAGATTTGCAGCCGTCCCCACTCTCTATCTCCCACACTCTCCGTTATCCTCTCAGCCCCTGATTTTTTCTAGTCTTTTTTCTCTCTCAAACCCTCTCTGTTATCTCTATCCGCCGCCCTCTCTGATTTCTGTTTTTCCCTTCTGCCGCCGTTTTTTCTTTTCTTTTGCTTTCGTTTTGCAGCCGTCCATCCTTACCTCCCTTTCCCCACTTGCGTCTCTTTCCTTTTATATGGGAATCCATCCTAAACCCTTCAGTCCTTTCTTCTATATTTGCAGCTAAGGGCTGCCTTGAGCCCTTCCTTGCAAGCTGCGACAAAACGCAGCTTACATGCCGCAAACCCCTTTCTTTTTTTCTTTTTTTAAATAACTTAACAAAAATAAATAAAACAATTAAAGCATATATTTTTTGAATGTTTTTCCTTCTTTTTCTCTTTTTCTAGAAACTCTACGCTAAAACTTAAAAGCTTAAAACTAAAAACTAAAAAGTGAATAAAACTAATATGACAAATAAAAACTAAAAATAAATAGCAAATGAAATAGACAACTAAAAGGGCAAAACGAATAAAACTAAAATAAAATAAAATAACAGCTAAAGGGCAAAACAAACAATAATGAACTAAAATGCAAACAACCTAAAACAAAAATCATGAAATTAACAAAAAAATCAATAGATAAGAACGTAACATACAAATTATTAAAAATTTGGTGTCTACAGTTTGCCCCTCTTTGTTTGAGTTTTGAAAAAACTTGAGACAAAAAAGTAGACACCAAATACTTACCTGTGTTATTCGGCTGTGAACGACTCGAACGATGGGGACTGACCCCTTTTGATGAGATTAACTGGGACGAGAAATTTTTAATGGACTATCTGAACAAGAAATTTAAAACGGGACTGACCCGAACAGAAAATTAAAACGGGATAGACCCGAACAGGAAATTTAAAACGGGATAGACCCGAACAAGCTTTTAATCATGGGACTGACCCGAATAAGCTTTAAATCATGGGACTGACCCGAACAAAATGAAAATCATGGGACTTACCCGAATAAAATGAAAATCATGGGACTGGCCCGAATAAAACGAAAATCATAGGACTGGCCCGAACAAAATGAAAATCATGGGACTGGCCCGAATAAAATGAAAATCATGGGACTGGCCCGAATAAAATGAAAATCATGGGACTGACCCGAATAAAACGAAAATCATGGGACTGGCCCGAATAAAACGAAAATCATGGGACTGACCCAAATAAAATGAAAATCATAGGACTGACCCGAATAAAACGAAAATCATGGGACTGACCCGAATAAAACAAGAATCATGGGACCGACCCGAATAAAATGAAAATCATGGGACTGGCCCGAATAAAATGAAAATCAAGGGACTGACACGAATAAAACGAAAATCATGGGACTGGCCCGAATAAAATGAAAATCATGGGACTGACCCGAATAAAACGAAAATCATGGGACTGGCCCGAATAAAATGAAAACTCATGGAGTGCTCACTAGTGGGACTGACCCATGGCTAGTGGCTGTGCAAAATAAAAAGCGCACTAGTGGGACTGACCCACGGCTAGTGGCTGTGCAAAATAAAAAGCGCACTAGTGGGGACTGACCCACGGCTAGTGGCGATGCAAACGAAATGCGCACTAGTGGGACTAACCCACGGCTAGTGGCGATGCAAATGAAATGCACACTAGTGGGACTGACCCACGGCTAGTGGCGATGCAAATGAAATGCACACTAGTGGGACTGACCCACGGCTAGTGGCGATGCAAATGAAATGCTCACTGGCGGGACTATCCTCACGCTCCAGTGGCTTTGAAAATGAAATGCTCACTGGCGGGACTAACCTCACGCTCTGGCGGGACTAACCTCACGCTCCAGTGGCTGTGAAAATGAAATGCTCACTGGCGGGACTAATCTCACGCTCCAGTGGTTTTGAAAATGAAATGCTCACTGGCGGGACTAACCTCACGCTCCAGTGGCTGTAAAAATGAAATGCTTGACAATCGGACAGTGGGATCAAACCCGAGCCTGTCGTGATGAACTTGATTTGATTTTTGGATTTTTGGATTTTTTTTGGATTTTTTTTGGATTTTGGGATTTTTGGATTTTTGACCTTTCTGATTTTTTGAGAGAATCTTTTCAAAATAATTTGCCTCAGTTTCCACCAATTATTAAACTGGTCAATTGATTTGCCTTACGGCGTGATTGCTCCTTCTTGAGGCCTTGATTTGTAAGATTTTGACTTACGCTCCTTCATCGATTTCAACCATGGATACCTGCACAGGGGCTTACCAAAGTATGACATGCACTTGAATTTCAAAATATTGCAACTACTATTCATAGAAAGAGCAGTGTGATTGATTTGAAAGTATATTACTTGGCTCTTTGACGAAATCCTTAAATGGACTATAAAAAATTTGCCCCAGTGTGGGTTTATTTTGCGAAACCTTGCAAATAAAAATTTGCCCCAGTGTGGGCTCCCTTGATTGTAAAATTTGTTCAGATGATTCCCCATTTATTTGAACAAAGAGAAACCGCATTTTCTAAAATTTAGAAAAGAAGCATGACGAGGTTAAAATTTACCAATTAAATCAACTCACAAGTTATAACCTAATACCTCGTTTTGCTGCAAGTATACAGATCGAAATATAGTATAGCAAAGGTACAAGGGTCGAATCCCACAGGGAGCAACTTAACAAATACCAGAGTTTTAAACCTTATCTTATTATCTAAACTTTTCAAATTATGTGTTGATCAAAGAATTAAAAACAGATTAAGTGCATGAATCCCAACTAACAAATATGTCAAAAGAAAAGATGTTCTAGGGGAATTAAATCCACTAGCTAGTAAAGATCAGATTTGCCATGTACTTTGTAGTCACAATTCACTCTTGTCTTGGTAGGGAACATTTCCAAATGTATACTTATCTCACTGTTGTGCAGAAAAGCTTTGTCACGATCACTAGGTTCCACCTACTGTCGTGGTGAAAATTAACCAGTGATGATCTTAGGCCTTTGTGAAATATTATGAAAAACCCTTCTAGTGATTCACTACTGTCGTGTGTTTCATGCTAGAATTCAATTAATCTTCTTTCCATTATTGTTTACCACTGTCGTGCGATCACAATAACTGATATAATTTGCAAAAGATGATCAAGCTTTAACAAATGTGAAAGTTAAGATTAATGAATTACCAAGAACAAGGTTAGTGAAAACTAGCAGCATACAAATCCAAATCTTGCACCAACCAGTTTCATCTACCCGTAGAACAAAGGATAGATCTAGCTAGCTAGACATGATTATCAAAATACTCCAACTTCTAATAAAGTAGAAGAAGAGTTAGAAATGAAGGAAAAATGGAAGAGAAAGCTCATATGCAAAACTGACCATAGAAAAGCAATTAAAACCAATCCGATTAGGGTGGTAGAACCGACCCTAGGTGGTGGTAGATAAAAGCTTAATTCAATTACAGAATAAACAAACTCTCCAACTCTTTAAGCACTCAAGCTTTGATAATCAAACCAGCAAGAAGTGTATTTATAAAGATAAAAACTAGAACAAGGTGTTTAGAAATATGAAAACTAATATCTAACAGAGCTAAAAACGAAACTAGCTCAAAGAGCTTTATTGAATCTGAAAACTAATCTATTCTAAGCTCTCTATCTACTAACAAAGGTTGGCCAAAAAAATCCCCCTTGTTCTTGAATTGTAAGGGGTATTTATAGGTGTTTGGATGAGTTTAAGACAAAACTTAAATTATCATCCATGACCTCATTGCTTAATTATTGTCAAGAATCTTCAAAATCGCAGCTGCAAATTCAACTAAAATACACAAAAAGTTTTCAAGAAAAGTTGCACATGTATCAAAGTCAGGATTTGCTGCTGGAATTTCTTTTTGACAGATTGCATGAATTATTTCTCCATGAAAACGGCAGAATCTACTCTTGTGCTAGTCTTGAAAGTCGTACCTCTTTGAATTATCTTTCCATAGCATCAAGAATCATCCCATTTGGACTTTTGTAGGCTGAGATATGGTCAAAATACCATCCTCTGGTCAAACCCCTGTTTCAATTTCCGACCACAGAATGCAGCTTCTGTATTTCGACTTTTTGTCTATGAAAACAGCAGAATTATATTTCGATGTCTTCATACCAATTGTAGGTCTCTTTCTTAGCTTTAAAATGGTATAAAGATCACCTCAATCCGATAAGTATAGCTCCAGATATAGCCAAAATACCGAAGAATGTCAAAACTGTCTTGACTTGCATTTTCTCACTTGAACATTTTTCACTTCATTTCTCTTTTCTACCACTTGAATTCATCACCAATTATCTACTTTTCACCTCATTTGACATCTTTTGGTGATTGGATCATTAACCTGCAAGAAAATGAAGTTTTTACCATTAAAATCAATAGAAATGCAATATTATCCACTTTTACCAAAAATATATAATTTTACCAAAAACCTCTTTATTTTAATTATAAAACTAAATAATCAACTGAAAATTAACTAATAAAATGCACTTAAAAATACGTAAAATAAACTCTTATCAAATACTCCCACACTTGAACCATTGCTTGTCCTCAAGCAAGAAGAAATTCCAAATCAAAACAACAATTCAAGTATTTTTTTTTTCTGGTCAAATATCTTTCAAATTGCAATCCTTTATTAACAAAGTAGATAATCATTCTACAACCATTCTAAATGCCACAAATACTCATCATATAAAGCAAAGGAGATAAATTATACCCGAAATTTAAGATT
The DNA here is from genome assembly GCF_036785885.1 of Coffea arabica. NCBI lineage: Eukaryota > Viridiplantae > Streptophyta > Magnoliopsida > Gentianales > Rubiaceae > Coffea > Coffea arabica. Next base: position 56,525,431 of record NC_092312.1, on the reverse strand, counting down.
AGTTCAACTCACTTTCTATTCTCAACTCAATTTTACTCTTAAGCAAATCTTCCAGGTCAAGTCAAAGCATACAAATTTCATGATCATCATTTATTTTTTTTTTTCGAGGGAGTTATTCATAGTAAGGGCTTCCTTCAGTAGTGATTATGTCTTTTGACACGAAGATCGACATTTGTAGATGAAGATCCCCGGTTACTCAACACTTCACTTACTAAAATTGCTTTGCATACTCTTAATTCAAAAACCGTTCTACACGAAAGTTGAGATTTGTAAATGCCAACTCCCGGTTACTAGGTTCTAGAATCATTGGAGTGGAAATTATTATTATTATTATTATTGCTTTTCTTTTTCTTGTTCTTCTTTTTTTTTTCTTTTTCTTTTGATAATTTCCCTCTTATAGAATGATCATAAAATAAATAATGCAAATATTGACCAAAATCATTACTCAATTTGTAAAATTCAATCAAGATAGGAAATTTGTCAAACATACAAAATTCAAGGTATAATTCAATCTACTTTACAAATATATTTTCTTTATAGCAGCAGTTCTGATCGCATAATAATTACTACGAAGTTAAATAAGTATTTGAATCTTCAAATGTTGAAAAATTTTTGTGAAAAAAAAAAAATTAGACCATTTTCAACATTTCCTTCCATATTTTGGAAAAATTTGGGAGAAAGATTTTGCATCGTTGTATGAACCCAAATTATCCAAATTAATCCCTCCCCCACACTTAAATTTCACATTGTCCTCAATGGGAAAAAGGATTAGATATTTGCTCAGTAACTATATCCCTTCTATTTCCACTTCGAGCTTTTAAAACTAAAAAGGGATAAGTTACACCATATTAGATCAAATCTATCAATATTTTAAAGAAATTTTGGCAAAGTTTCCTCTTATATTTTGACCATTCTCCCTGCCAGTAGACCACAATTTCTCCACATTCAAGCGTAAATTCAAGTATATAGGTGACCAGTTTCAATTCATTCAAAATTCAAGCACTGAAAATGTAAAAAGAAGACAAATACTCCCCTTATGTTCAAGTGTATTTCCAGCAGTCATTCCAATATCCAACCTTTGAAGACAAAAACCATCAAACAAAACAAGCTAAAAGAAGCCATTAGTTCAGGAAACTAAAACAAAAGCAACCAAAAACAGAAAATCCAGCAAGTTATACATGCATATTATTCACAATTTTCCTTTTTTTAAACTCTTCCACCAGTTAGATTATGCATTGTTCTCAAGGTGAAGGAGTAAGTAAGCTTCCCTGATATAGTAAGTGTTTTTGATGATGGAGATGAGGCCGCCTACTTTCAGAAAAATTCCCAACACGTTAGAAATTCGCACACTCATTGAGAGTGATTATCGCTTGATTGTGCTGTTGGGAAGATGGAATTGGTGGCTTGAAGTCAGAATCCAGATCCAGATTGTGCAATGAAGATAATTCTACTTGAACCACCTTCAATTCCCTTTCGAGTTTCTGACTAACCTTAGGGTGGTGCGCCAAATTCTTGCACCTTGTTAGCAAAGGAAAATATGCATGTGAAAACTCACTTTATTTTATTAAAACTTAAAATCTAATAAAGCATAAAATCATTGGGTTGTCTCCCAACCAACACTTTTGTTTCAAGTCGTTAAGTTCGACTATTTTCACTCATCATTAAGGTGGCTTTTTTAAAGAGTAGTCCACCAATTTTGGACGGGGTGGATCAACAAATGGTGATTCCACCTCATGAGCCTTATCCTCAAATGATTTGGGAGATGGAAGTGGCTTCTTAATCTCAAGTGTTTCAAAGATATCTGCTTCAAATATCACGACTTGAGAATTAACCAAAGGATCATCCTTATGAACTTGTTGAGGGAAAATGTCATTGAAATATGCACTATCAACACACTCCTTAAGATGAGTTAAACTTGCGTCATTGACTCCTTCCTCTTGAGGTTCTAAATTCATTCCAAAGACATCATCATGTGAAATGGATATTTCATCATTGAAATGCAAATAAGATTCATCATTTTCATCAAAATGTACTCCATTCTTACACACAAAATTCCTATCATAGATTTTAGGATCAATTTGCATATCTCTACATGTAATAACTTCACACAAAACGTGCAAATGGTCATGAAATCCATCAAGGTGAGAAGCTAATTCATCTAATCTTTTCTCAATCCTATCAAAACGGTCGGAAGTTGCATTTGCTAGCTTTTCTATTGCTAAATCAAATTGATTAGAATAATTTTCTATAGCTAGCTGCCAAGATGCATTAGAATCATTAGCTAATGGTTCACTTTCTAATTCCCAAGGTAGAGATACATTAGCTAACCTTTCTATTGCCAACTCCCAAGATGGTTTTGATTCATATTGGACACAATTGGGTTGGTATTCATAAAAGTATGAAGAATTACCATAAGCACATTGATTATTCCAACCTAGATCATGAGAGTTACCCCAACCATAGTTACTTTGATTAAAATGAGAATTATAATGCTGATATTCATCATTGTACCCCCAATTTTGTGCTTACATGCATTCATAAGTAACATGATAACCGCTACACAAGTCACAAGTTACATGATAAGAATTATAAGCATTATTATCCCAGATTTCCTCATTGAAATTCATACCTCCAAAAGGACTTCCTTGGTTACCTTCATGATTGAAATATGGCAAGTAAGATCCATTGCCAAACATCATTCTCCCAAGCTGTTGTTCCTCAAAAAAAATATTTTTGGATATACACAATAAAAAAAATGTTTAGAATAATAAAACTCAGTTTTCCTCTAATATTGCCTTGCTCCCCGGCAACGGCGCCAAAAACTTGACGAGGTTAAAATTTACCAATTAAATCAACTCACAAGTTATAACCTAATACCTTGTTTTGCTGCAAGTATACAGATCGAAATATAGTATAACAAAGGTACAAGGGTCGAATCCCACAGGGAGCAACTTAACAAATACCAGAGTTTTAAACCTTATCTTATTATCTAAACTTTTCAAATTATGTGTTGATCAAAGAATTAAAAACAGATTAAGTGCATGAATCCCAACTAACAAATATGTCAAAAGAAAAGATGTTCTAGGGGAATTAAATCCACTAGCTAGTAAAGATCAGATTTGCCATGTACTTTGTAGTCACAATTCACTCTTGTCTTGGTAGGGAACATTTCCAAATGTATACTTATCTCACTGTTGTGCAGAAAAGCTTTGTCACGATCACTAGGTTCCACCTACTGTCGTGGTGAAAATCAACCAGTGATGATCTTAGGCCTTTGTGAAATATTATGAAAAACCCTTCTAGTGATTCACTACTGTCGTGTGTTTCATGCTAGAATTCAATTAATCTTCTTTCCATTATTGTTTACCACTGTCGTGCGATCACAATAACTGATATAATTTGCAAAAGATGATCAAGCTTTAACAAATGTGAAAGTTAAGATTAATGAATTACCAAGAACAAGGTTAGTGAAAACTAGCAGCATACAAATCCAAATCTTGCACCAACCAGTTTCATCTACCCGTAGAACAAAGGATAGATCTAGCTAGCTAGACATGATTATCAAAATACTCCAACTTCTAATAAAGTAGAAGAAGAGTTAGAAATGAAGGAAAAATGGAAGAGAAAGCTCATATGCAAAACTGACCATAGAAAAGCAATTAAAACCAATCCGATTAGGATGGTAGAACCGACCCTAGGTGGTGGTAGATAAAAGCTTAATTCAATTACAGAATAAACAAACTCTCCAACTCTTTAAGCACTCAAGCTTTGATAATCAAACCAGCAAGAAGTGTATTTATAAAGATAAAAACTAGAACAAGGTGTTTAGAAATATGAAAACTAATATCTAACAGAGCTAAAAACGAAACTAGCTCAAAGAGCTTTATTGAATCTGAAAACTAATCTATTCTAAGCTCTCTATCTACTAACAAAGGTTGGCCAAAAAAATCCCCCTTGTTCTTGAATTGTAAGGGGTATTTATAGGTGTTTGGATGAGTTTAAGACAAAACTTAAATTATCATCCATGACCTCATTGCTTAATTATTGTCAAGAATCTTCAAAATCGCAGCTGCAAATTCAACTAAAATACACAAAAAGTTTTCAAGAAAAGTTGCACATGTATCAAAGTCAGGATTTGCTGCTGGAATTTCTTTTTGACAGATTGCATGAATTATTTCTCCATGAAAACGGCAGAATCTACTCTTGTGCTAGTCTTGAAAGTCGTACCTCTTTGAATTATCTTTCCATAGCATCAAGAATCATCCCATTTGGACTTTTGTAGGCTGAGATATGGTCAAAATACCATCCTCTGGTCAAACCCCTGTTTCAATTTCCGACCACAGAATGCAGCTTCTGTATTTCGACTTTTTGTCTATGAAAACAGCAGAATTATATTTCGATGTCTTCATACCAATTGTAGGTCTCTTTCTTAGCTTTAAAATGGTATAAAGATCACCTCAATCCGATAAGTATAGCTCCAGATATAGCCAAAATACCGAAGAATGTCAAAACTGTCTTGACTTGCATTTTCTCACTTGAACATTTTTCACTTCATTTCTCTTTTCTACCACTTGAATTCATCACCAATTATCTACTTTTCACCTCATTTGACATCTTTTGGTGATTGGATCATTAACCTGCAAGAAAATGAAGTTTTTACCATTAAAATCAATAGAAATGCAATATTATCCACTTTTACCAAAAATATATAATTTTACCAAAAACCTCTTTATTTTAATTATAAAACTAAATAATCAACTGAAAATTAACTAATAAAATGCACTTAAAAATACGTAAAATAAACTCTTATCAAAGCACATATACAATGTGAAGAAACTTTAAACGTCAAGTTTGAACTCATGCAGAAATTTCATGATGAATTCCTCAAAGTAACACCAAATTCAAGAAGATTTCTTCCTCACCTTTAGCATTGGTGCTTAGTGTAACGGGTCACCACTTCTGGTTGGCTCATCTTTCGTAGACCAATCAAGTGGGTGTTATTTCTGCTTTTGAGATAGCTAAAGAAACATGAGAAGTTAGGATCTGTCTTATTCTTGTGCCTAAATTGCATGTAATCCATTCAATATCACATTTTAGTGAAAGCAAACGGTATGTCACCCCTATTCCTTAAGAAAATTTAGTCAACATATAAGCTTTCTAGGCTTGTAACGTATGGGCGGAACGATAGCTAAACATGTGGAAACAGGTTATAGCCTTACGATCACAAATGATTGATAGATTTCTTATGAGCATAATCCTAACTTGGATTGTCATGAAGGAATAAGTCAACGATGGACTTTATGAGCTTGTAATGTGGCTTGAAAACGATAGTTAAAGAATAAGACTTTCAAGAACATTGCACTGAAGATCGCATTTTTTCCAAAATTGCCCCCATTTTGAACTCAAAAAATCTCAGACTTTGTTCGTATTCTTCTCATCATTCACCAGGGACTTCAGCGTCGAATTTTTCTGCATTTTCTTGCATTTACTTTTCTTGCTTTGCTTTTTCCTTTCCCTTAACTTGGTGAGTTTTCACATGGTGAGTAGCGTCACCCCCACACCCAAGCAATTCAGAAATACAGCTAAAATTTTCCGGTATCAGAAATTTTCTTGACAGGGCTATTGCAAAGAACAGAAGTCAGGACTTTCGGCTTTTGTAATGGGGTCTGGTGGGGTGTTTAGAAAAGTTAAGGCTTGAAAGCGGATTTTAAAAGTGGTTTAAAGAATCTGAGATCGCATTGTGATGCCAACCCTATTTTAGGGTTAAATCAGAATTTGCCCCAATTTATGCTCAATTCAGGCTTTTTCTCTTTCATTTTCTTTTTTCTTTTGATTTTTCGGCCTTCTGCCATTTTTTGAACTTTCACAAAATTTGCCCCAATTTATTTTTGAACTGAGGTTCTCTTTTCTCTTTTCTTTTGATTTTGCGGCATTATCACTTTTTCACTTATTGAAACTTTTCCCTTTTCAACTCAAACCTGCCCCAGTGTGGGGTTTGCGATTCTCAGGGGTTGCCAAACGAAGTATTTTATTCTGAAGACTCAAAAGGGATAACTAAAGATAGAATGTTTGATTGGGAAAGAAAATGGCCTGACTTGTATTCCGTTCCTTACAATAACTCTGAAAGGAAATTTTCATTAATGGGAAATTTCTGACATGTATCTGAATTAACTGACTGAGGAAGACCCTTGTTTATCCATATCTGTGAAACATAGGCGGTCTGTGCGGACAAATCTCTTCCTTTTCTTCTTTTTTTTTTTTCGAAAATTGGAAGCCAAGTGGAATCAAATTTCCCCAATTTGCAGCTCCCTCCTTATTCTAGCATTTTACTTTTCCCCTTTTTGGAAAATTCTGCAATCTCCCTTCCCAATGCGGGGTACGATCGTAAGTGTTTTGAAAAGAACCACCAATTTTAGCTCAAATGAGGATGCAAGGGATGATCAGTGTTTAGGTTGTAGAAACGACGGCCAAAGTATCATTCTTACCCCTCATGACAAGCAAAGTAACGAAATGGTCATTGAAAATCCATTCCCCTTTTTGATATTTGAAAATTTTCCAATATAGGGTAGTGATCATTAGGGCTCTTATTTGAAACGAAATTATTCTTTCAAAGGCTCAAATGGGAGAGTAAATGATAAAATGTGTATAAGTAGAGAAACGAATGCTCAAAGTATCATTCCAAATTTTCAAAACAAACAAGAATAATGCACATTTTTGCTTTCACTTAGATGTGAATTGAATCGGATTAGTCACCGCGGACATTTTCAAGCCAAGGTTGCCACAATTTACAATTTATCAATCAATGTGACTGATTTTATTTTGGGATTAAGTGAAGTGGGCAAAAATATGACTTGTACAGTGAAAGAGAAAAGGTATCTCATGAGGCCTTTTGAGTGACCTCTTTCAATCTTGAGCACTCTTATTGTGTAGCTCAGATCACCAATCTAGTGTACACAAGAATTTTAGAAAGCATACACTTGCGAATTTTCAGGCTGGAGGTTGAAAACAAATCCCAATTTAGTCTTATTTCTTAAAATTCATCATGAAATCTCTTAATGAGCTCAATAAAGGATGAAATTGTACACGAGTATTATACAAAACAATTAATTGTCTGAACAAAAGCTTTATTATTGCCAATGTTTGAAAAATTTTAAAGAGCAATACATATGAAAAACATTCTAAGGAACTCCTTTACACATGTATACACACTTTTCCCTCTTAATAGCCCTCTTCTCCCTTTGAGCAATGAAATCTCTTAAATGTTTTACACAAGCGTTTTCAGATGAATTTTCAAATTCACATTGCAGGGCCTGCCCAAGAATCATGTAATTTTCAAACTTTATCAGATCAGAATTGTTTTCATACTTTATTTCATGTTTTCACGTTTTATGAAATTTTTATGAATGCAGGGGAGGGGGAAAACAAAAGAAAAATACCCAAAATTAGTAATCAAGACTTATAAAATCGGTATGCATGCCCTATGGGGGAACCCTTTTATACCAAGGGTAGATCTAGTATGAAAATGCAATCCTTTAGGGTAGGCACCATATCATACCTGATGAATCCGATCAATTGATTGAGTGAAAAATGATTTGAAAAATTTGGCCAATTTGGAGTGAAAAGAAACATTCGTCCTAAAAAATGAGGACAAAGTCCGAATGAATTGCTTATTTTGATCGACGCATGATGTGTCAAAAAGGGGTAAAATGATCAAATTCATTGAATGAAATTGGATTATTTATTGAAAATTGAATGAATAACCCTAAAAATGAATTAAACTAATCAAATTGAATGCATGAATCAATTGATTAAACCGATCGAGTGAAAGGATAATTTATTCAAAATCGACTGAATCGCCCTAAAAATAGGTAAATTGGTCAAATGGATCGGATGATTTATTCAAAATTGATTAGATCACCCTAAAAGGGTAAACTTGGTCAAATGAAATTGAACGAATCTGATGATTTGAATTTATTCAAAATCGATTGAGTTGACCTAAGAATGGGTAAACTAATCAAATGAATTGAATGAAATTGGTGATCTTATTCAAAAATCGACTAGATTGCCCTAAAATGGATAAACTAGTCAAATGAATTCAAAATCGACTAGGTTGCCCTAAAAATGAACAAATTGATAAAATGGACTAGATGAAATTGAGGAATCAAATGATCCAATGGACTGAATGGCTTGATGCATTAGTCTATGAGCCTTCTAAAATCAAATTTTGGCCTCAGTTTATTTATCGTCTCATCAGTGAGGAAATATTGGTGAATTTGTTCCAATTAATGTCTTTTACGCCAGGGATTTTACCAATTTTGATAAAATGGCCAAAAAGTGATTGTTGGACGCTCATATTCCAAAGATTGCTCTATTAAAATGATCAGATCCTACCTTACCTTGTGCACTACCCCTTTGGATGGTACAAAATGTAAACGTGAAAGTCTCCTTGGATTAAGTATCCGAGACACAAGGTGGCTTATTCCTATCACGGGATCCCCTAAATGGCATTCCCTTCTAGGGTTTATGCATGATGCCATTTATTAAAGCGATGTAAATATGCAATTCGAAATGAAACGTGACCTAAGGAACCCTTTATCTGCCAGGGTAAGCTTAAAATGGTATGGCATTATTAATTTATGAACGAAATATACCACAATTTTTAAACGTGCAATAGCCTATTTACAGGGGTAGGTCCTAAAAGAAAGGTCATGCCAGACCTCTTATTTCCTAACGTTTGTGAATGCAAAGGCAAGAGACAAGGAAAGTTAGTTCAACACATAATCACATAACACGTTGGACAATTAAATGATATAAAAAGCAGGAAAAATAAATAAGGAAAGGGGTGGGATCCCTTCCCTCGTGCCTAGTGTTTCCTAATAGGGTAAGGTTGACTCTACCCTAGGCAATTCTAATATGGATGCATGAGGCTGGGGTTCGCTAATGCATCTAGACTCGATAAGGCTTCGGCTCCCAAGCCTTCAGACCTAAAGGCGAAGGGTCATCACTCCCAGGGCCCTTGGTCGGTGGCTCGAGTGATCCCTTAGGTAGCGCTATGGGCGCAGCGCACACCATCCGCCTATCCAAGGCGATCGATCCTAATCCTACAAGGCGGTGTGGGAAACGCCCACGAAAATAAAATAAAATGGGATAACAATAAATAAACGTGCACGTATGAAGTGCTCCCTATTTTGAGGGAAAGGGTTGAGAACCAATGCGAGACTCTAAAGGTGACACACACCCCCCCCAAATGCAATGCAAGCGCGAGATAAAACAAATAAAACATACATCCAAACAAACAATCATACATACGTGAACGAGGGAGTAGTTTGATGTGCGCGCAAGGCAAAAGGATCTAAAAGGGAAAATGCAACTCTAATATCCAAAATGCAATGCATGAAAGAGGTAGAAAAAGGAAAGAATGACTAAATCAAATGCTCGGACCCACTCAGGAAATCCCCAGTGGAGTCGCCAAGTTGTCGCGCCCCACTTTTTGATGTTGTGTGAATGTGTGTGAGATGTGTATGTGAAAGTGTGAAAGTGAAAATAACGGCCGTGGGATTGTGAAATGCGACGGTTTGGCCAAATAAAGTTCAAAAAGGGTTTTGGATGAAAAATGGAGTCGCCACTTGGTATAGAGTTAGGGTGTACCAAGTCACCAAAAAATGATTTTTGTTTTTTGAACGAAAAAGTAAATAAACCCTTTTAAAGAACTTTTAGGTCTACGCAACCAAAGAAAGGGATCGGGGGTCACATTTGATAAGGGAGAAGGCAAAGGCAAAGCCTAAGGCACTCCCTTACCCTAGCAAGAGCTAGTTGCGTGACTTAGCCCCACTTTTCCTAATTTTTCTACCCAAGGTACGTATCGCATGTTGGATATGACTAATGGATGCGAAAAGGAAGAAAAAATGCAATCCTAAACCTAAAATGTTTCTCATGAGGCTTTTAGGTCCCAACCACATGAATTGTGGTGGCAAATGAGGAAATCTCTCATGGAAGTCGTGATTAATGCAAGTGAGGACTTAAGTGTAAGTGTGCAAGTGTGAGAAAATAAAGGTGTTTGTGTGTGCAAATGAATAAAAATAGGATAGTAGATACATATAAGTGCAATTGGGTGCCATTTGTGAGATAGAAAAATAAATAAGTGATAGGAAGAAAGTGGTGAGAAAGTGTAGATTGAGAAAAAGTCTAAGTAGTGAGAAAATGTGGCTAAAAGAGTGTGATATGAAAAGAATGTAAGTGTATGACCCTAAGGGAATGCATCAAGTCGGGTACGGGAATGACTCCTAACTTTACGACTTTGATTTTCCCTTGGATTAGAAGGAAGAACTAGCGTGCTAAGGCTATTGAGTAGCCACACTCGCTCGTTTCCCTTATCGAAAGGGGGACTCTCAAGCAAATGTACCCTATAGCTAGCATGAGATGCAAAAGCCTAAAATGAAGGGGAAAGGGTTGGATGAGCATGCCAAATGCTAAAAGACTAAGACAAATGTATGGAATGTAGTGAAACATGCAAGAATGTACTATTGAGAGGAGACGGCCTATTGGGTCTAGCGTTGGACTAGCCCTTTCTATGAATTCCTAACGGAATAATGAGCCACAACTAGCATTGGACTAGTGTGGTGACGTACATTCATCCATCACATTCATCTACAACTATAGAAAGCAAGTAGACATGCCAAACACTCATAAACACATAGCACATGACACTTAGCATGCTCGACTAGATGCAAGAACCTAATAAAGCAAATTAACACATAGCAACAAAAGCAAGCAATCAAGCTAATGAACCTATTACATTTGCTAGCTAGGCACATGTCTTCAATAGGTCTTCATCAAGTGCTTTCCAAGCCCTATCTATTACAAGCCAAGAGGTGTACACATACCCCATAAAGAATAACTTAAATAAAAAGCAAAAGTAAAAATGAAATAAATGGAAGGAATTAAGGAAGGGCAAGGAAAGCAAAGTAGACATGCAATTGTCACTTAGCATGTTGGATCACATAGGGGAGAGACAAAAAAGATAAAAGTAATTATACCTCCCTTGAGTTGATGCCTTAAATGGAGTGAAATCACTTATTTATCCTCCAAAATAAAAGAATTGGTCAAGGTACCAATTTATTTGAGAAAATTAAAGAAAATGTGCAAAACAAAGCTCACTTGATCATGAAGCCCCTAAAGTCGTGACTTAAGTGCAATTGAAACAAAGCATAGTAGTTAATTGAAACAAATAAGCAACGAAGTTGTAAAATCAAAACTACCAAGGACCAAATTGAGGAGATTATTCAATTGATTGGGTCATAGTGAAATGAAGGGAGACTTGGGGGGTCAAAATGCTAAATTCAGAAGTATTTGCATGCATGCATACGTAGGAAACAAAATTTTCTGCAATGAACATCTTCTTGAAATTAAAACAATCGTTGGCTTCATTTCCATCTCATACACAAATTCTAAGCAGCTTTGACTAACCCTTTCATCTATCCAAACTTTGGATTAAGCAACAAAACAAACAAGTTCCACATCTAACAAGCAAAACATGGAAGAAAATTATACAAACACTTATGAAACCTTTATGCAAGATGGAAGAAGATTGCTGCAATTTGGAAGCTTTGGCAAAGGGTGGAGTCTTTTGGCAATAAAACTAATTGTGACTTTCATTTCCAAACGCAGATTTCAGACCCACAAGGACAGTTTTGTTCAAAACAGAAAATGTTAACCAAAATCATAGTGTGAAACTAAACCACAAGGCCCAAAACTTTAACAGCTAACAAGCAAGAAACATAACAAGAGCTGATGCAACCTTCTTGGAAACTTTCATGCAAAGTGGTTCGGCTACTTATTGTCTATGTGGCCAGCAAACATTCAATCACATCTCAAGTATTTTTAGACCCAAACACCCAAAACCAATCTAAGCATCATAACCTACCATTTCAACATTCAAACAAATCAAAACACAGAAAAAAAATCATGCAAAGGCTGGAAAATTCTATGCAAAAAGGTTCGACAATCCTGAATTGTTTCTTTTCAGCAAACATTCGACCAGCTCAAGTATTTTTTGGACCCAACCATGCAAACTCAACACCACTCCTCTAATTTCCTCTTTTCAACACAATATTAAACACGAAACTGCAGTGCCAAAGCTCAATTAGTAACTAAAAGAAGAAAACACAGCATAAAAGGTGCGGCAAACTTTCCCTTGCTGCGTTTTTAAAAGGAACAACTTTTAAATAACTTGGCAACTTCAGCATTATCGTACCATGAGCTTCCAACAAGCTTTCATACTCAAAATACATCCGAAATGATCTATATTCATGCTAAATTCTGACCCAAACAAACCAGAAACAAGGCAAATGAAACTGATGATTGTATTACCGAATTCTCAAATACGCATATGCTTCATTTTCCTAATACTCTGACTGAACACAACCTTAGTCATGATATTTCAACTAAGACCTTCCGTTAAGAAGTAAAATGCAGTCTAATTGAAATGGACAAAGCGACAGGAGACTTTCCGCTAAAACCTTCCAACCGAACCCATGTTTTTGTTTCATATAATCCTCAAAATCCCAGCATAACCACCGAAATGAAGTTCAACTAGGTGACCCAAGTTTGCAGGAAAAGGAACAGATCATTGTATAAAGAGTAAACAGGAAGCAAAGAGAGAGAACGACAAGACAACAATAACCATGAGTCCTTGACTTCAACAGGCTTACAAAGATGCATATTCGGCTTAACAAAGACCCAACAAAACGCAAAATCAGGCTTCACTTTAACAGATTTAGTTCTAACTTATCATGGCTATTAACAAGCTTGGTATTAATAGAAAAAGCAAACAGAAACTCAAAGTTTGAATCTTTATCAACATTTCTGGAAACAAATAGAAGAAAGAAGATGTGGAAGTTAGCCATTGCAACTTCAGAACCCAGGGGGAGAAGAACGATGGCTATCAGATACCTGGAAGCTGAAACGGAGGTTGTCTCTCTGGCCCCGAGATTGGAGGCTGTCCTTTGTTGGGCTCACGTTCCTTCCTCTTCACTCTCTTCTTCTCGGTCTCTCCCCCGTTGCTCTCTTTTCCTTCCAGATTTCTTTCTTCAGCCGCAACCTCTACACTTCCCTAGATTTGCAGCCGTCCCCACTCTCTATCTCCCACACTCTCCGTTATCCTCTCAGCCCCTGGTTTTTTCTGGTCTTTTTTCTTTCTCAAACCCTCTCTGTTATCTCTATCCGCCGCCCTCTCTGATTTCTGTTTTTCCCTTCTGCCGCCATTTTTTCTTTTCTTTTGCTTTCGCTTTGCAGCCATCCATCCTTACCTCCCTTTCCCCGCTTGCGTCTCTTTCCTTTTATATGGGAATCCATCCTAAACCCTTCAGTCCTTTCTTCTATATTTGCAGCTAAGGGCTGCCTTGAGCCCTTCCTTGCAAGTTGCGACAAAACGCAGCTTACATGCCGCAAACCCCTTTCTTTTTTTTTAAATAACTTAACAAAAATAAATAAAACAATTAAAGCATATATTTTTTGAATGTTTTTCCTTCTTTTTCTCTTTTTCTAGAAACTCTACGCTAAAACTTAAAAGCTTAAAACTAAAAACTAAAAAGTGAATAAAACAAATATGACAAATAAAAACTAAAAATAAATAGCAAATGAAATAGACAACTAAAAGGGCAAAACGAATAAAACTAAAATAAAATAAAATAACAACTAAAAGGGCAAAACAAACAATAATGAACTAAAATGCAAACAACCTAAAACAAAAATCATGAAATTAACAAAAAAATCAATAGATAAGAACGTAACATACAAATTATTAAAAATTTGGTGTCTACAACCCAAACCCGATGTAGTTGGTGGGATAAATCCCAAACCCAACAAAATAAAAGTTGGTAGGATAAAATACAAATCCAACAAAATAAATGTTCGGTGGAATAAAATCTAAATCTGACGTGGTTGGTTGGATAAAACCCAAGTCCAACAAAATAAAGGTTGGTGAGATAAAATTCACATCCAACAAAATAAACGTTCGGTGGGATAAAATCCAAACTCGACATGGTTGGTTGAATAAAATCCAAATTCAATAAAATAAAGGTTGGTGGGATAAAACCCAATCTCGACGTGATTGGTGGGATAAAACCCAAACCCCAACAAAATAAAAGTTGGTGATGTAGACGCCAAAATTTCATTTAGCTTGATTTTAGCTTTATCTAATTCAATTTTATTTTATTATTAATTAAATGATAGTTAGTGTTCATTTTGTTTATTTTTATAAATTAGGCTCATTATTTTTAAGGTATTTTTACATTATATTTCAAAAAAAAGGAAAAAAAGAAAGGGAAGGAAAAATCCTCACAAAATTTGTTTTTAGCCCTTTAGTTTTAATTACTTTAAAATAAATAAATTTTCTATTAATTTTGTTGTTTAAAATTGATTTAAAAAAAAAGAAGGAAGGGAACTATTCATCATCTCCTTCGTACGAGTCACGAACCAGAATTTTGCAGCTGGCAAGGTGAACCCATTTCACTTCTTTTTGTTTTTTTTTCAAACCATTTACTATCTCATGCTCCTAATCTATATCAAGATGTTTCTAGAAGAATGCCATCGGATGGCTCCAGTTTTTCTGTAGAAACCCATCCTTCATCCTCACCTTTGAGGTGAGGGTTTTGGAGTTGCTGGTTCCTATAAAAGGGATCCAAAAGAAATGCAGCCGGGAGAGAGAGAGAGAGAACAAGGGCGGATGAAACAAGAGAGGAGTGCCGGCTGGGGGTTGGCGGCTGAAAAGAGGAAAAAGGGGAATGACGGCTGGTTGAGTAAGAAAAAAAGAAGAGATCAAGAGAGAGCTTTGGGAGGGCCGAGAGAAAAAAAAAAAAGAGAAACGGAGGGAGAGGCAAGCGAGATAGAGAGCTGGAATAGAACAAAGACTGGACAAAAGAGAGGTAGAAACAAGAGAAAAGGCAAAAGCTTGGGGAGCAAAGAGGGAGGAAGGATCTGGAAAAAGGGAGAGAGAGGTGGAGAGAGACGGAACTGAGCTAAAGAAAGTGACTGAGGAAGAAGAAACCCACGGCCCTCGTCAGTCTCCATCATCGTGGAGAGGCAAAGTTGTTTGCTAAAGATCGTTCCAATCTAATCCCTTTTTCTGGCTGTTCCGGTATATTACTCTCCCTCCATCTGTTAAAGTTATATCCTTTCCATGCTTGTATTCGGAACTCTGGATTTTTGTTGGAAGGTGATGGGAGGAATGTTGTTGGTTATGATTTTTAGCCTAAAGCTGTTATCTTTGGCTGTTACGTTGCATGATTAATATGTTAGGATCTGTAGTGTGTTTGATTTCTGGTTCCTAGGTTGTAGTTTAGTATCAAGATGTTAGCTTTTGACAAATGCATCTAAGGTTCTTTAGAAAGCTAATTTCGTTTCTCTGTTGTTGCATGTTCACCCATTCGGTTCTTTGTTTGATCTGTAATGACTAATTTCCTACGGTGGGGTTGTGTTAGTATTGAAGTTTTAATGAATTTTGGGTAATAAATTTGCTGGTTTGCGTTTGAAACTGCGAGAAATGTCTAAAAAAGTTGCTGCAGAAGAAACCAACGAAGAAGAGTTGTATGATTTGTTCATTTTGATTCTTTTTTTCGGGTGACTGAAATTCTTGCTTGACTTAGTTTTTTTTTGTTTGGATTGATTTGCTGTATGATGGCGATGCCGTGTATGCTCTGCTGCAATTTAAAGCCGCAAGATACGATGTAGCATCAGGCTACAATGCGGCAGGTCTGTTACGGCAATAGAGTTTTTTTATATCTTAGAAACTTCGGCTGTTCTAACTGAAACTGGTATCCATACCCATTAGTTCGGATGCTTTCATTGTCTTTTCCCTTGGCGTCCAATGTTTGATAATGAGTAAGTTTGCAGTGTTGGAGTGATTTTATTTGCCAAAGTTTCGGTAAACCAGAAGCTAGGAAGGGCTTGTAGTTTTGATGCTCCTTGTTTTCTTTTATATTTTTGCTATGCTTGAACCAAGGTGAAGCTGTATGTCTTTGGTTTGTGGTCTAGTTTCATTTATCTACCTCAATGGAATGACTTGATCGTGTGCCTAGATTACTTTGCCGCAAGTTTCACTTTTTCTTTTGCTGCATTTTATGCCCGGCTGTTTCAATCAGATTTTATGGGGGTTAGATGATTATGCTTAGGGATGTTAATGACAATGAGTTGAAGCTTGGTATTTCAGGTTTGAATGTTAGATTAGTAGAGCTTGTCGAATACTGGCATGTAAACCTATCTAAGTTGGGGTAGGGAAATAAGAAAGCTGCATTTCATGCTCTTGTTTTGTTGTTTCCTTTCTCGTAGCAGCTCATCAAGTGGGTCTCATTACCTATTTGATGAGAGAAAATTGGATGAGTGAGTTGAGTTTGCCTGTGTAGGTCTAAAACATTTGAATCATGTTAGAATACTTGTTGAAAATAAACAATCAGTTTTGCCGAACTAGTTTTGCATGTTTCCAGATTTTTTTTTCCACTAGATCTTGCTAAGTTTTCTGCTTGTTTGAATGGTGGTGACTATGAAGTTGGTTGCTTAGTCTGAATTTATGATGTTGGTTTGCAAACATCTAATAAGTTGGGCTCAAGAAATCTGGGTTTGAGGAAAGAGTGCAGCAGATTTTCTTTCTCGGTTGCTAGAGTATATGAAGTAGTTGCAGAAGCTTAATCTTATTCGTAACTTGCATGGAAATTTTCTGGAAATTGCACTTTAACCCCCCAAGTTCCCCTTTGTTCTACTATGGCCCAAACAATTGAGAAAATCAATCAAATTGGCCCCTCAAACTTTTCTTTTCCTTTCAATTGGGTCCTCATTTAGCTAATACGAGCTACTTAGGCATCTAAATGCTTTTAATGATTTAATTTTACATTTATGTGATTATTTATGATGCCTTGACCTTTTCTTTGTTTTTTGGAGGATAAATAAGTAATTTTACTCCATTGGAGCTCCAACTCAAGGGAGGTACACCATATCCCTTATTTCTTAATCAATTTGACCCTATGTGCCCTATGTGACTTTACGTGTTTAATTGCATGCCTCTTAAAAGTGTATTTATGTATTTCATTTATTTATTTGTTTGCTTTATTAGCTTTAGTTTGGTATATTTATTTTAGTTCAATTTTGATCATTTGAAAGGCACTTGAATGCCAAAATTGTAATAGCTAGGTTATTATTTTATTTTATTCCGTTTCCCTTTTTAGATTGTAGTAGGCTTCCCTCAAATGTAATAGATAGGGCTTATGTGCTATATGCTTGCGTGTGCCTGTGTGTTTATCGCTTTCCTAGGGCTTTGCATCTAGATAAGCATGCTTGTGTGTTACGTGTTAGGTGAAATTATGTGTTTTGCATGTCTATTTGTTTTTAGTATTATACCCAATTATGTGGATGGAATGCACGTTACCGTGGCTAGTCAAATACTAGTCATGGTCTTCCCCTCGAGCTCTTACAAGTCCAATGCTTGTGAGAGAACGTTAGTCAAGGGCTAGTCCAATGCTAGACCCTTAGGAACCCTCCGCACGTTAGATCATGATTGTGTGATTAAATCACTTCATCTGATGCATATTTTCACTTTTTTTAGGGTCTTTTATCATTTTTTTGCATGACATCCCTCCTTATACGTATATCCCTTCCCCCATATTTTTCCTTATATGTATATTACTTGCCCCTTTGTATGAAACATAACATTAGACTTGCATTTCATCTAAGTATTAGACCTAGGATAGTACATTTGTTTGATTAGACTAGGAAGTTACCCCATTGGATATGAGATATGGACGAGTTTGGCTTTTCTAGCCTTAGCACGCTCGTATTCCTTCTATTAAAGGGAACATTGAAAGTTACGAGTATAAGTCCTCGCACCCATTATGATGCATTCCTTTAGGTCATATACATTTGTATATTATTATTTTCTTTACTTTTTCTTTCTTTCAAGTCTCATGACTTGCATTATTCGCGACTCCTTCGAAGAGTCTTTATTGGGCGTCACAATTAATGTGACTGGTACCAAGTAAGTTTTGAAAATACATTTCAACCCCCCGACACCCTCCTAGGTCTAGGGTATGCATTCATATAAAACATCTAAATGTGATAAATTTTTAGGTTAAAATAAGAAAATTTTTGACTAAATCGTGCAACTAGCCTTGCCTAGGTTGAAAGGGTGCTTTGGATTCTTATCCTTGCCTTCCCTTACTTCAAATGTGAGTCCCGAAACTTTTTCTCTGATTTTCGTAGACTTGGAGTCGTTTAAAAAGGGTTTTCTACTTTTTCCTTTAAAATTCATTTTTAGTTGACTTGGTACACCTCAACTCAATACCAAGTGGCGACTCCATTTTCCATTCAAAAAACCCTTTTTAAACTATATTTTGGGTCAAGTCGTCGCATTTTTAAGTCCTATTGAGACCCATGTTTTTCATTTTCTTTTTAAATCAAAAATTCATTTTCCAATCAAAAAATTGAATCAAAAGCCATTTTTTCTAAACTCGTTTATTTATTTTTCTTATTAAAAAATGGGGCGCGACAGTTGGCGACTCCATTGGGGACTTAGAGGGTTCGACCATTTGATTTAGTCAACCTTTTTCTTTTTCTAACCTTTTTATATATCATATTTGGATGTTTAGGGTTGCATTTTTTCTTTTCTAGAATTTTTACATTTCACGCGTATCAACTCACTCCATCACCCTTTGCGTACGATTGATTTTGATGGATGGATGGTTTATTTATGTTTATCCCGCGTTTTGCATTGCATTTGGGTAGGGATACTACCCTAGAGTTTCGCGTTGATTCTCGATCCCTCCCCTCCAAAAAAATGGGGAGCACTGGCATACGTGCATACACTTTATTTATTCCTCCTTTATTTTTTTTTAGTGGCTTGTCACGCCACTCCACCCTATTAGGATTTTAGACGACCCACTTGGACGTGTGATCGCAACACGACGTGTGCGTAGCATGATCCGAGGGGTCACTCAATCTTTCGCTTTAAGCTGTGGGTTAATAGCCTTTAGCTTTTAGTCGAAGGTTGAGAATTTTTGATAGATTCACTCAGACATGTAGCCGTGACACGACGTGTGCGTAGCAATGTCTGGGGAATCGCTCGAGCCACCGACAAAGAACTTTGGAATTAATGACCATTGGTTTCCAAGTCTGAAGGCTCGGGGACCTAAAACCTGTCGAGTCTAGATGCATTAGTGAGCCAATACCTCATGCATCCATGGTAGTTTACCTAGGGTAAAGTTTGCCTTACCCTATTAGGGACACTATTCACGAGAGGAGGGATCCAACCCCTCTATTTCTTTTATTGCTTTATCTCTTTGTATTGCTTTGCTACGAATGTGTTATGTGTAGTTGTCTGATTGAACTAACTCTTCTTGGCTTTTGTCTCCATTGCATTCATAAGCCTAAGAAAATAAGAGTTCTGGCATGATACTCCCTAGGAGCCTACCCTATTTGATGTGACACGTTTAAATTCAATGTTTCGCATTTGTACCATGAATTTATTTCATTTTAGGCTCATCCTGGCATACAAAAACGGATTTTCTTTAGGTCACGTTTCGTTTGTGTACTGCATGTTTACTCGCTTTGATAAAATGGCATCATGCATAAATCCTAGAAAGGAAATGCCATTTAGGGGATCCCGTGTTAGGAATAAACCGTCTCGTGTCTCGGATACTTAATCCAAGGAGACTTGCATGTTTACATTTTGTACCATCCGAAGGGGTAGTGCACGAGATAAGGTAGGATCCGAACATTTTCAAGAGCGATCTTTGGAATATGAGTGTCTAATAATCACTTTTTGGCCATTTTATCAAAATTGGTAAAAATCCCTTGTTTAAAGGACATTAATTTGAAGAAATTCACAAATGATTCCTCACTATTACGATAAATAAATTGATGCCAGAATTTGATTTTAGAAGGCTCATAGACTAATGCATCGCAAACTACCAGTGGATAGATTGATTTTTAAATAAACCATCAATTTCATTCAATCTATTGGACCATTTTATTCATTAATTTCATCCAGTTCATTTTTTTTTTCAATTCGCTCATTTTGTTTAGGACCATCTAAGTCAATTTTGAATAAGTCATCATTTGTTTGATCCGATCAATTTTGAATAAATCACCAATTTCATTCAATTGATTAGTTCACTCATTTTTCGGGCAATCTAGTCGATTTTGAATAGATCACCAATTTCATTCAATTCATTTGATTAGTGTAAGGCCTGGTGCAACCCAATGAGTACAAACAATATCACAATGATGCACAAAGATATATCAAATTTAAGCACAATAAAGAAAACTTAATTAAAGAGAAAAGATAAGAAATGCAAACCAAATATCAACCCAATAGTCTCTTCAATAGATGGCGATGCTAACCAAGATGTACAAGTGAAGGCTCACTCCTTCCTCACCCCAAACACTCTTTGGTTGAGCCAAGGAGTTTTACAACTATTCTAGTTAACCCTCAACAACCTACACTTGAAAGATCACTCACCCAATTAAGAACTATTTTATACAAATGAGGCAACCTTCACCAAGGTTTTACCACTTCAAGTGATAGGTTCACCTTCACCAAGGTTTTACTCCTCCTAGAGAGTAACCTTCACTTGAGCAATCTCACAACCCAACTTCCCCAATCCCTTATACAACCAACAAAAAATTTTTCTACTCAAAAATCTTACTGGTAAGCTTGTATTTTGTGTTGGCAAAAGTCCCTTGTCTTCTTGTGTTTTGGAATTTTTTATAGAAGGTGAGAAATGGCTCCAAAAGGCTCTCCAACGGTCAAATATTAAATGCTGTCAAAACTAGCCGTTGGCCTGTTGGACGTCCGAACTACCTGTCAGACGTTATAACCCTGCGTCCAAACCACCTGTCGGACGTCCGAACCCTGCGTCCGAACGTCGTCAGAGAGTCGTCAAATCTTTGTGAAATTTCTCGGACGTCCGATGCGATCGATGTGCGTCCGAGGCGTGCGTCCAATCCTTCCGGACGTCCGATGCTTCCTCACGAGCATCCGACAGAGTTTCCTTCTTGATGTTCTTCATCCTTTCGGACGTCCGATAGCTTCCTTTCGGACGTCCGACTTATGCCACAAGAATCTGTTCTAACAAATTGCTCACATAAAAACATTAGCCCAAATCTACATTTTGGTTTGTTAATCATCAAAACCAAGGATTGATCGACCAAGGTCAACAATCTCCCCCTTTTTGATGATGACAAACAAAATGAAGATTTCTTTTATCAAATAAGTTCAAATAAAGCTCCCCCTTAGAAAGTGCCAACATACAAAGAAATTTCAATAAATCCTACTCCCCCTTTTGGCATCAATAAAAAAAAAAAAAAACAAACTCCCCCTTTATTTTTCAAATCAAAACCATATTGAATATCAAAATTTTTAATTGTACTTACAATCATATAGCACTTCTTGGATCAAATCTTCATGATGTACCTAAATATGAGAAATTTCATTTGGTACCCTTTCTTTATAGGGTCCTTGGGAGTTAATACGACATGATCTAACAATCCACATGGATTTCATGCCATTTCTCATATTTTTCTTTACATAACAATCATTTTGCATATGTCCAAATTTGCAACAAAAGTGACACATGATAGAAATATTTTGCACATAGGTGGATTTAATGCAACTAATTTTCTTACTTCTTATCATAACAAACTTATTTGTGCCTTGAAAAGATTTGCTTTCTTTTGTTTGAGAAAACATTTGTTTTTCATTTTGGAGAAACTCGTTCAAGTCATTAATTCTTTTCTTTAACAAATTTTGTTCCTCCAACATTTTTTCATAAAACTTTGTTTTCTCTTCCAACTTCCTTTTCAAATTATTTTTGCAATCAAAAACACTTTTTTGATTTTTTAAATCATCATTTTCCATTCTCAAACATTTATTTTCTTGAAAAAGTTTGGAGTTTTCTTCCAACAAATCATTTATTTTTGTTTTTCAAATCTTTATTTTTAGCATAAGATTTTTTCAAACTTTTATGCATTTTAATCATAAGAATTTTTACATCATCATCTTCATTATCTTCATCACAAGAAGAGTGATAAGAACTTACCTCATCTTCTCCAACAGCCATTAGTGCCATTTGGGCCAACTCTTCTTTTTCTCTTTTTGAATTGCATTTATCCCATGTAATTTTGCAATCTCCTCTTGAACATCTCTTGTTGAAGATCTTCTTGAAACTTTTGATGTGAGGAGTTATATCATTGTCCACTTCCATGATTTCCTTACCCATGAAGGATGGGTTATCCCCCACTTGAGATGCTTTAAAAGCTATGCCTCTCTTATACATTCTTGCATTTTCTTGCTCTTGCACTTTGAATTTCAGCTTTAATTCATAAGAGGTTAGGGAATTCACAAGAGATTCAATGGACATAGAATTTAAATCCTTTGCCTCTTCTATAGCATTTATTTTGTTTTCCCATTCTTTTGGCAAGACATTCAAAATCTTTCTATTTTTCTCACCCAAAGAATATTCTTTTCCAAGCAATTTAAGATCTTCAATAATGTCACAAAATTTACTACACATCTTATCAACATTTTCAAGAGGATGCATTTTGAAAAATTCATATTGAGAAACAAGCAAAGATTTCTTTTGTTCTTTAATATCTTGGTTACCTTCATGAAATACACACAATTTATCCCAAATATCTTTAGTTGATTTACAACCTTTAATCCTACTAGATTCATTTACATCTAATGCATTGTACAATATACACATGGCCTTGGCATTCAAAGAAAGGTATCTCTTGTCTTTTTCATTCAATTCTTGTCTAGTCTTTAATCTACTCAAATTGATGGTAGAGTCAACTATTCTAGCTTCATAAGGACCATCTTCTACCACATACCATAATTCAATATAAACGGATTGTAAGAAAATCATCATTCTTTGTTTCCACATGCTAAAATGAGAACCATTAAACATACGTGGTCTATCAATAGATTGCCCCTCTAAAAAAGAAACTTTTATGGTTGCCATGATCTTTACTCTAAGCGGTTAAGCTTGATCAAAAGAGACCAAGCTCTGATACCAATTGTAAGACCTGGTGCAACCCAATGAGAACAAACAATATCACAATGATGCACAAAAATATATCAAATTTAAGCACAATAAAGAAAACTTAATGAAATAGAAACGATAAGAAATGCAAACCAAATATCAATCCAATAGCCTCTTCAATAGATGGCAATGCTAACCAAGATGTACAAGTGAAGGCTCACTCCTTCCTCACCCCAAACACTCTTTGGTTAAGTCAAGGAGTTTTACAACTATTCTAGTTAACCCTCAACAACCTACACTTGAAAGATCACTCACCCAATTAAGAACTATTTTATACAAATGAGGCAACCTTCACCAAGGTTTTACCACTTCAAGTGATAGGTTCACCTTCACCAAGGTTTTACTCCTCCTAGAGAGTAACCTTCACTTGAGCAACCTCACAACCCAACTTTCCCAATCCCTTATACAACCAACAAAGAATCTTTCTACTCAAAAATCTCACTTGTAAGCTTGTATTTTGTGTTGGCAAAAATCCCTTGTCTTCTTGTGCTTTGGGGTTTTTATAGAAGGTGAGAAATGGCTCCAAAAGGCTCTCCAACGGTCAAATATTAAATGCTGTCAAAACTAGCCGTTGGCCTGTCGGACGTCCGAACCACCTGTCAGACGTCCGAACCCTGCGTCCAAACCACCTGTCGGACGTCCGAACCCTGCATCCGAACGTCGTCAGAGAGTCATCAAATCTTTGTGAAATTTCTCGGACGTCCGATGCGATCGATGTGCGTCCGAGGCGTGCGTCCGATCCTTCCGGACGTCCGATGCTTCCTCACGAGCGTCCGACAGAGTTTCCTTCTTGATGTTCTTCATCCATTCGGACGTCCGATAGCTTCCTTTCGGACGTCCGACTTATGCCACAAGAATCTGTTCTAACAAATTGCTCACATAAAAACATTAGCCCAAATCTACATTTTGGTTTGTTAATCATCAAAACCAAGAATTGATCGACCAAGGTCAACAATTAGTTTACCCATTCTTAGGGCAATCTTATCGATTTGAATAAATCATCAATTTTGTCCGATCCATTTGATTAGTTTACCTATTTTTAGGGCAATTCGGTCGATTTTGAATAAATTATCATTTCACTCGATCTGTTTGATCAATTGATTTGATTCAATTTATTTGATTAGTTTAATCATTTTTAGGGTTATCCATTCAATTTTGAATAAATAATCAAATTTCATTCAATACATTTGACCATTTTACCCTTTATAAGGTAATCTAATCAATTTTGAATAAATCATCAATTTCATTCTATCCTCAGGACTTGTTTATTCCTTTTTAGGGTTTAAGTCTAAGGTTCACTGAATAAATTAGTCGAGACATTGCAATCCTTTTAAGAGCAGGCTCTTTTGCACATCATGCGCCAGTCAAAGCAAGCAATCCATTTGGACTTTGTCCTCGTTTTTTAGGGCACATGTCTTTTCTCACTCTAGTTGGCCGAATTTTCTAAATTTTTTTTTTACTCAATAAGTTGGTCGGATTCATCAGGTATTGTATAGTACCAACCTCAGAGGATTGCATTCTCATGCTAGGCCTACCCTTGGCACTAAAAGGGTCCCCTAATAGGACATGCATCCAAATTACTGTAATTTTTACTAACTCATGTCTTTGTCTTTTCCTTTTTCTTTCTTTTCAACAACAGTCAATCAAGAAGGGCGTCTAATAAGGGTTTTCCTACATTCTCAGGTAGTAATCACAAATATTGCTACACAAAGAAGCCTCATTATTACCCGATCACATAGCCGAATTTCAAGAGAAAGTGTAAACATGAGTACCCA
Organism: Coffea arabica; assembly: GCF_036785885.1. Classification (NCBI taxonomy): domain Eukaryota; kingdom Viridiplantae; phylum Streptophyta; class Magnoliopsida; order Gentianales; family Rubiaceae; genus Coffea; species Coffea arabica. Next base: position 56,500,569 of record NC_092312.1, on the reverse strand, counting down.
TCCAGAACCATCTGATAGGCACTTGAAAGGCACTTGAATGCCAAAGTTGTAATAGTTAGGTTATTTTTTATTTTACTCCGTTTCCCTTTTTAGATTGTAGTAGGCTTCCTCGAATATAATAGATAGGGCTTATGTGCTATATACTTGCGTGTGCCTGTGTGTTTATCGCTTTCCTAGGCCTTTGCATCTAGATAAGCATGCTTGTGTGTTACGTGTTAGGTGAAACTATGTGTTTTGCATGTTTATTTGTTTTTAGTATTATACCCAATTATGTGGATGGAATGCATGTTACCGTGGCTAGTCCAATACTAGTCATGGTCTTCCCCTCGAGCTCTTACAAGTCCAATGCTTGTGAGAGAACGTTAGTCAAGGGTTAGTCCAATGCTAAACCCTTAGGAACCCTCCGCACGTTAGATCATGATTGTGTGATTAAATCACTTCATCTCATGCATATTTTCACTTTTTTTAGGGTTTTTTATCATTTTTTTGCATGACATCCCTCCTTATACGTATATCCCTTCCCCCATATTTTCCCTTATATGTATATTACTTACCCCTTTGTATGAAACATAACATTAGACTTGCATTTCATCTAAGTATTAGACCTAGGATAGTACATTTGCTTGATTAGATTAGGAAGTTACCCCCTTGGATATGGGATATGGACGAGTTTGGCTTTTCTAACTTTAGCACGCTCGTATTCCCTCTATTAAAGGGAACATTGAAAGTCACGAGTATAAGTCCCCGCACCCATTATGATGCATTCCTTTAGGTCATACACATTTGTATATTATTATTTTCTTTACTTTTTCTTTCTTTCAAGTCTCATGACTTGCATTATTCGTGACTCCTTCGAAGAGTCTTTATTGGGCGTCACAATTAATGTGACTGGTACCAAGTAAGTTTTGAAGATACATTTCAACCCCCCGACACCCTCCTAGGTCTAGGGTATGCATTCATATAGAACATCTAAATGTAATAAATCATTAGGTTAAAATCAGAAAATCTTTGACTAAATCGCACAACTAGCCTTGGATAGATTAAAAGGGTGTTTTGGATTCTTATCCTTGCATTCCCTTTCTTCAAATGTGACTCCCGAATCTTTTTCTCTGATTTTCGTAGACTTGGAGTCATTTAAAAAGGATTTTCTACTTTTTCCTTTAAAATTCATTTTTAGGTGACTTGGTACACCTCAACTCAATACCAAGTGGCGACTCCATTTTCCATTCAAAAAACCCTTTTTAAACTATATTTTGGGTCAAATCGTCGCATTTTCAAGTCCCATTGAGACCCATGTTTTTCATTTTCTTTTTAAATCAAAAATTCATTTTCCAATCAAAAAATTAAATCAAAAGCCATTTTTTCTAAACTCGTTTATTTATTTTTCTTAGTAAAAAATGGGGAGCGACAGGTGAGATAAAATTCAAATCCAACAAAATAAAGATTCCGTGTGATAAAATCCAAACCCGACGTGGTTGGTGGGATAAAATCCAATCCTAACAAAATTAAAGTTTGATGGGATAAAATCCAATTCCGACGTGGTTGGTGGGATATAACTCAAACCCAACAGAATAATAGTTGATAGGATAAAACTCAAATCTAACAAAATAAATGTTCGGTGAGATAAAATCCAAATCTGACGTGGTTGGTGGGATAAAATTTAAAACCAACAAAACAAACGTTCGGTGGGATAAAATTCAAATCAAACAAAAAAAAGGTTGATGTGATAAAACACAATCTCAATAAAATAAACGTTCGGTGGGATAAAACCCAAACTCGACATGGTTAGTGGGATAAAATCTAAATTGAATAAAATAAAGGTTAGTGGGATAAAATTCAAACCCAACAAAATAAATGTTCGGTGGAATAAAATCCAAATTCGTCGTGATTAGTGGGATAAAACCCAATTGTAACAAAATAAAGGTTAGTGGGATAAAACTCAAATCCAACAAAATAAAGGTTGGTGGGACAAAATTCAAATCCAATAAAATAAACGGTCGATGGGATAAAATCCAAACTCGTCGTGGTCGGTGGAATAAAATTCAAACCCAATAAAATAAAGGTTGATGGAATAACCCAACAAAATAAAGGTTGATGGGATAAAACACAATTCCAAACTCGACGTGATCGGTGAGATAAAATTCAAACTCAATAAAGGTTGATGGAATAAAACATAATTCCAATAAAATAAACGTTCGGTGGGATAAAATCCAAACCCAACAAAATAAAGGTTGATGGGATAAAATCAAACCTAACAAAATAAGTATTTGGTGGGATAAAATCCAAACTTGACGTGGTTGGCGGGATAAAATTCAAACCCAACAAAATAAAAATTAGTGGGATAAAATCCAAATCCAACAAAATAAACGTTCGGTGGAATAAAATCCAAACCCAACGTGGTTAGTGGGATAAAACCCAATTCCAACAAAATAAAGGTTGGTCGGATAAAATTCAAATTCAACAAAATAAACATTCGGTAGGATAAGATCCAAAACTGACGTGGCTTGTGAGATAAAATTCAAACCCAACAGAATAAATGTTCAGTGGGATAAAGCCCGAATCCGACATAGCTGATGGGATAAAAATCAAACCCAACAAAATAAAGGTTGGTGGGATAAAATTTAAATCTAACAAAATAAAGGTTTGGTGGGATAAAATTTAAACCCGACGTGGTTGATGGGATAAAACCCAAATTCAATGAAATAAAAGTTGGTGGGATAAAACCAAACCCAACAAAATAAACGTTTGGTGAGATAAAATCCAAAATCGATATGATTTGTGGGATAAAATTCAATCCCAACAAAATAAATGTTGATGGTGTAGACACCAAATTTTACTATTTTTCTTCCTTTTATTCCTTTTTTTTGTTTGTTCATTTTAGTTAAATTTTGTTTCATTTTCTATTTCTTGGGAAAAATTATTTTTTTAGAAAAATAAAAAAAAGAAAAGCAGAAAAGTAAAGAAAACAAAAATCAAATTAGTTTCTGTAAAAAAAAAAAAATTTCCTTCCCTTTGCACGCACGCTGCATCTTCAAGTTTCGTATAGGCCATGAACCAAAACCAGCAAATATAGTAAAGAGGCTAGTTTGATTTTTTTGGAGAATTTCGATCCATTTTTGCTCCTTGTTTTCTTGCCCTCCAGGTATATATAGTATCTGGATACCTAATCATCAGATTTCAACAAGAGGGACAATTGGAAAACTGATCTAAAGGATAAAAATGGTCACAAGAAATCCAGCAAAATCTGCACCATTTCTAGGGTTTGAGGGAAGGTTCCTATAAAAAACTCCAAATGCAACCATTAGCCTGGGACAAAGGGGAGAGAAAAAGAGGAGAGGCGGCGGACAAAGAAAAACAGAGAAAAAAGAGAGGAAACAGAGGACGAAAAAAAATGCAGAAATTTTTCTGGAGAACTTGAGCTAGAGTTGAGCGGAAGACCCTGTTTAGAGGCCATTTTCTTCTTCGTCTTGATGTCTTTTGGATCGATTCTTGATTTCTGGATACTTCATAGATGTAGGAAAAGAACTTTTTGTGTTGGAAATTTTCAGAGAAAACTAAGCTCGTCGAATCTGGGCTCAAAGTAGCAGCACTGTCAACTCTTGAAACCCGTTTTGCAGAAATTTTCAACTTCATTTTTCCAATCTTGGATCCCTTTATCCTAAGGTTTACTACAATCATTCGACTTCTAATGTATCAAATGTAATGTTTTTCATCCTTTCCCATTTTCATCTAAACTTAAATATATGCCAAAATCATCCGGATTCTACATGTATTTTTCTTCTTCTTTTTGCTGCATTTTCTTGCTCATTTTATGGAATAATAGCTTAGATTTTATTGCACAATTTCGTATTAAATGTACCAAGATTGGATTTAATGATGTGGTTGTGTGGTCTTGCTGCTTTGGTTTGGAACTTTGGATCAGTTGTGGTATTTGTTGTATTTGATAAGATGCAAAAGAAAAAGGGTTGCAGAAGAAAGAAAAAGAAGAAAGCTTTCGTGGGTTTGCATGGAAATTTTCTAAAAATTTGTAGTTTGCCTCCTAAATTTTTACATAATTATACTGTGGCCCAAAAACTTCTGTAAATAAATCTTTTTTGCCCTTTTTAAGTTTTAATCCTATTCTGCATTTTTTAAGTGGTTTTTTGGATAGATTAATTCTGAATTTTGGGGCATAATTGGGTTCCGTAAATTTTTTTGTTGATTTTTATCATGTTGGATTTTAGTAAATAGTTTATGTTTTGGATTAGGATTATTTTTTATTGGATTTGGCAAATGGATTTTGATTTAATTTAATTGGGTTTGATATAGGGCTTGATGGGTTAAAACCCACTGTTTTCGGTTGGGTTTGGCGGATAAAATTATGGGTTGGCCTGTGTATTTTTCCTTGGACTTTTGCTGGGCCTAGAGAGTTTTAGCCCAAATAAGAAATGAATATGGCCCAAGTAGTCTAAGTCTTACAAGACCAGATACAAAATTTGCAATCCAGTCCCTAGACTTTTGAGTTATTTTATTGTGGCCCTAAAAACTTTCAATTCTTTCAATTAAGTTCCTATTTAATTGCATTTTGGTCCTTGAACTTTGTTTTTCTATGATTTTGATCCCTAATTTTTGTAATAATTATAATTTGACACCAAAAACTTTCTTAAATTTTGCAATTAGATCCCTACCAGTTTTGATTTCTTAAATATAAGTTGCTTTTCTTCTTTAATTGTTAATTATACTTCATTTAAGTGCTTTAATTGGTTAGATTTCATGACTATTTTCATTTCTTTATAATTAAATTGGTACCTTGATTATTTTGTTGATTTTGGACCATAAATAGGGCAAATTTCCCCCATTGAACCACAAATTCAAGGGAGTTAAATTCTTTTATGTGTTCCAATATGTTTTTGCATGTTTTGAGTGTTTTTTCTTTTAATTATTCATGTTAAGTTTTATTTATTTTATTTAATTTTTGATGATTATTTGAGAGGCATTAAGATGCCAAATTGTCATAGATAGGCGCTCAAGACATGTATTTAGCTAGATTATGTAATAGATAGGTTTTAATTTTTTGCTAAAAATGTATTTAGTTAGATAAATGTAATAGTTAGGTTATTTTTTAAAATTCTCGCCTTGGATTGTAGTTAGAGCCCCGAATGTAATAGTTAGATTTTTATTTGCGTTTATTGTTTGTGTGCTTGCATACTTGTGTACTTACGTGTTTATTCGCTTTCACTAGGGTTTGCATCTAGAAAATTATGTCTATGTGTTCTATGTGTATTATGTGTTTACTTGCTTTAATTATACTTATATATATATATGATTTATTTACTTATAATAAATGCATGTCGTCACCACACTAGTCCAACGCTAGTTGTGACTTCTCTCCTCGATTTCTCACTAATTCAATGCTAGTTCAACACTAGATCCTTTAAGCATCCCGTGCTAGATTCACATTCTTTGCATGACATTTATCGTATCTCATACATGTTTTTTTTTCATTATTAGGATCTTTGCTCATCTTACATGATATCTTCTATATATTATCTCCCTTATCCCTATGTGCGTGAAACCTGACATTTAGACTTGCATCTCATTTAGGAAAATAAGAAATGAGTTAGTTCATTTGCTTGATTAGATTAGGAGAGTCATTTTTCAAATATGGGAAGTGAATGAGTGTGGCTTTTTAGACTTTGCATTCTCTCATCCCCTCTATAAAAAGGAAAATTGAGCCACGAATCTTAGTCACCCGTACTCGTTATGTTGTATTCCTCTCTTTTAGATCACGTAAATTTATATATTATAATTCTTGGAGAATTTCGATCCATTTTTGTTACTTGTTTACTTGCCCTCCAGGTGTATATAGTACCTAGACACCTAATCATCAAATTCCATCAAGAGGGACAGCTGGAAAACTGATCCAAAGGACCAAAAATGATCACAAGAAACCTAGCAAAATCTGCACCATCATTTCTAGGGTTGGAGGGAAGGTTTTTGTTCCTATAAAAGGCTCCAAATGCAACCATTAGGCAGGGACAGAGGCGAGAGAAAAAGGGAAGAGGCGGTGGACAATGAAAAACAAAGAGAAAACAGAGGAAACAGAGGACAAAAAAAAGTACAGAAATTTTTCTGGAAAACATGAGCCAGGGTTGAGTGGGAAGGCCCTGTTTAGAGGCCATTTTCTTATTCGTCTTGATTTCTTTTGGATCAATTCTTGATTTCTGGATACTCCATAGATGTAGGAGAAAAACTTTTGTGTTGAAAATTTTCAGAGAAAACGTTTCTAAACTCGTCGAATCTGGGCTCAAAGTAGCAGCACCGTCAACTCTTGAATCCCGTTTTGCAGAAATTTTCAACTTCATTTTTCCGATCTTGGATCCCTTTTTCCTGAGATTTACTGTACTCATTCGACTTCTTGAAGCACCAAAGGTAATGTTTCTCATCCTTTCCCATTTTCATCTAAACTTAAATATATGCCAAAATCATCCGGATTCTACCTGTATTTTTGTTCTTCTTTTTGTTGCATTTGCTTGTTCATTTTATGGGATAATAGTTTAGATTTTATTGCACAATTTCGTGTTAAATGTACCAAGGTTGAATTTTGATGATGTGGTTATGTGGTCTTGCTGCTTTGGTTTGAAATTTTGGATCGGTTGTGGTGTTTGTTGAATTTGATAAGATGCAAAAGAAAGAAGAAGAAGAAAACTTTCGTGGGTTTGCATGGAAATATTCTAAAAATTTGCAGTTTGCCTCCTCAATTTTTTCATAATTGTACTGTGGCCCAAAAACTTCTGCAAATAAATCATTTTTTCCCTTTTAAGTTTTAATCCTATTATGCATTTTTTAAGTGATTTCTTGGGTAGATTAATTCTGAATTTCGGGGCATAATTGGGGTTAAATAATTTTTTGTTGATTTTTATCATGTTGAGTTTTAGTAAATAGTTTATGTTTTGAATTGGGATTATTTTTTGTTGGATTTGGCAAATGGGTTTTTATTTAATTTAATTGGGTTTGATATGGGGCTTGAGGGGTTAAAACTTACTGTTTTTGGTTGGGCTTGGTGGATAATTATGGGTTGGCCTGTGTACTTTTCCTTGGACTTTTGCTGGGCCTAGAGAATTTTAGCACAAATAAGAAATGAATATGGCCCTTGTAGTTCTCATCTTGCAAGACCAAAAACGAAATTCACATTCCAGTCCCTGGATTTTGAGTTGTTTTATTGTGGCCCTAAAATAATTTTAATTTCTTTCAATTAAGTCCCCTATTTAATTGCATTTTGGTCCTTGAACTTTGTTTTTCTTTGATTTCGACCCCTACATTTTGTAATAATTATAATTTGACCAAAAAACTTTCTTAATTTTTGCAATTAGATTCCTAGCAGTTTTGATTTCTTAAATACAAGTTGCTTTTCTTCTTTAATTGTGAATTATACTTCATTTAAGTGCTTTAATTGGTAGATTTCATGATTATTTTCATTTCTTTATAATTAAATTTGTTCTTTGATTATTTTGGAGCATAAATAGGGTAATTTTCCCCCCAATGAACCACAACTTCAAGGGAGGTAACCTATTTTACTATTTTAAAATTTTTTATGTGCTCCAATGTATTTTTGCATGTTTTGAGTGCTTTTTTTTAATTATTCATTTTTATTCATGTTAAGTTTTATTTATTTTATTTAATTTTTGATGATTATTTGAGAGGCATTAAGATGCCAAATTGTCATAGATAGGTGCTCAAGACATGTATTTTGGTAGATTATGTAATAGATAGGTTTTAATTTTTTGCTAAAAATGTATTTAGTTAGATAAATATAATAGTTAGGTTATTTTTTAAAATTCCCCCCTTAGATTGTAATTAGGGCCCCGAATGTTATAGTTAGGTTTTTATTTGCATTTATTTGCTTGTGTGCTTACGTGTTTATTCGCTTTCACTAGGGTTTGCATCTAGAAAATTATGACCATGTGTTATGTGTTTACTTACTTTAATTATGCTTTTATATGATTTATTTAGTTATAATAAATGCATGACATCACCATACTAATCCAACGCTAGTTGTAGCTTCTCTCCTCAATTTCTCACTAGTCCAATGCTGGTGAAAGCTTGTAGAAATGGGCTAGTTCAATGTTAGATCATTTAAGCCGTCTTGTGCTAGATTTATATTCTTTGCATGACATTCATCGCATCTCATCCATGTTTTTTTTTTCATTTTTAGGATCTTTGCTCATCTTGCATGATATCTTCTATATATTACCTCCCTTATCCCTATGTGCGTGAAACATGACATTTAGACTTACATTCCATTTAGGAAATTAGAAATAGGTTAGTTCATTTGCTTGATTAGATTAGGAGAGTCACTCTTCAAATATGGGAAGTGAATGAGTGTGACTTTTTAACCTTAGCATGCTCTTATTCCCTCTATAAAAAAGAAAATTGAGCCACGAATCTTAGTCACCCGTACTCATTATGTTGCATTCCTCTCTTTTAGGTCACGTAAATTTATATATTATAATTTTTGGAGAATTTTGATCCATTTTTGCTCCTTGTTTTCTTCCCTCCAGGTGTATATAGTACCTAGACACCTAATCATCAGATTCCATCAAGAGGGGCAACCGGGGAAAACTGATCTAAAGGACCAAAAATGGTCACAAAGCCTAGCAAAATCTACACCATCATTTCTAGGGTTGAAGGGAAGGTTTTTGTTCCTATAAAAGGCTCCAAATGCAACCATTAGGCAGGGACAGAGGCGAGAGAAAAAGGGGAGAGGCGGCGGACAAAGAAAAACAGAGAGAAAAGAGAGGAAATTGAGGACAAAAAAAAGTGCAGAAATTCTTCTGGAAAACTTGAGCCCGGGTTGAGTGGGAGGCCCTATTTAGAGGCCATTTTCTTCTTCGTCTTGATTTCTTTTGGATCGATTCTCGATTTCTGGATACTCCATAGATGTAGGAGAAGAACTTTTGTGAGGACGTGCAAATTCCTTATATTTTTCTTAAAAAACCCCTATTTATTTGAGAAATATTACTTTGTAATAGCCCTACTACTCAATCACCCCACAATAAGTGCAAATGAATATAGGATGAAGGGTTACCCTTTTCGTTTTCAAGATAGTGCGAATTAGGGTTTTACGCCTATCCGTAGTGCGACTATCCGGTACGAAGTGTGGATCAAATTTGGTGATTACAAGTGAGTTTTAGATGATATTAAGCGTGGGATTAGAGGTGATAATAATAAGTTAGTGAATTATAAGTTAAAACCCTAGTATACGCGATTTAAGGAAAATCAGCTCGAACCGACAGGTATCGCTCACTACTGGTTGATCACACCACTTGACTACCACTTCCTCACCATAAAATATTATTGATATTGGTGCAAAATATCTCTCTCATCCTCAGCCCTCTTAGCCGAAATATTTGACCAAAAAAATGCAAGGAAAAGAAAAAAATTGAGATGGATTTTGGTTGCGACAAGTGGCAACCATCCCTTAAGTGTTGACCAACCAATTTTCCTCCATATTTATCATCAAAAAACAGACAAATTGCCCTCATTTTCTTCCTCCTAGCCATGCATAAGAGAGAGAGAGAGAGCAAGAGAAAAACAACTTCATTTCATCTTGATTTGCACCATTTGAGTGAAAGCAAGAAAAACAAAACCGATTAAACACTAGTTTGGGAGCTTGTGAAGCTTAAGGAACCAAAAATTTCAAGGGAAAGTGGAGGATAACTCTAGCAAGCTTTGTTTTTGAGGTAATATGGCTGACCAATCTTTTCTTTTTCCATAATCATGTTGGAGTTGCTTAGTAGCTTGTATTTGTGGTTGTAATGCTTATATCAAGTGATTTTGGATGGTTGGGGTGATGATTTTGAGTTAGGGTTTGAATGATTCACTTATCATACTTGTTGTATGGGTGGTATATGATGTATACAAGCTTGTATATGAGGTGGTAGTGATGGTTTTAAACTAGAAATGGGAATTATATCTTGATTGTAGCAAATTTCCAGAATTGAAGTTAGTGTATACCCTGTTCTGCCTGGTTCAAGTTCACCATGTTAGAGGCCGAACTAGGATTAATATCAAACATGAAAGTTGTAGAGAATGATGTTTTATAGTTTCCTGAAAAATTTCAGCTCCATTGGAGCAATGTAACTAATGAAAAGACAAAAATACCCCTGAGACTGCCCTAGGTAGCATCTAGCAGACAGTTTTGACATTGCCTCAAGTTGGTTGCATTTTTCACCTTGATCCATGTCAAACCAGTCTTTGTCCAAAACATGAAACTTTTAGCCCTATGTTTCAGCTGTCCAACGCCCCTGAGAACGCCTTAATTGGACTTCGGTATCTTGAGTTATGGACATTTGATTGTAGTGCAGTTAACTAGCCTGTTGGTAGGAATCCGGTTCTGTAAATTGGGAATATGACTTGGATACATTAGAAACTGGACTGAGTGATTTTCATCAAAGTTGTAGGTCTTTGTCTTAGCTTCGAAATGGTATAGATTGCATCCCAATCCGATAAGTGTAGCCTCAGTTGTGTCCATTACGCAAAATAACATCAAATCTGTCTTTTGTTTCTTGACTCAAACCTCATTTCCGCACATGTTCCTAGCTTGGTTTGGTACTTGTATGACTTTGAGTCTATTGAATGGCTATTGAAATGAGATTATTTTGTGTATGATTTGAGACTAATTGAGGAAGTGATTGAAGCCATAAATGGCTGGAAAATGGGTAAAAATAAGGGGTGTGCTGCCCAAATTTACGCTTAAGGATTAGGTAGAAACACTTGCGACTTGAGTAAGACTTGAGAGCGAATACCACTTGAACCATCTAGGATATTCACGTCTTCTTTTATCAAGGTATATAATTTAGTACCTGGCCGAACTTTTACCCTTGAGAAATGAAATAATGACTACTAGGAATATGTTTTCCTCGTACTTCCGACTCAAATGGTATTTTCAAGTATAAATGTTACCAAATTTCATAGTTTGAAAAGCGAGCAAATGTTTCACGAATATTTTCCAAACGAATTTCAATTACTTGATTTTTATTGAATGAAACATTTAAGTTTCGAACCTTAGTCACTTTTCAAAGTGCTTAAATAAAGTTTTATCGCAGATTTGGACTCCAAACCTGGAGTACAACCCCGACGTGATCACTGAGGCACTACATTTTGGTGAGTGCTTCCAAATATCTGATTGAACTTGACATTTGTGTTTACAACTTGTCCAATGTGATTACATGATATATAAGTGAACTATTAGGGCAAGGGTGTACTTTATCGCACTTTTCCTAATGTGATTTGCTCTCGTTCATCGATTGTAATTAAATTGCTATACATGTTTATGAATTGTATCTTGCCTGGAATTCCAGAAACCCTGTGGCTAGTTAATCGAGTCGAGCTGGCGAGGGCCTGGTCGATTAGACAACGAACCCTGGGTAGTTAGTGATGTCGAGTAGAGTGTTATCTCCTCGACTAATCGGTATACTCGAGTATTACCACCAGTGTTTATTGTGGAATTCGGGCCCGGTAAGGGGTTTGATTGGTGGACGGAGATTGGAGTTAAGTGGGGTTCTACTGGACTAGTCTCTTACTTGAAAGTTGACGGAGTGTCAACTACCAATTGATCAAGCTATGGTGGAGCCGATACGTGAGCAACCGTATCCTTATATGTGAAATGCGGAAAAATTATGTGTTTGGCTATATGAAGAGTTGTTACTCATTTCTTGACTTGTTTTGCTCGCTATTTCACCATTATACCACTGTTACTTTATTCGATGGACAATTTGATATTTGGAACCTTACTGAGCTTTAACTCACACCGTTAGTTTTGTTTTCCTTACAGGGGTACGAGCGAGGCGTGAGACTGTACAGACTAGTTTAGACTAGTTGTTTTGACTTTTGATTTGTACTCGCGCTATCATTCGCTTAGGATGCTTGCACTTGGATTGTATCCCCTTTGAAGTACTTTGGATGTATAGAGGCTTTGTATCTGGATTTATGCATCAATGTATATTATAAGTTTGAATTGCAATGTTATTTATTGTCTATGGATGTATGCATGAGATACGAGTGAGTGAGTCTTGGCGAGAGTTGGGCAGGCGGTCCGCCAAACCCTTTGGTACGCCTTAGGAGGAGGTAGGGTCGTCACAGGTGGCATCAGAACCTAGGTTTGAATTGATTTGGGTAGCTTGAGTGATTTATACCCGCTATGCCTTGGTTATAGTTGGTTACGATAGGTTAGGGTTTTGTACTTGAAAATAGGCCTTTTACCTTGATTTATGTCTAACTTATTTCTTCTTGTAATATTACTTGTAATGTAACTGATGGAGGGTAAAGATGCTTCTGGGGTGCCGGGCCATCTCAGCCCATACCTGCTGATGAGATACATCTCGAGGGACCCGTATGTCGCGTACTGACCTACCAGGAGAGCCCCGGTGGGCCCGTGTGTCGATGATCCCCGGCACGCAAGATCAGGCACTGTGATTGTTGGAAGACCTATTCCTACCCCGATCGGGTGGTACTCGCTGTGGATGATGAGCGAAGGCGATTGGGTAGCGCCAATCGTCTGTACCAGACGGAGATAGAGTGTCTCCAGGTAGCACTATGAGTGCACCATGCCAGGATTTGAGAGCTGGAGGCTTCGGTTCTGGAGGAGCAACAGCGGACCGATGCCTTTAGAGAGCAGGCTCAGGCGACTACTGATCGCCTTGCGCGGGTACTTGGCGATGTCCGAGACCGGACTGACCATATCCTGACGGAGTGCGGGGCTCTGGTAGAGGATGTGATGCAGGACTTGGCCAAGGATGGTCAAGATCAGGCAGTCCCTGGTGCCCCTGCGGAGGACTGGAGGAGGACCCCAAGGAGAATCCTGAAGAGGATCCGGAGGAGGAGCCGATCGCGCCTGCGGAGTCGGTTGGGTCGGCATCTAGCTAGACCCCTAGTTTAGGGTTGAGAGATTTTTGTGAGGGAGTTAGGGATATAGTGGGATGGCACGTCCCCTTTTGTTTTGAATGTGACGTGTTAAGGTTGATGTAGAGCGCTTCTTTTGTTCTATGTTCCTTGGCTAGTATAGCCTTTGACTTGACCAGTTGACATGTACAGTACTTTTAACTTGCTATGTGCCTTATTTTGTTATGTATATAAGGGTCATGTTTGTTTTGAATGTGTTTTACTGTCTTCGCTTTATGATTTGTAAATGTTTTATCCGAGCCATACCTTATTTTGCTTATATTGATATAGTTGGCTAGTCAAGAACCATGGAAGGTAGAAGGAGTCAGGATCAGGGAGTTACTCGAGGACGTGGCTCTACTCGTGGTCGTGGGCGAGGGGGCAGACAGGCCCAAGAACCAAGAGGGGAAAGAGGTGGAACGGCGGAGCCGCAACCTGGACCCCGAGTGGAAGGGGGGATCAGGTGGCGACGGCGATCCAACAAATGACTAATATTCTTGCGCGTTTAGTAGAGCAACAGGGTCAAATCCCTGTGAACCAACGTAGAGATCCTGATATGGGACAGGATAGAGCCCTTGAGAGATTCCAAAAGTTCTCTCATCCTAAGTTCCTGGGAGGACTAGACCCTGAGAGAGCCGAGAGGTGGTTAGAGACCATGATTAATATTTTTGCCGCTTTGAACTATGCGGAGGATAGGCAAGTGCAATTTGCCATTTTTCAGTTCGAAAGTCCGGCCAGGGCTTGGTGGAATGTGGTTCGAGCTAAGTGGGAGAGAGAGGGCACTGCATGGACTTGGGTAAATTTCGTGCGAGAGTTTAACGAAAAATATCTTCCATCTATCGTCCAGGAGAGGAGAGAGGACGATTTTATTAAGCTCCGGCAGGGAACTCTGAGTGTCTCTGAGTATGAAACCCAATTTACGAAATTGTCTAAATTTGCTCCTGAATTGATAGCTACGGAGCAAAGGAGGATAAAGAGGTTTGTTTAACGACTCAACGCAGAAATACAGGAAGCCTTGGCGGCAGCTCAGATCAACACTTTTACTGAGGTTTTGGAGAAGACCCAAAGAATCGAGATTGCTAGGGTACAAGTGAGGAACTTTCACGCGAAACGAAAAGAAACGCCCAGTGGAAGTCAAAGGCCGGTACAAAGTGACCGAAGCATGCCACCCTCTAAAGCTGGTCATAAAACTCGGGGTGGAAGGTTTACGGGTACTCCGAGGGGAGGTACGCCGAGGGGAGGCCAAGGTGGAAAAGGACAGGGGTAAGGTGGTCCACAGGGGGTCCAGACCTCCATTCCCCGAGTGACGTGTGGATATTGTGAAAAATCAAACCACACCGAGGATAATTGCTGGAGAAAGGCCCGGAAGTGCCTAAGGTACGGAAGCATGGAGCATCAGATCGCTAACTGCCCGCTAATCAGCGTTGCTTAGTCAGCGGGTAAATTGAACCCGAAACCGACCACCGTAGGAGGAACCATGTCAAGAGTACCGGCCAGGGTGTATTCGTTGGACCAGCAATCGGTGCCTAAGCCGACGGAAGTCATGGAAGGTACGATTCCTGTTTTTTATCGTTTAGCTAGAATTCTGATAGACCCTGGTGCCACTCATTCCTTTGTTAGCCCTACATTTATGCTTGGAATTGATGTGAAAGTTGAAAGACTACCTTATGACCTAGAAGTAAGAACCCCTACGGGTAACCAAACTTTATTTGCGAATGAGGTGTATGAAAATTGTGATCTTTGGATTGGTGAGCGGAAATTAGTAGTCGACCTCATAAGTCTAGCCATTAGGGGGTACGATATTATTTTAGACATGGATTGGTTAGCTCATTATCACGCTCTGGTAGATTGTAGGTTGAAGGTGGTCGAGTTTTGCATACCAGGTGAGGCAACGTTAAAGTTAGACGTGAGGGGTATGTTAGCCTCATCTGCACTCATTTCGGGAATAAGGACTAGGAAATTGCTTAGTCATGGGGCACGCAGTTATTTAGCTTTTCTAGTTTAACACCCCAGGAGAGAAGATTAAGCTGGAAGACATGTCGGTGATTGGTGAATATCCGGACGTATTTTCGGAGGAGTTAGGGTCACTGCCACTCGAAAAAGAGATTGAATTTAAGATTGATCTAGCACCCGGAACTACTCCCATTTCGAAAACCTCTTATCGAATGGCACCCGCTGAACTTAAAGAGTTAAAAGTTCAATTGCAAGACTTGCTAGAACGGGAGTTCATACATGAGAGCGAGTCACCGTGGGGAGCTCCAGTGTTATTTGTTAAAAAGAAGAACGGGAGTTTAAGATTATGTATTGATTATCGATGGTTGAATGCAGTAACCGTTAAAAATAAGTATCCTTTGCCCCATATCGATGAGTTGTTTGATCAATTACAAGGGGCGGTGGTGTACTCTAAGTTGGATATTCGACAAGGATATTATCAATTGAGAATTAGAAAGGAAGATGTGCCAAAAACAGCTTTTAACACTTGATATGGGTATTTTGAGTTTGCAATAATGCCTTTTGGATTAACCAATGCCCCAGCTGCATTCATGGATTTAATGCATCGGGTGTTTAAATCCTATTTGGATAAGTTTATAATGATGTTTATTGATGATATCCTAGTATATTCGAAAACAAAGGAGGAGCATAAACAGCACTTGAGGATAGTATTACAAACCCTAAGGGAGCACCAGTTGTTTGCCAAGTTTAGCAAGTGTGAATTTTGGCTGAAAAAAGTGGCGTTCCTAGGCCATATCATTTCAAAGGATGGGCTTACGGTAGACCCGGCCAAAGTGAAAGCTGTAGCCAAATGGAAACTGCTAGAGAATCCTACTGAAGTGCGAAGTTTTCTAGCTTTAGCAGGGTACTACCGTCGATTTATAAAGAACTTCTCGAAAATTGCGGGACCCCTAACGAACTTGACAAAGAAACAAGAAAAGTACATTTGGGATGTTAAGTGCGAGAATGGGTTTTAAGAGTTTAAGAAGCAGTTGACCATGACTCCAGTATTAGCTTTGCTCAATGGAACGGATAGTTATACGGTCTATATCGATGCGTCGAGAGAGGGGTTAGGGTGTGTTTTGATACAAAATAGGAACGTGATTGCCTACGCATCTTGGAAGTTAAAACCTCATGAGCAAAACTATCCAACTCATGACTTGGAGCTTGCAGTGTTGTGTTTGCCTTGAAGAAATGGCGGCATTATTTATACGGGGTGACATTTGAGGTATACATAAATCATAAGAGTCTTAAGTATCTATTTTTTCAGAAGGAGCTAAACCTAAGGCAACATCGGTGGGTGGAGTTCTTGGAAGATTATGATTGTATGATTAACTACCATCCAGGAAAGGCCAACGTTGTAGCAGATGTTTTAAGTCGCAAGGCTCAACTAGCAAGTGCAATGGTGGGAGAGTGGAGCTTGTTAGAGGATGTATATGAGTGGAACCCGCGTCTGGAGCCACAGAAAGTTATTTTTGAAAATATTAAAGTGAAATCGACACTGTTGGATCGGATTAAGGAGGGCCAAATAAAAGAACCAACAGTGCAGAAGTGGGTTGACAGAGTGAAGAAGGGAGAGTTGCCCAACTTTAACCTAGGTCCTGATGAAATTTTAAGGTTCCGAAATCGTGTCGTGGTACCTAGGGATGAAGAGTTAAAGAGAGAGATTTTGGAGGAATCATACCGGTCTAGGTATACGGTGCACCCGGGCAGTGGTAAAATGTACCAGAATTTCAAAAGTCTGTATTGGTGGGATAATATGAAGGCGGAGATTGCTCAATTTGTGCAAAAATGTCTTACGTGTCAACAAGTGAAAGCTGAGCATAAAAAATCATTGGGTTTGTTACAGCCTTTAGAGATTTTTGAATGAAAGTGGGAGCATATAACAATGGATTTCGTATCGGGGTTACCAAGAATTCAAAAAGGTCATGATGCGATTTGGGTAATAGTGGATCGATTAACCAAGACCGCACATTTCTTGCCAGTTAATATGAAATATTCATTGGAGAAACTTGCTAAACTTTATATGGATGAAGTAGTGAGATTACATGGGGTACCCGTGAGTATCGTGTCTGATAGAGACCCCATATTTGTATCTCGATTTTGGCAGAAATTGCAAGAGACTCTAGGAACTAAGTTGAGCTATAGTACAACGTATCATTCTCAAACTGATGGACAATCGGAGAGAACCATTCAAACTCTTGAGGATATATTGAGAGCCTGTGTAGTCGATTTTGGAGGGAGTTGGAGCCAATCCCTAACCCTAGTTGAGTTCGCGTATAACAACAGTTATCACTCGTCTATTCACATGGCCCCATATGAAGCATTGTATGGACGACGGTGTCGATCTCCACTCAATTGGGATGAAGTAGGAGAGAGAAAGATCCCAGATCCGAGTACAATACCTTGGGTTGAGGAAGCCTACGAAAAGATAAAGGTGATTCGTCAGAGGCTTCAAACAGCTCAAAGTCGACAAAAGAGTTATGCCGATCAAAGGAGGAAGGATTTGGAGTTTGAAATAGGGGATAAAGTCTTTCTTCGTGTTACTCCATTAAAAGGAAAGATTAAAGGAGGAAAAGAAAAAAAGTTGCAACCAAGGTACATAGGACCGTTTAATATACTTCAGCGGATAGGGAAGGTGGCTTATCGACTAGAATTACCAGCTAGTTTGTCCCGGATCCATGACGTTTTCCATGTTTCTTTGCTTAAAAAATACCATCCAGATCCGACTCACATTTTGCCACCAGAAGATATTGAACTCGATGAATCATTAGTCTATGAGGAACGACCTATTCGAGTACTGAATAAAAAGGTGAAGGATTCGAGGAACAAGCAGATTCCACTAGTGAAGATTCTATGGAAACACCATGACATGGAGGAAGCCACCTGGGAGCCAGAGAAGGACATACGAGAGAAGTATCCAAAACTGTTTACAACTCAAGGTATGAATTTCGAGGTCGAAATTCTCTTAAGGGGGAGAGAGTGTGAGGACGTGTAAATTCCTTATATTTTTCTTAAAAAATCCTCATTTATTTGAGAAATATTACTTTATAATAGTCCTATTACTCAATCACCCCACAGTAAGTGCAAATGAATATAGGATGAAGGGTTCACCCTTTTCGTTTTCAAGATAGCGCGAATTAAGGTTTTACATCTATCCGTAATGCGACTATCCGGTACGAAGTGTGAATCAAATTTGGTGATTAAAAGTGAGTTTTAGATGATATTAAGTGTGGGATTAGAGGTGATAATAATAAGTTAGTGAATTATAAGTTAAAACCCTAGTATACGCGATTTAAGGAAAATCAGCTCGAACCGACGGGTATCGCTCATTACCGATTGACCACACCACTTGACTACCACTTCCTCACCATAAAATATTATTGATATTGGTGTAAAATATCTCCCTCATCCTCAGCCCTCTTAGCCGAAATATTTGACCAAAAAAATGCAAGGAAAAGAAAAAAATTGAAATGGATTTTGGTTGCGACAAGTGGCAACCATCCCTTAAGTGTTGACCAATCAATTTTCCTCCATATTTATCATAAAAAAACAGAAAAATTGCCCTCATTTTCTTCCTCCTAGCCGTGCATAAGAGAGAGAGAGAGAGCAAGAGAAAAATAACTTCATTTCATCTTGATTTGCACCATTTAAGTGAAAACAAGAAAAACTAAACCGATTAAACACTAGTTTGGGAGTTTGGGAAGTTTAAGGAACCAAAAATTTTAAGAGGAAGTGGAGGATAACTCTAGCAAGCTTTGTTTTTGAGGTAATGTGACGCCTCCACTTCTCCCTAAGTCGAACCAAAAGGTATCCGCGGTACGCCTGCCCAACTCTCGCCAGGACTCATTACAATCCTTAATTCAAAAGTTCGGAATACTTTAAATAATTTCAATACATAATTAAAGTACTCCAAAATATCTCACACTTACAATTAATCAGCTCTCAAACTTAATACAATCCAAAAGAATATTTACTACAACCATCTGCTGTAATACAACTTAAAGTCTTCAAAAGAAAGCAATCTAGTACTATTCACGAGCACTCTTAGTCTCGAACTCTGTTAAAGAAACCCAAAATGTGGGATGAGCTACACAACCCAGTGAGGTTCCAAGACACTCTAGCAGTTCTAATAAATCAAGTAATTGAGCATACCGCATGTATGATTCAAGGTTGTACGTTGACATATGAATATGAGACAATTATCATTCTACAAATAATTTGAACATATCACAAGTATAGCACATTTGCATGAAACGGTTATCATTATACAAAATAAACACACATTTGAAGGATACGGTGTTCCAGTAGAACCATTTCGGTCATCTGCACCTTATGACTTCCGATCCCCACGGTACGGTCTAGCCATCGCCGTATCCCTCCAGTGGTAATACTCGAGTATACCGAAATGGTGGCCTAGGGTTCTAACCTACCCGACCGAGCCCAATCCTGGCTCGAGTAGGTCAGTAACCAAAGGCTGGGCCCTAGTTCAACTTAGAACTTACAACATGCACAAGTAATCAACTAACTTGACGAATGGTAAAAATTTATTCTTTTGGTAGGTCGAGTGAGATAAAGTAGACACTTGCCTTAAAATGGTGGATAACTTCATATGAGCAATTACTAGCAACAATTAACACATAAAAACGTAAGCAATATTTGATAATTTCACGTGAACATGTAATTTACGGTAATCAAGTAATCAAGTACCAGGTAATCAAGTAGATAGGAAAACGGTAAATAATTACGGTAAACGGTTAACGGTTGACGGTTAACGGTTAACGGTTAACGGTAGTAATCACGATTAATTGGTAGGCATTAGTCATTTTAATAGGCCGTCATTGGCCGTTTCTCCCTTTTACCATTTAAGAGTCAAGGAGATTCACTCTAACCGACTTATGCAGCCAAAGCATATTTAATCATTTAAACACATTACATAAATATGCAAATCAAGTATTTCATATCGAATAATTCAAGTATACCTTATTTAAATATGCATGAGTGTGGTAAATACTCAACATGTAGCACTTAACACTTAATGATCATGGAATAAGCATGTCATAGACTTATTCAAATTACGTACTCTTATATGGAACACTCACCTATTGAAACAAGAGATTAAGTGTGTAAATAAGACTTTAGGTGTTCCTCTCGAGATCCTCTTGAAGGTCTCCTTGAGCACTTGAGCAAATTATAGTTGTCTATTACATACTATCGCTTAAAATTCCTTACTTATTGAGAAGGTTGTACTAGTGTTCATTCTAAGAAAAATTCATGAATTGAGCCTTCATTATTTATAATCGAGGCTCGGAAGTGGGTTTCAAAAACACAAGAAAAATCTGATTTTCGCCTTTGAAATCAAGTGTAAAACGGTTTACTAATATCGGAGGAAAATGGAGAGTTTGAAACTCTCAATTTCCTTTAAGTTTGGAAATTTTAGATTCGGCAAGTAAATTTTGAAAAATCAGATCTCACTCTCTATGAGTCCAAAATTAGAAAACTTGGTACCGTTGGAAATTACTTCCAAAGTACTAAAAGTTTCTAGAAGACACTTTTCCATAATTTCAAACGGAAGGTATTCAAAACGCTTTAAAAACATAAGAGAGACATTTTTCCATATAAATGGATTTTAAATAGTCGAATTAAATAATTAATTAAGCCAGTAAAATAAAATAAAATAAAGAAAATTTTGAGTCTTCACAACCTCCCCTCCTTAAAAGAATTTCATTCTCGAAATTCACACTGACGATAATATCGTACCCCTTATTTGCCCGGTCCACTAGATCTACCAAAATTCACAGCTTCTATAATTGCACTAACAATTAAGCACTGATTTCTTCATAGGACTCCTACCCTCCAAACTATAGGGCAGCAATCACACTTTAGTTGTATCACTCATGAAAATAGGGTTTTCACAAGAATAGTCAACTCCGAGGTCAATTAAAGGTCTAGTTAAATGATTCCATCTGGTGGTTCGAAACTCGAATAGGAAGATATATTTTCAATAGAAAACTAACTTTACCAAAATCTTCGATTCAATTTGTCCAAAATCATTTACTGGCATTCGATCTCCAAAATTAACAATTTTAGAAGTAACTGGATTTCTTTGGTCCCAAATGACCACTCAAATTTTTGTTCAAATCAAGTCAATCATAATATGCGAGACAAAAACAAGGGTTTTTTTTTAATGTATTTCGGATATGTATGTGGCAAAATACGATTCACAATTTCAAAAATTAGAGCTAAAAGATACAAACCTTTTTTCATAGTCCGAAACTAAGTTTTCTTAGTAAGAAACTTCAGGTAATGTTTTTGCCACCGTCATTAATACATATTTCAAATTTCTCAAATACATTTAAGAAGATTAATCATGCGATTCAATGCATGGGTATTAAAGAGCGTATACAATGAAATAACATATAACTGAAGGATGTTTAAAAAATTTCATCAAAGTTTCGAGTTAAGAATTGCGTTTGAATAAACATATATTCTAGAAAACGCTTTTAAGAGAGAAAGTGTTTTTTTTTAAGTACAGCAGATAAGTAATGAGTTCAAGTCACTTCATAAATAACCAACGAAATACTTCGAAAGTTCAAACATTCATAAAAGGTTGAAACATGTCCACAGGACCAACCACAAGATACGGTAGAACAATTATTAAAATTGCACTGGGGAGAACCTCTCTAGGTATCTAACTAGATCAATCTTTTATATCACTGGTAGGTCTAATCTTCTCGTTCATTTTCGACTCATATCTATCACTAAGATCCCATTGAATTACATAAGACCGGCCATCATTCTTTTTCAAGAGTGCGGGTTGCCTAAACCCACACCACAACCCATTCATTGTCCTTGCCGAGCCATACTTAATATAACTCTATAGGCGTAAGAAAAGGAATAATTAGGCATAGAAGAACTTAAAGCATATACAAGTTATAAATACATTTAGAATTATGAGCATGATTTTTTACATATATCAAAAGTCATAATACGAATCAAGATGTCACAAACAAGCCAAGTAAAGTACATACCAAATCAAAATCAATAAACAAAAATGAACAAGTGATTATCAGAAGTGCATCCATCTCTAAGGCACAAACTATTAAGTTATACTCCCACCGTCCCACTACGAAAGATCACAAGTAGTATTTCACTAGATTAATTTAGAACTAAATGATCCCTATTCCCTAACATGTTCAACTTTAACCCCAACACAAAGATCTTCTAAGCCACGATCTTCTTCACCTCTCGCTCTTAATTATTGTGCCATCTTAGCCAAATGATTATTGGTTTCTTGTAACTATTCACGTGAAATATTGATTTATTCTTATTCCCCGCAAACGGAGATCTCAAGTTCTTAGTATTGTTCTCAACGCTTGAGTACTCAGGTACAAGAATCCGAAATAAGATAATTCACATCTCGAACTGGCCAGTTCCTGAGAGTAAATCATCACATTTGAGATTCCTATCCAACATACATACCAAATGTTTTTCCCAAATATCAAGACAAAAGGGTTTATACTTATCACATTCATGATTCACAGCTTATACTCTAGAAGAGTGCTTAAGCCTTTACTCATTCACATAATAAGGACCATAACACTACTTTGCCCAATCTCACCCCGCGCACAGACTACGCGAAGCGGCTCTGATTTACATCCCTGCAAGTAGTCGCTTAACTTTCAAACCAGTTCCACAGTTCGGTATTCTAAACTTGTAAGCTTAGGATACACTACAAAGATCTGATGCCTATGCTCTGATACCAACTGTGACGCCCCCACTTCTCCCTAAGGCGAAACAAAGGGTATCCGCGGTACGCCTGCCTAGCTCTCGTCAGGACTCACTACAATCCTTAATTCAAAAGTTCGGAATACTTCAAATAATTTCAATACATAATTAAAGTACTCCAAAATATCTCATACTTACAATTAATCAGCTCTCAAACTTAATACAATCCAAAAGAATATTTACTACAGCCATCTGCTGTAATACAACTTAAAGTCTTCAAAAGAAAGCAATCTAGTACTATTCACAAGCACTCTTGGTCTCGAACCCTGTTAAAGAAACCCAAAATGTGGGATGAGCTACACAGCCCAGTGAGGTTTCAAAACACTCTAGCAGTTCTAATAAATCAAGTAATTGAGCATACCGCATGTATGGTTCAAGGTTGCACGTTGACATATGAATATGAGACAATTATCATTCTACGAATAATTTGAGCATATCACAAGTATAGCACATTTGCATGAAACGGTTATCATTATACAAAATAAACACACATTTGAAGGATACGGTGTTCCAGTGGAATCATTTCGGTCATCTGCACCTTATGACTTCCGATCCTCACGGTACGGTCTGGCCATCGTCTTATCCCTCCAGTGGTAATACTCGAGTATATCGAAACGGTGGCCCAGGATTCCAACCTACCCGACCGAGCCCAGTCCTGACTCGAGTAGGTCAGTAACTAAGGGCAGGACCCAAGTTCAGGTTAGAGCTTACAACATGCACAAGTAATCAAATAACTTGACGAACGGTAAAAATTTATTCTTTTGGTAGGTCGAGTGAGATAAAGTATACACTCACCTTAAAATGGTGGATAATTTCATATGAGCAATTACTAGCAACAATTAACACATAAACACGTAAGCAATATTTGATAATTTCATGTGAACATGTAATTTACGGTAATTAAGTAATCAAGTACCAGGTAATCAAGTAGATAGGAAAACGATAAGTAATTACGGTAAACGGTTAAAGGTTGACGGTTAACGGTTAACGGTAGTAATCACGATTAATTGGTAGACATTAGTCATTTTAATAGGCTGCCATTGGCCGTTTCTCCCTTTTACCATTTAAGAGTCGAGGAGGTTCACTCCAACCGACTTATGCAGTCATAGCATATTTAATCATTTAAACACATTGCATAAATATGCAAATCAAGTCTTTCATGTCGAGTAATTCAAGTATATCTTATTTAAATATGCATGAGTGTGGTAAATATTCAACATGTAGCACTTAACACTTAATGATCATGAAATAAACATGTTATAAACTTATTCAAATTACGTACTCCTATATGGAACACTCACCTATTGAAACAAGAGAGTAAGTGTGTAAATAAGTCTTTAGGTGTTCCTCTCGAGATCCTCTTGAAGGTCTTCTTGAGCACCTGAGCAAACAATAGTTGTCTATTACACACTATTGCTTAAAATTCCTTACTTATCGAGAAGGTTGTACTAGTGTTCATTCTAAGGAGAATTCATGAATTGAGCCTTAATTATTTATAATCGAGGCTCGGAAGTAGGTTTCAAAACACAAGAGAAATCTGATTTTCGCCTTTGAAATCAAGTGTAAAATGGTTTAGTAATATCGGAGGAAAATGGAGAGTTTGAAATCCTCAATTTCCTTTAAGTTTAGAAATTTTAGATTCGACAAGTAAATTTTGAAAAATCAGATCTCACTCTCTATGAGTCCAAAATTAGAAAATTTTGTACCGTTGGAAATTACTTCCAAAGTACTAAAAGTTTCTATAAGACACTTTTTCATGATTCCAAACGGAAGGTATTCAAAATTCAGCTCAAAGTTTCTGTTCTAGACTATCGAGGCAGTTCTGGGGTTGGTTTTTCGCCAACTTTGAAAATTCGGAAAAATTCACAGAATTGGGACTAGTCTCTGAAATTTGGAACTCTATTAGAGTTGTAATCCAAGTTTAAAATGGAACAAGCGGAATGAGAATTGAAGCTTTGAACACCAAGATATGGTAGCTCAAAGTTGCCCAAATTTCCTTGTTAAACAAGGGTTTTCCAAAATCAAGTCATGAACTTTGGAAGTTTAGTTGATCAGTGAAATGAACTCGGAATGGTACCAAAATTAGCAGTATAATACTACCATATAAGGACTATTTCTCTTCCAAATTTCATGGATAAATAAGTGTGGGAAGTTGATTAACCAAAACACCAAAGTTCCAAAAATTCCAAGGCAAATCTGCCTTGTGAGTTCCGTTTTCCGTTTTCAAAACGTTTAGCTTATAAAGTACCTCAAACATGGTCCATCAGCATAGAAAATGTCTAAGAGGCATCCAAAACAAAATTTGTGGGTGATTAACACCAAGAATTTCGAGTATAAGTCCCAAACCAAGATTAGTTAAAGATTTAGTCCAAAAAGAGGAATTTCCTCATTGAGTCAGTTTAAACTTTGGTCACAACTCACTCAATTCAACTTGGAATTGAGCGTGGTTGGTAGTGTTGGAAAACACATTCATAAAGCTACAATTTCTCAAAAGAAACCATTTTCAAAATCCATCCACAACTAGCCCACATTTGAGCATCAAGTTGTAGTTCATGTTCTGCCCTGTAGTGAACCAACGAAACAGGACAGCAAACTTCAAATGAATGGTTTAGTTCACACAAGTAGAACCAGAACATGCATTTTATACCAATAGAAAACTGAAAATGTCTAGTTTCCAGTGCCACAAACGGTACTCAATTTCGATATCGGAGTAAAACGTTATAGCCAAAACAACAGGGCCGCCTGGGCAATCCGCGAAAATTTTCCAGTTCTGCCATACTTTGGAAATCAACACATTTGATCAACCAAATCATGTTATTTTTCAATGAAACTTTCTAAACAACTCATATAACATGTATACATCATAAAAAAGTCATTAGAACCTCAAAAAATTGCACTAAAGTGCACGAAATTCATAAGGGCAGAATCGGAATATTTTTGCTCTTCACCTCCTTTGAGTTTCCTTTCATTAATACAACTTATTTCCACTAATTTAAGGACTAAACCAACATTAATAACATCAAAACTCATGAAATCAGTCCTCAAGTCATTGTGGGAGTTCATAGAGCCCACACACCAAAATCCAACATAAATAAAGCTACCCACATGAATATATGAACTTATAAGTGCAATATAACTTCCATGAACTAAGATTTGAGAGTTTGATCGTCATATACCTTCTTAGATGATAAAGGTCAGATTTTTGCCACAAGAAAGCTCCAAGAAACCGTGGAAATGTAGTTCTTCTCCTTGCCTAAGTGAATCTCCAAGTAGTTTTGAGCTTGTAGTAGAAATTTCAAGTGATTTGGTGCAAGTTTGAGAGGTAAAATGAAGAAGGAACTTCGGTCTCTTTCTCTTGGTGTTGCACGGCTGGAATGGAAGCAAAAGAGGCAGAAATTGAGGTAAGTATATGGAGGGCTTTAATCTAGTGTGATGCTCCCATGTGAAACTAAAATGTGTGGCTCTCATTGATTCAAAGGTCAACTCTTTTTCCGGCGCACACGCGCGCATTTTGTGCTCGATTCCTCTCGAGTTTGTTTCACTTGTGCACTAAACCTCCAATACACTTGTATTCATACTATTATTATTCATTCTTAATAGTCTAGAATAAATTTCTTAATTCTCCAATTAACCGCTCCGACTCGATATATGTGAATTTTCGATTTATACGCGCTACGGTGAAACCTCTAAGAAATTCTTATAATGATAGTACTACTACTAATACTTGTGTACTTAAATATAAAAATACCTATTTTTAAGACTGATGTATAAGTCTCCAATTTTTCAAACTCACTGTATCCCCAAATCGATCACTGTTTCGAAAACGCGTATTCACTATTCTCACTAAACGAGCTTCCAAAAATTAATTTCCATGACAAGTCATTTTAAAAATACATGAAAGTCATAGTTCCATGTAATTGGATCTAAAAAGGTTAGAAAATAATATTCGGAGCAAACAGGTAATTAAATATTTAAATAAACTTGTAACAGAAGTTTAAAATAAATAAATTCTTTTCGAGTCCTCACGATTTTTCTTAATCTACTATGATCATTCTTATTTTTTTTCAAAATTAATATACTCTCAATTCAAATATAGTCTTGAAAAATGTGTATTCGTTGTTCTGAATTAAACGAGTTTTCGAAAAGTAACTTTTCTAACAAAACGCTTTAAAAACATAAGAGAGGCATTTTTCCATATAAATGGATTTTAAATAGTCGAATTAAATAATTAATTAAGCCAGTAAAATAAAATAAAATAAAGAAAATTTCGGGTCTTCACAGGTAATATAGCTGACCACTCTTTTCTTTTTCCATAATCATGTTGGAGTTGCTTAGTAACTTGTATTTGTGGTTGTAATGCTTATATCAAGTGATTTTGGATGGTTGGGGTGATGATTTTGAGTTAGGGTTTGAATGATTCACTTATCATACTTGTTGTATGGGTGGTATATGATGTATAAAAGCTTGTATATGAGGTGGTAGTGATGGTTTTAAACTAGAAATGGGAATTATATCTTGATTGTATCAAATTTCCAGAATTGAAGTTAGTGTATACCCTATTCTGCCCGGTTCTAGTTCACCATGTTAGAGGCCGAATTAGGCTTAGAATCAAATATGAAAGTTGTAGAGAATGATGTTTTATAGTTTCCTACAAAATTTCAGCTCCATCGGAGCAACGTAGCTCGTGAAAAGATAAAAATACCCCTGAGACTGCCCTAGGTAGCGTCCAGCAGACAGTTTTGACATTGCCTCACGTTGGCTGCATTTTTTCCTTGATCTGTATCAAACCAGTCTTTGGCCAAAACATGAAACTTTTAGCCCTATGTTTCAGCTGTCCAAGACCCCTGAGAACGCCTTAATCGGACTTCGGTAGCTTAAGTTATGGCCATTTGATTGTAGTGCAGTTAACTAGCCTGTTGGTAGGAATCCGGTTCTGTAAATTGGGAATATGGCTTGGATACATTAGAAACTGGACTGAGTGCTTCATCAAAGTTGTAGGTCTTTGTCTTAGCTTCGAAATGGTATAGATTGTATTCCAATCTGATAAGCGTAGCCTCAGTTGTGTCCGTTACGCAAAACAATATCAAATCTGTCTTTTGTTTCTTGACTCAAACCTCATTTCCGAACATGTTCCTAGCTTGGTTTGGTACTTGTATGACTTTGAGCCTATTGAATGGCTATTGAAATGAGATTATTTTGTGTATGATTTGGGACTGATTGAGGAAGTGATTGAAGCTATAAATGTCTGGAAAATAGGTAAAAATAAGGGGTGTGCTGCCCAAATTTATGCTCAAGGACTAGGTAGAAACACTTGCGACTTGAGTAAGACTTGAGAGCGAATACCACTTGAACCATTTAGGATATTCGCGTCTTCTTTTATCGAGATATATAATTTAGAACCTGGCCGAACTTGTACCCTTGAGAAATGAAATAATGACTACTAGGAATACGTTTTCCTCGTACTTCTGACTCAAATGGTATTTTCAAGTATAAATGTTACCAAATTTCATAGTTTGAAAAGTGAGCAAGTGTTTCACGAATATTCTCCAAACGAATTTCAATTACTTGATTCTTATTGAACGAAACATTTAAGTTTCGAACCATAGTCACTTTTCAAAGTGCTTAAATAAAGTTTTATCGCAGATTTGGACTCCAAACCCAGAGTACAACCCCGACATGATCACTGAGGCACTACATTTTGATGAGTGCTTCCAAATATCTGATTGAACTTGATATTTGTGTTTACAACTTGTCCAATGTGATTACATGATATATAAGTAAACTATTAGGGCAAGGGTGTACTTTATCGCACTTGCCCTAATGTGATTTGTTCTCGTTCATCGATTGTAATTGAATTGCTATACATGTTTATGAATTGTATCTTGCCTGGAATTCCAGAAACCCTGTGGCTAGTTAGTCAAGTCGAGCCGGCAAGGGCCTGGTCGATTAGACAACGAACCCTGGGTAGTTAGTGATGTCGAGTGGAGTGTTATCTCCTCGACTAATCGGTATACTCGAGTATTACCACCAGTGTTTATTGTAGAGTTCGGGCCCGGTAAGGGGTTTGATTGGTGGATGGAGATTGGAGTTAAGTGGGGTTCTACTGGACTAGTCTCTTACTTAAAAGTTGACGGAGTGTCAACTACCAATTGATCAAGCTATGGTGAAGCCGATACATGAGCAACCGTATCCTTATATGTGAAATGCAGAAAAATTACGTGTTTGGCTATATGAAGAGTTGTTACTCATTTCTTGACTTGTTTTGCTCGCTATTTCACCATTATGCCACTGTTACTTTATTCGATGGACAATTTGATATTTGGAACTTTACTGAGCTTTAGCTCACATCTTTAGTTTTGTTTTCCTTACAGAGGTACGAGCAAGGCGTGTACAGACTAGCTTAGACTAGTTGTTTTGACTTTTGATTTGTACTCGCGCTATCATTCGTTTAGGATGCTTGTACTTGGATTGTATCCCCTTTGAAGTACTTTGGATGTATAGAGGCTTTGTACCTGGATTTATGCATCAATGTATATTATAAGTTTGAATTGGAATGTTATTTCTTGTCTATGGATGTATGCGTGAGATACGAGTGAGTGAGTCCTGGCGAGAGTTGGGCAGGCGGTCTGCCAAACCCTTTGGTACGCCTTAGGGGGAGGTAGGGTCGTCACAACTTTTGTGTTGAAAATTTCTAGAGAAGTGTTGTGGGTTTTGCGGGTTTCGTCGAATCTGAGCTCAAAGTAGCAGCACCGTCAACTCTTGAAGCACGTTTTGCAGAAATTTTCAACTTCATTTTTCCGATCTTGGATCCCTTTTTCCTAAGGTTTACTGCACTCATTCGACTTCTTGAAGCATCAAAGGTAATGTTTCTCATCCTTTCCCATTTTCCTAAACTTAAATATATGCCAAAATCATCCGGATTCTACCTGTAATTTTCTTCTTTTTGTTGCATTTTCTTGCTCATTTTATGGGATAATAGTTCAGATTTTATTGCACAATTTTGTGTTAAATGTACCAAGATTGAATTTGGATGATGTGGTTGTGTGGTCTTGTTGCAATGGTCGGAAACTTTGGATCGGTTGTGATGCTTGTTGTATTTGATAAGATGCAAAAGAAAAAAGGTTGCAGAAGAAAGAAGGAGAAGAAAGCTTTCGTGGGTTTGCATGGAAATTTTCTAAAAATTTACAGTTTGTCTCCTAAATTTTTACATAATTGTACTGTGGCCGCCCAAAAACTTCTGCAAATAAATCATTTTTCTCCTTTCAAGTTTTAATCCTATTCTGCATTTTTTAGGTGATTTCTTGGGTAGATTAATTCTGGATTTTGGGGCATAATTGGGGTTAAATATTTTTTGTTGATTTTTATCATGTTAGGTTTTAGTAAATAGTTTATGCTTTGGATTAGGATTATTTTTTGTTGGATTTGGCAAATGGGTTTTGATTTATTTTAATTAGGTTTGATAGGGGGCTTAAGGGCTTAAAACCCATTGTTTTCGATTGGGTTTGGTAGATAAAATTTGGGGTTAGCTTGTGTATTTTTTCTTAAACTTTTGCTAGGCCTAGAGAGTTTTAGCCCAAATAATAAATGAATATGGCCCAAAGTAGTCTTCATCTTGCAAGACTAGAAACGAAATTCGCATTCATGTCCCTGGACTTTTGAGTTGTTTTATTATGGCCCTAAAAACTTTTATTTTCCTTCAATTAAGTACCTATTGAATTGCATTGGTCCTTGAATTTTTGTTTTTCTTTGATTTTGACCCCTAATTTTTCTAATAATTATAATTTGACCGAAAAATTTTCTTAATTTTTGTAATTAGATCCCTAGCAGTTTTGATTTCTTAAATACAAGTTGCTTTTCTTTTTTAATTGTTAATTATAGTTCATTTAAGTGCTTTAATTGGTAGATTTCATGATTAGGCTACATAATTGTGTATGATAAGATGTGAAAGAAAAAGGGTTGTAGAAGAAAGAAGAAGAAGAAAGCTTTCGTGGGGTTGCATGGAAATTTCTAAAAATTGCACTTTGGCCCCTAAATTTTTACATAATTTCACTGTGGCCCAAAATCTGGAAAAATTGAACTAGTTTTGCCTCTTTTTAGTTTTAATCCTCTTTTTATATTTCAAGTGATTTTTTTTGGGTAGATTAATTCTGGGTTTTAGAATATAATTGGGGCAGCCGGGAAGGTAGCTTAGTACTCTAGTCCTTAAATAATTTTCAGTTGACTTTATCATGTTGGGTTTTAGTAAAATAGTTCATGTTTTGGATTATGTTTAGTTTGTTTGAGTTTTGGTAATGGATTCTGGTTTATTTAAGTTGGGTTTGACATGGGTTTGAGGGCTAGAGCCCATATGTTTTCAGTTGGGTTTTTGCTTGGTCCAATGATGGTCTTGCCCGCATCTTTTGTTGAGCTTTTGCTGGGTTTAGGAGGCTTTGGCCCAAATGAGAAATAAGGAATGGCCCAATGGTTTGTCTTCTTTGGTGCCTTGGTCATTTTGTTGATTTTGGAATATAAATAGGGCAAATTTCACCACATTTAACCACAACTTCAAGGGAAGTAACCTCTTTTATTATTTTAAAATTCTTTTATGTGCTCCAATGTGTTGCATGTTTTGAGTGCTTTTTCTTTTAATTATTCATTTTATTCATTTTAAATTTCATTTATTTTATTAAACTTTGATGATTATTTGTGAGGCATTTAAATGCCAAATTATAATAGATAAGAGTTCAAGACATGTATCTAACTAGCCTATGTAATAGATAGGTTTCAATTTTTGCTAAAAATGTATTTAGTTAGATAAATGTAACAGTTAGTTATTATTTTTAAAATACCCCCCTTAGATTATAATTAGGGTCTCGAATGTAATCGTTAGGCTTTATTTGAGTTTATTTGCTTGTGTGCTTGCATGCTTATGTGCTTACGTGTTTATTCGTTTTCACTAGGGTTTTACATCTAGAAAATTATGTCTATGTGTTATGTGTTCTATGTGCGTTATGTGTTTATTTGATTTAATTATATTTTATATGATTTATAATAAATGCATGACGTCACCACACTAGTCCAACGTTAGTTGTGGTATTTCTCTCGATTTCTCACTTGTCCAACGCTAGCGACAACTTGTAGGAATAAGCTAGTCCAATGCTAGACCCTTTAGGCCGTTTTTGCGCTATATTCATATTCTGTGTGGCATTCATCGCATTTCATACATATTTTTCATTTTTAGGATATTTTCTCATCTTGCATGATATCTCCGACATATTACCTCCCTTATCCCTATGTGTGCGAAACATGACATTTAAACTTGCATTGCATTTAGGAAATTAGAAGTAGGCTAATTCATTTGCTTGATTAGATTAGGGGAGTCATTATTTAAATGTGGGAAACGAATGAGTGTGATTTCTTAATCTAAACACACTCTCATACTCTCTATAACAAGGAAAATTGAGTTACGAATCTTAGTCCCGCGTATCCGTTATGTTGCATCTCTCTCCTTTAGGTCACGTATATTTATATATTATAATTCTTCTTTTTTCCGAGTATCATTTTTGCATATTCGTAACCTCTTCTAACAATCATTTTTTGGACATCACAATTAATGTGATTTGTACCAATTAAATTTTGAAGAGATATTTCGATCCTCTCAATATCCATTAGGTCTAGATTTGCATCCATGTAGAAACATCCAAATGCGATAAGTTTTATAAGTTAGATTAAGAAAATTCTCAATTAAATTTCACAACTAGTCTTGGTTAAGTTGAAAGGGTGCTTTAAGTTTGATCCTATCAAATCTTTGTTTTCCCTTTCTTTAACTGTGACTCCCGAATTCTTTTCTCTTATTTTCAAAGATCTAGAGTCATCTAAAAAGAGTTTTATCTATTTTTTTATTAAAAAATACATTTTTAGGTGACTTGGTATACATAAACTCGATACCAAGTGGCGACTCCTATTTTTTTCCTAAAAACCCTTTTTAAACTATTATTTTGCGCCAAAATTGTTGCACTTTTTAAGTCCAATTTTAGGCCTTTTTTTGTTTATTCTCTAAAATAAAAAACTCATTTTTCACTCACCATATTCAAATAAACTCAAATTTTCTTAATAACCTATAAATTAGATTTTATTTTTCAAAAGATAGAGCGCGATAGCTGGCGACTCCACTAGGGATCTTTAGAGAGTCTGAACACTTGATTTGGTCAATTATTTTCTTTTTCTAACCTTTTTCAACATATCATATTAGGATGTTTTAAGTTGCATTTTTCCTTCCTTTTTCTTTTTAGGATTATTGCATTTCACACGCGTGACCGCCTCTCGCTTTCCGTGTATGCGATGAATAATTTATTTTCATTTATGTTATCGCGCCTTTGCATTAGGGGTGGGGGAAATATCATCTGAGAGCCTTCTCGCATGTTTAATGTTAATCCCTCCCCTCAAAGGAGCGTTTCATACGTGCATACGCTATTTATTTATAACCCTTCATCTTATTTTCTTTTTAGTGATTGTCACACCACTTCTCCCTGTTAGGATTAGGATCGATCCACTTGGACATGTGGCCGTGGCATGATGTGCGCGTAACAATGTCCGAGGGATCATTCGAACCACCGACTAGAGGTCTTGGGATCGATGACCCTTTGTCTCTTGGTCTGAAGGTTTGGGAGTCTGAAACCTTATCGAATCTAAATGTATTAGTTAACCCAACCTCATGCATCTATACTAGAAATTACCTAGGATAGAGTCGACCTTATCCTATTAGGTACACTAGACATGAGGGGAAGGATTCTACCCCTTTTCGCTTCTTTTATATTTCTGTATCATTTTATTATTCCAATGTGCTATGTGTTATGTAACACCCCGAAAAAAATAATAATAAGAATAATAAGGAGGTTGTTGGTAAAGAAGATACTAAAGTGTATTTCTTTGGGTTTGATTAAAACCTTATTTTGTTTTAAAAGACTAAAAACCCTAATATTTTAGTCAAAAGCCCTAGTTTACTTGTGACTAACCGGTTTTCTTAAATCTCTCACATTTTAATTGAAACCCTAATTTTAATCACTGGAATTGGAAAATTCCTCACGTTTTCTTAAAAATTCCCTTTTATTTGGAAATTATTATTTATTAAAGCCCTACTATCCAATTATTCCATAATAAGTGCAAATGAGCCTAGAAAGTAGGGTTTCATTCTTCGTTTTCAAGATTGGGGCAAATTAGGGTTTTCGCGATTTTTCGCCGGAT
Organism: Coffea arabica; assembly: GCF_036785885.1. NCBI lineage: Eukaryota > Viridiplantae > Streptophyta > Magnoliopsida > Gentianales > Rubiaceae > Coffea > Coffea arabica. Next base: position 56,466,645 of record NC_092312.1, on the reverse strand, counting down.
GAATTTTCGATACTGACCAAGGATCAATTTGGTGATTAAAAGTGACTTTTAAATGAGAAATAATATGTGATTAGGAGCAATGAGATAAGGTTAGTGAATAGGAAGTAAAAATCCTAGTACGTGTGTTTTTAAGAAAAACGGCGCGAACCGGCGGGCCCCGCGCATTACCGATTGAACGCACCAATTGACCACCACTTTCTTACCATACAAGTTTATTGATATTTGAGCAAAATATCCTCTTAATTGTCAGCTTGTTTGACCGAAAATTAGAGGCTAGAAATAGCAAGGAAAGAAAGAGAAAAATGAAAGGTGGAGGTGGCGACACTTGTCGCCATCCTAGAGTTTCTTGGCCAAGTGAGCAACTAACCTTCTTAAACCAATTTTCTGCACTTTCCCTTCATTATTTCTGCTGCTGGCCGACCAAAAGAGAGAGAGAAAGGGAGAGCAAAAGAAAAATTCTTTCTTCTTGAATCTTAGCCAAACCAAGTGAGAAAATCAAATTTCCAAACCGATCAAAGTGCTAATTGTGAGTTGGGAAGCTAGGGGAACCAGAAATTTTCCAAGGGGGTTGATTATCACTCATCCAAGCTTGTCTTTGAGGTATGAAATCTGATCATGGTCTTTGATCTTTTGAATCTTGTGTAAACTAGCTTAGCAACTCAAATTTGGTGGTGAATAATGGATGCTATCATGTTTTGGGGGTTTTCCCCTTTAGGTTATATGAACTAGGGTTTGATGATTTACTGCCCAAATTGATGTATGGTTAATATATGTTGTAATTAAGGTTATATAAGGGGTTTTGGTAGTGTTGGAAGTAAGAAATCAAGGAAGGTTGCATTGAAAATTGAAAATTCCAGAATCTGGAAAATTTTTCCCTCTTTTCTGTCCGGTTTTGTAGCCCTATGTTAGAGGCCGAATTGGCCTTAGGTCAAAACATGAAAGTTGTAGAGAATGGTATTGTATAGGTGCCTACAAAATTTCAGCTCAATCGCAGCAACGTATAGATGCCCTGTTTCTACCCGAACTTGAGTATTGCTTCTGTAATTGGCTAATTTGACCAGGAATGCTTCTAATTTGGTTGTTTATGTCTTCTGATGAATTGTAGCCTTGTATCTTAGCTTTCGGATGGCTTTGGAATCACTTGATTTGGACTTAGGTAGCCTAACTTATGATGTTTGAACCAGAATACGGTTTGTAAATCTGTTTTTACGATTCTGGTGTAGTCTATGGTATTTTTGACCTTGTTACACTCGAAACTGGGCTGAGTGACCTTCTGAAATATTGTAACCCCTTAAGTCCTGAATATTTCTGTAAAATTTCAGGTCAAACGGATTAGGGTATCATGAGTTATAGATGAAATACTCAAGCCTGTTTTGAACATCAGGTTCTGTACGTTTTTAGTTTAGCTTCTGCCCGTGACTTTTTTCGGTTTTGATACCGTACGATCTGGGTGGTGACTCCTTCATAATAAATGTAGATCTTGGTTTTGGCTTCGAAACGGTATAAAGTGCGTCAAAATCCGAGTTCCGTAGCTTCCGTTATGACCCAAACAAGATCAATCGTCAGAACTGCCTTTGAATCTGGACAGTTCTGACGGGTACTTTGACACTCAAATTTCGTTCTGTTCTGAGTGGATTCAGGTCTTGGCCAAAACATCAAAGTTTTAGCCTTATGTCTCAGCTTTCTAATTCCTTTGGAATTTCCTGATTTGGATTTGTGAGCTGGGAGTTATAGTCCAGCAAACATACCCTGTCCGTTACTTTGGGGTGCGAATTCCTGGAACTGTTTTTTGCACTTTCGACCCATCTCTGTTCAGATCCGGAGTTAGGAGTCTTCATGAAAGTTATAGACTTTTCTCTTAGCTTCGTAACGGTACCTAATGTACCTTGATCCGACACTCATACCTTCGATTAGGCTCAAAACAGTTTTGACGGCAAAATGGCTAGGCCGCCATTCCCGTTTCCGTGTGCCGTTTCCGCACTCGTATGTGCCGATTTTGTCGTTTTGCTTGTTTTAAGTATGTTAGTAGCCGTTTGTGATATATTGTGACACAATCTTCTATTTCAGACGTTGGTGAGCTAGGTGGAGCCGGTGGGGCCTACTAGCTACTCCTCGCGGCACGAATTTCGTATTTTGCTCTTTTGTTCGTTGAGTAAGTATTCAGGCCGCTTTTAGGTGTTAGTTGCTTATGTGTTTCGACATGTATGAAGAGGGTACTTAGGAGAGGGTGTACTTTATCGCACTCGCTCTAAACCCGAATTTACGCTCATATTTGTACATGACATATGTATGTGAATCATTTTGGAACTAAAACCCTTGAGCTTGTGGCTCGGGGTGATTTTGAATAATTTTGTGAAGTTTGTGAGTTTGGGGCGAGCTCTTGACCTAGATGGACTATTCGAGCCGGTTAGGGCTTGGTCGAAGTTAGTCCAACCTGGTTGGAGGTCACCAAGTTTGTGAATCTGGTTCACCGAGTATGTGGACCAAGTTTGTGACCCGAGCTTGTGACTCAAGCTCAAGTTTGTGATTTCGTTCGCCCGGGCAAGTTTGTGAGGTGACTGGCCAGTGAGGGTGATAAGGTGTCGGTGGGTGTACAAGTGAAGTTCTACGGACCATTAAGTGTGGTCGACGGAGTGTCGGCAGGAGATCACGCATGGCATATGAATTGGCTTTGGAGCCACCTGTATCCTTATTATGTGATGTTATTTTTCTGCTTTTGCTTTACTCTTACTATGTCACTGTTGTTACGTGAAATTAACGCTTTTGCCCCTGTTTACTTACTAAGCATATAACTTACCCCTTTAGTTTTGTTTTCCTTAGCAGGGGAAGACGCGCAAGGACGGGATCTTGGCATACTAGCTTGGTCTAGTTTTTGATTTTTGTAATGGTTCTCACCCTAGTGTTTGGCACGGGTTGGTTGTATGGTGAATTGGGAACCTGTGTATATTCGACGGTTGTACTTCCTCTTGAGATAGTAATGTAGATAAGTTTTGTTTAGGTTTTGGATCGTTATTATGTTATTCTTATGGTTATTCCGGTAGTTGCTTGAAGTGATCAACTGAGTCCCGGCGAGAGTTGGGCAGGCGGCCCGCCGAACCCTCTGGTTCGCCTTAGGGAGAGGTGGGGCTGTCACATGTTATTTATTAATTGAACTAACCTTTCTTTGTTTTCTCTTCTCTTGCATTCACAAACTTTAGAAATAAGAGTCCTGACGTGGTACTCTTTTAAGAGCCCACCTTAGTAGATAGATTCTTGCACGTCTAAAATACAAAATTATTGCATTTTTGTGCTCTAATATTGCACTTCATCTTAGACCTACCCTGGTGAATAAAAGAGTTCCTTTAGGTCATGTTTAATCCCCATTATTACATATTTACTCGTTTTAATAAGCTGGCATCATACATCAACCTTAGAAGGAAATGCTATTTAGGAAATCCTATGTTAGGAATAAGCCACCTTGACTCTTGGATATGTAATCTAATGAGACTTATACTTTTATATTTTTTACACCATCCAAAGGGGTTGTGCACTAGATAAGGTTGGATCTGGTCCCTTCAATGATGACATCGATATTGAGAATGATGAAACAGCTTTTGCACGTTAGAATATGAGCATCTAATAATCATATTTTGGCCATTTTATCAGAATTGGTAAAATTCCCTGGTTTGAAGGACACTAAATTGAAGAAATTTACAAATGATTCCTCATTGTTGAGATAATAAATATATCGGGGCCAAATCTTGATTTTAGAAGACTCATAGACTAATGTATTGCAACAAATTTTGTGAGATTTAAATCTACAAATGGGTGGACAATCTAGTCAAATTTTGAATAAAGTGGCAATTTCATCCAATTTATTTATTTTTAGGACAATCTAATCAATTTTGAATAAATCCTCAATTTGACCTAATCCATTTGACCAATTTATTCATTTTTAGGACAATCCAGTCAATTTTGATTAAATCTTCAATTTCATTCAATCTATTTGACCAGCTTTATTCACTTTTAGGACAATCCAATCAATTTTTGAATAAACCATCAACTCCATCCGATCCATTTGACCAGTTTATTCTTTTTTAGGGTTTCGATCTATGGTTCGCTGAAAAAACTATTCGAGATGTTGCAATCTCTCCAAAAATAGTTTCTTTCATTGACTTTGAACATCTCTTCATGTGCCAACCAAAGCAATCAATTCATTCAGATTTTGTCCTCATTTTTGTTAGGTCAAATGCCTCTAGCCATTCCAATTAGTCAAATTTTCAAATTACTTTTCACTCAATTATTAATAAATTGATCGGATCCATCAGGTATTGTATGTTATCGACCCTAAAGGATTGCATTTTTCATACTAAGCCAACCCTTGACATAAAAAGATTCCCCTATAGGACATGCATACTGATTTTACAGTTTTACTTACTAATTCTGGGTATTTTTCTTTTATTTTTCTCCCCTCCCATGCATTTATAAAAGAAGTTTCAATAAGATAAAAAATATTTTTCCTATATCTGACAACAATTTTGGTTTGATAAAATTTTGAAAATTACAAGTATTACTTGATTTTTGGGTAGATCCTATAATGTAAAAACATGAAAACTCCATCTGTAAGCGCACTAGTCTAAAACATTTAAGAGATTTCATAATTGTTTAAAAAAAATCCTTTTTTATTTAATTTGTTAACACATTTTGTTCCAAAAGAAAAAGGAGAGAAAAAGTGTGTGTATATATGAAAGTGTATTTTTTAGAGATTTTTCTTTTCTTATTTGTATTATAGTTGAGTAAAAACTTTGTTTCAAACATTTGCAATAATAAAATTTTCATTTAGACAATTATTATTTTGTGTACATTTCATTCTTTATTTGTTTATTGGGAAATTTCATGATGCACTTTAAGAAATAAGATTAAGTTGAAAATTTTCAACCTCTTACCTGAAAATTCACAAGTGTATGTTTAATTTTTTAAAATCTTTACATACACTAGATTTGTGGTCCAAACTATACGATGAGAGTAAAAGAGGTCATTCAAACTGGTTAGTTTGTCTAAAAAGACCCAATACGATACTTTTATCTTTTATTTTTACTATTCATATTTTATCCACTTCTATTAACCCTCCAAAATCAGTCACATTGGTTGACAAACTTTAAAGTGGGGGCAATCTTTAATTTGAAAATGCCCACTATGCCTAACCAGATTTAATCCATATCTAAGTGAAAGCAAAAATGTACATTATTTTTGTTTGTTTTGAAAACTTGAAATAATACTTTAGGTGTTCATTTCTCTATCTATACATATTTTATCATTTGCTCTCTCATTTAAACCTTTAAAGGCACAATTTCGTTTCAAATAAGAGCTGTAATGATCTTAACCTTACATTGGAAAAATTATCAAATGTCAAAGGGAAATTGATTCTCCCAATAGGCTATTCTTTACTTTGGTTATCATGTAACGTAAGAATGATGCTTTGGCCATTGCTTCTATTATCTAAACACTACTTATCTCTTGCATCCTCATTTGAAATAAAATAGGTGGTTCGTCTCAAAAGCACTTATGATTGCACCCCATATTGGGGAAAGAGATTGCAGAATTTTTCAAAAAAAAAAAAACAAAAATGATAAAATTAAAAAAGAAGAGAGATAAACTACAAGTTGGGAGAATTTGATTCTACCATTGATATTTGGACTTCAATATTGGAAAGAAAGAGGGGGCATCTATACTCCAAAAGTTAGGGAATTTTTAATTCTATCATTAATATTTGGTATTTCGGTCTTGAAAAAAAAGACGAAGAAAAAGAAAAAGGAGAGAAGAAAAAGAAAAAAAAATACAAGATTGATGATAAAAGTCAAAATGGAATCCGATATCTTTTAGTCTAAAACTGGGGCAATTTTTGGGAAGGAATGTGATTTTAAGTGTAATGTTTTTGAAAATCTTATTTTAACTATCATTTTTAACCCGCATTACAAGCTCATAAAGTCCATCGCTGACTTATCTTTCATGACAATTCGAAGTAAGGATCATGCCTCTAAGGAATTTATCAATCACTCATGATCATAAGGCCATAACTTGTTTCCATATGTTTAGCTATTACTTCTACCCATATATTACAAGTTTATAGAGCTTATATGTTGACTGAGTTTTCTCAAAACATAAGAGTGATAAACTATTCGCTTTCACCAATATGTGATATTGAATAGGTTAGACACAATTTGGACACGAAAGCAAGACAGATATTGACATACCATTTCTCTTAGTCATATCAAAATTAGAAATAATATCCGCTTGTTTGATCCTAAAGGATGAGCTAGCAAGAAAAGTGATTATTTTTCCTAAACACTGATCCTAAAATGAGGAAGAGATATTTTATAATTTGGTTTTATTTTGAGAGATTCATCATGGAGTCTTCTACGTGAATTTAAACTTAACATTTAAACTTTTTTATTTGAAAGATGCAATTTCGATTGTACATCTATTCATATTGCATGTTAGTATATGATTATTTTCTAATTTTAGGAAACTATAGACACCAAAATTTTATTCAATTCGTTTTACTGTTATTTTTTTATTATTAAAAAAAAGAGAGAGAAAAGAAAAAATTTTGTTGTTGTTTAAATGAATTCATTTTTAATTTGTTTTTCGTTTTGTAGGAAAACGAAAAAATGAAAAGAAAAGGAAAATCAAAGAAAAGGCAGTTTTGTTAAAAAAAATTTTAAAAAAGTTGCGCGCTTCATCTTCATGGCTTCGTACCTGGTACGAAGCCATGAACGGGGCTTGGTACAAAAATTTTGCAGAGTCCATTTTTGGCCTTCAAATCCACTTGTTTTTGTTTTTTCCTTTTCCCAAACCCTTGGCCACCTCACTCCCTTAATCCTTATCAAGAATCTTCTAGAATCATGCCAATCTAATGGGTCAAAAGTTGGCCAGAAAATGCAGTTCATCTGCATTATTGATCCTAGGTCTTGGGGGTGAGTTGTGTTCTTATAAAAGGCTCAAAAAGCGGAAAAAAGGAGAGGAACAAAGTGGAGGTGGCGGCCAAAGGAAAAAGAAAGAAAAAGTAGCAAAAAGAAAATGAGAGAAAAGAGAAGAGAGGAAGAGCAAGAAAATTCTGCAAAAATTTTCGGACCAAGGCTGATTTTTTAGCCCTGTTGCGACCAAGATTTCTCTCTCAATATAGCACCTTTTGAGAAGCTTTCAATTTCTACACTCGCTGAACAACTTTTGTTCAGAAACCTCGCACAAAAAACAACTGAAATTTCCTTGAATTTGCCCCAAAATTGTTGCTTCAACATACCTGGCTCGCTTGCAAATTTGCGGAAACTCCATAGAACGCAGCTTCGGGTCATTTTTTTTGCGCTCCAATCTCGTCCGAGATTCATGCTCAGGTAATCATGATCCTATCTCTTATCCATTCTAGTTCAGGCATGAAATGGAATCCACAAAACAAAAAATCTGTGCTGTTGCGTTGTTATTGGTTTGACCTTGCAACTCCATAGTCAGCCATGGCTGTTGGATGAACTTGGTTTAATCGTTGTTTTGTTGCAAAAAAAAAAGGAGGATAAAATGAGCAAATGAATCTGATTGGGGTTATTTTTCTCTTGGCCATGCATGTTTGTCCCTTTTTCCATTTTCTCGTTGTTTTCTTTTCTTCCTGCCTTTCATTTTTGTCCCAGAATTAGTTTCTTCGCACTGAGGTTGTGAAGCCCAGTTAACATTTTGTGATCTTGTTAGAAGGTTGGGAAAGATTTTGACTTGATTTGTTCTCTAGAACTATATATTGGATGCCTTCCTTTTATAATGCAACATTCGGTCAAGTTCTGATAAGCTTCGGAGGTTGCAGAAGAATGAATAACAAAGTTGAGATGAAGATGCTTGCAAGTTGTTAAAAAATTGTATTTTGACCCCCGAATTTTTATATAATTTTACTATGGTCCAGAATCTGGAACATTGAATCAATTTTTGCCCCTTTTTAAATTCTAATCCTTTTTTCATGTTTTAAGTTGATTCTTAGGTAGATTATTGTAAGCACAAATTTTGTTGCCCAAAATAAAAGACAAGAAAACTTGCACAAATATCAAATTGATTAAATCAAATAATAAGCGGGTTACAATCTCTGAAAATTCTTAAATCAAAGAAATTAATCCCCTGATTCTTTTCTTCGAATAGCTTTAATTGAAGGGCCGAAAAGACTTGTTCTCCAATTGAAAGGATGTTTCCTACAATTTCGACGTAGAAAACAATTGATTTGATGATGGCGTCAAACACTTGGAACTTCAAGTCTTCAACACCGATAGCAGGAGGATTTGTTCGACTTGATTTGGACTTGGATTTGAGGAAGAAAGCTCTTGATAAAATTTGACAGAGTTTCTCCGAAAGTTAGGGATTTTTCTTGTTTTTTGCCTTGAGGGAAGACCTTTATTTATAGCCAAAATATGTAGGCTAAATCCTCAAGAAAACCCTCCAGAAATCTTCCTGCATTTTGGATCACTTGTTATCCAAGAAATCCATTTAACTTGGGCTTAAATAATGGGCCAACCCAAATAGTCCATTGTGAATTAATAAATCAATTAATTCACTCCAACTTAAGCGGACATTATGGATTTAATTTGATTTAATAGTCCATATAATATTGCCCCAATTTGCCAGTCCAAAACATAATGGACTTCTATCAAATTTAATTTAATTTAATCAAGATCAATTTAATTTATTTAATCTTGACTAAATAAATTAAATAAATTTTCTTTGTTTACAAATGCCCCCACTTCAAGACTCAATTGAAAGCTTGCTTGTCAAGGATTGAAATCGAGACTTGAAGTATTTGATGATGACCCCTTTTTTTTTTTTTTTTTTTTTTTTTTAGTATAAGAGAAAGGCCTGGACCATTCCCTTTATATAAGAGGCTCACTAAGTGATTAATTCAATGTGTGGTCTACGGCTAAGTGCAATGCGCAGGATCATTCCCCAATTGATTACAATGAATTTGTTGCTTGCAATTAGTCTCGTGCACTTAGGACCTTTTATGACCATTGCATCACCTAATCAAACGTAGCCACCAAATCATTCAGTGGAAACTTCCCATTGAATGATTATCATGGAGCTTACACCTTAGACAGCCGAACATGTTAACTTTCACCACCTTGCATGAGGTTTCAAACCAGGAAGCAAAATCGATGGCTGCCGAATCCTATTCACAAGCAAATTGGAATTGATTTCTTAAACTTGATTTAAGAAAGTGCCATTGCCGAAACTTGTAGCTTCCAAATTGGAATTGATTTCTCAAACTTGATTTAAAGAAGTGCTACTGCCGAAACTTGTAGCTTCCAAATTGGAATTGATTTCTCAAACTTGATTTAAAGAAGTGCTACTGCCGAAACTTGTAGCTTCCAATTGATTCATGTATAGAATCATACTGCCGTGGCTTCAATGCTTTAAAGAGACAGGAGCCCACTTTCCCTTTTATTTGCAATTGATTCCTAGACGATTAGAAATGTGCCACTTTCAATCATTTCCATATTTCAAGATGCGGCAAACCATTAGACGTCCAACCTGAATGTGGCTAAGAAAAGGTAATTGCTAAAACAATGTTAGGCAATTGCCTTTGCCACGCAATCAGTGTTCATCAATCTGAGAATTGCCCAGACCAATTAGACAATGTAGGTTCACCAATTCCAATAGCCCTCCAACTCCAATATGAATCCTTTGAAGTGAATATGTAACTTCTAAATCAGCTATCGGACCCATATTTCCAAGTTGCATGATTTCTAAAATAACCAGCGCTCCGTTTGGATTAGTTGTTTTCAGGGGTGCTTTTAAAAAAATTTACTGTAGTAGTGTGTATGAAAAATTTTTACTATAAAAATTTTTTGAAATATTTAATATATCGGATGGATGATATGTTTTTTGAATTATTGTGTATTAGTGTAGTATTGTATTTGAAAAACTTGTTTTTGAAAAAATGATCAATCCAAACACAGCACAGAACCTGCCAAATCTTGAATGAAGCATCAGTAGGAAGCTTGCTTAACACTCCAATTACTACATGCAACTTCCTCGTATTTTAAGCGTAACCCTTTTTTGGAAATTAAACCCAAGCTATTGGAGTTGTATCATTGCAGTGCCTTGTTAGGTGCCAAAAACAAATTTGTTGCCCGGATGGTAGCCTCATTGATCTTTCGGAATTCCACTGGACAGCTTCGGCAAAGGAGAAAAAAAAGAAAAAGTAATGCTCCACTTTCTCAATTCACTCAAACGTTTAAAGTAACCAGCCATACTTTGAAATAAGGAATGGAAACATCCAATTGGGTGTCACTGCAGCAGGTTGGCAATTGCTCAAGTCAACTTATATGTAATTGGAAATGACCAATTAACAACTTCCGAAACCGAATCCTACTGCCAAAACCATCGCTTGCAAAATTATTATTTCTTATTTTCGAAAGTGGAACCAATTTCCCTGTTCCTTAGCTCCCCAAACCTTTATATACAGATCCTCTGCGTGCCCAAGACTTTCAAAACTAATAGTAATCTCCGGTTTTCCTCAGAGAGCACGATCGGCCAGTTCAGGTAATAATCAATCTTGCCTTCACTTTAAATTTTTTTTTTTCAACCTTGCTGAAATTTGCATGTTGCCATGTTACCTTTAGTTGCTTGTCGACTAAAGTCGGTGAGGCTAAGCACAGAGGATTGCATGTGTTACAACTATTCGGCCAGTGGTTTCTTCATGTTGCAATTTATTAATAATTGATCCAATCCCAAGGCCATTCAAGCTTTTGTTTGTTGTTTTACAGCTTTCTTGAAGAACTACAATTTGCGTAGTTTTCAAGCTTGTGAGGTTTTCCGGCTTTCATCTTGATAGTATTCCAATTGCACTGAGATTTTCCAGCCTTCTTGGTGAATTACAATTTGCGAACTTCACCCCAGGTAACTCACAATCTCATCTAGAAACTTTCTTGCTAAGAAATTCAATTTTCTCACGTTTGCTGCTGCTGGATTTTTTTTCTTTTTTTTTTTTGGCACTCATTGCTGCTGGAATTTTAATTTTTCTTGCACTTGTTGCTGCTGAAAATTGGGTTTTGTCAAACTTTAATTGTTACCAAAACTCCGACGGTGTAGCTTCGTCAAATTGACCCAATGCACATGCAACCCATAATATCAAATTAGGATTCATGCTGCACACGTCAATTTATGTTGTATTTAATTACTCAATCTAATAAGCTCATATAGCCTAACAGATACACTCGTGACTTTGTAACAATTAGCCTTCTAGAAATAAAAGCTTGAATGAGCACATCTTCGCAGGATAACTTTGCGGGGCTTGAATTTAATAGATCCTCCTTATTGCCCGTTTGCACCACTTGCACTAGAGCTACTTGGTAATGCCATACTACAGACAATATTTCGTAGGGACACTTCAAAACTTGTAGCTTGAATCAATAGTCTACACATACACATAACATGATCTTTTCCCCTTTTTTTTTTTTTTTGCAAGGGATGATCTCAAAGAGATTTTTTTTTTTCAGGTTGCATCTCGTGCTCATACCTTTCATTTGAAGCAAATTGGTGCTCTAATTTTGTCCACAATTTGAGGACCACAGCTCTTGGAATTCACAACACCATGGTAATTTGCATACTCCATGACCTTTACTTCTTGTCAATGCCCTTTTTTTTTTTTTTTTGCACGAAGGGGAGGATCCATCGTTACAACATACACAGTGGGCACAAAATTTGAAGAAGGCGCAACCACAAACTCCCACGAGAGCCATGTTATGGCTTGAGGAGTACATGAAGAAGGCGCGGCCAAAATTTGAAGAAGGCGCAACCGCAAACTCCCACGAGAGCCATATTATGGCTTGAGGAGTACATGAAGGAGATGACATAGCCAAAATTTGAAGAAGGCGCAACCACAAATTTCCACGAGAGCCTATTATGGCTTGAGGAGTACATGAAGGAGATGGCGCAACCAAAATTTGAAGAAGGCGCAACCGCAAACTTCCACGAGAGCCTATTATGGCTTGAGGAGTACATGAAGGAGATGGCATAGTCAAAATTTGAAGAAGGCGCAACCGCAAACTCCCACGAGAGCCTATTATGGCTTGAGTAGTACATGAAGGAGACATGATTACCCACTTCAATAAAAACTCACTCAAAATTCAAGAAGCCTTTTACTGTTTTCGACCATGTCATTTTAACCAAACTTTCCTTTTTTCTTGCTTTTGTTGCAGGTTAGTCTTGATACAATGGTGGTATTCAAGGAAGTCATATCTTCAAACGAAAAGTATCTCCTTATCGCTGACAGTGATGGTGACTCTGGTGGCAAAGGAACGAAATTATTGGTGCATCCCCCCATACAAGGAACTTACTCTGGTAAGTGGCCTTCTCACCAATACCCAGAATTGAAGGACTGGTCACTTGAACTTTCTCAGGATGACGGCACGAAAGTCCACTCCTTGAGATCCCTTATTCACAGTAAGGAGCCAAGGACAACTCCCTTTCAGACCCTTGGCAGGCGGATCATAGACGGAGATGCACACTGGGGTCCTTCCTTGACACTCAATGGTGCATTTGGTTACATCGAGAATTACTGGGAGTGGTTGGAGGATATCCTCGGCAGAAGCAAACAAGTGCTCCGTGAAAATTACTTGTTTGACGCCTTATATGCTTCACTTTTCACATATGACAGGAATCCCCATGTACTTAGGGCATTCTGCAAGGCGTGGTGTTCGGATACTAATACCTTGCATACATCTGTCGGGGAATTGTCTCTCTCACTTTGGGACTTGCACAAGTTAGAAGGACTTCCAATCATCAGGGGTATCTATGAAGAGGTAATTCCATGCGCGGAGGAGTTGACTGGAGTAAATGAAAAGAAATTAAGGCATATTCCACAAAGCTGTGAGTATTTGTTCGTAGCCTTACATCATCTTCAACATGGAGAATCCAACAAAGCTGGAGTTTTTGCTGCCCAATGGATTAAGTTCTGGTTTAAAGGCAAAAGCAGGTACTCAAAGCCAAAGCAGAGAAGGATAAAGAGAGCATCTCGTGCTCAAGCGACCCAAAATCCGGATGGCGAAAATGGACAACCACGCAAATTTTCAAGTCAAGACAATGGCGTATTTGACACCATCGGAGTTAAACTTCACTTGCGGGAAGAGACCTATCTTGCAGCATTTATATCTTGCTGGTTCTGTGTCTTTGCTTTACCTGATGAGGACCTCCATTATATTAGACCATCTACTTTTAAAATGGCTAGTATGATGGCTGCCGGTCGTAAGACTTGCTTTGCTGTTCCAGTCCTGCTAAACATATACCGCGGGCTTGATAAAATTTCAAACTCAGCTACCCCAGGGTGTGCACGCGCGGCTTTTCCGGTGCACTATGTATATGCTTGGTTAGCGAATTATTTCTCCACCCATTATTCGACTCCCAATACCATGCCTGGACCCACCATGACCAACTTTTCTGGAGAGGGTGGTGCACGATATTTTGATGAAAATAGTGCTCGCGACCTCATTCATCAGGGAGACAAAGCAACTTGGGGAATCACTTCTCTTGTGAAGAACCGCAATGAACTTTTTATTAACAATGGCAAATTAGCGAATCTCGAACTAAGTTATTTTGTAAGCGCCTGCTCAAATTACTTAGTTTCGCATGTTGAAGGGGATTTCCTTGTTGAGCCATACAGTCCATACAGATTCGCGCGACAATTCGGATTTTATCAAGTTCCTCAACAGGAACTCGGAGCAGATGTTCGTTCCACAAGTCATGACTTGAGTCGAGTACTCTGACGCACTGCCATTCGCAGTAAAACAGAGTCAAAGGTACTTTTTTCTAGCTATCCCTTGAATGCTAGCAAACACATATCTTCAGGCTTTCAAACATGGTGGGCTATGGTGCATGATGATCATCTCCTCAAAGGGCATGATGTTTTGATTAAGAGTGTCCAATTAAATGGGGATCAGAAGAAATTGAAAGGGAAGGAACTTGCAAACCTGAACAATCCTTCCAAGGTTGGCAATAGTCTTGAGATGAAGCAAAAGACTATGAGAAGTGAGAAGGAAACTTTGAAGAGTTTAAACAACAAGGCTACTACCCCTGAGAACCCTACTCCTAATGAAGAATTTTCGAAGGGTACTTCATTTCATCTTCCTTCAAATATTATGAAGGCTATTGATCATGATTCTTGCAGTTCACATGAGAAGAAGCGGAACGAGCCTTTTAATGAGGAGGATGAGCAATCCACCAGCACGGATCAGCATTGGAAACGCAAGAAGTCCAAGGTAATGACTCTCCCCTTGGATGATATTGGTTTAGATCCTAAAGAACTCTTTAAAGACATTCCGGATATATCTGTGCCTGGTATAAGCCGTGCCAATATTGTAAGGACTCTCCTTGCCTTCTTTAATCTAGCATTTGAAATTTGCTTATTAATTCATATTCATGATTTGTCTCACAACACTTTCCCTACAGTTGGATGATCAAGACTTGATTTTCATTGATGATGGAGAACCAAGTTAAGTATCAGTTGAAGGACCTACTGCATTTGAACTTTTGGCCAAACAAGTGGTCGGTTCTACCCAAAAAAAGGGTGCTAGTGAGAATTCCAAAAAGGCAGTAGATGATGAAAATGTGACTCAGCAAATTATGGCACAGAAGGCGGAGCATATGACTCCATCGGCCAAAAGGAAACTCAAAGTTTTTGATCCACCATCGTGGCCAAGGGCACCTCGAGTATCTGAATTTTGCCCTCAAAATGTGATCTCAACGTGCCGTCGAGACTACATCCAAATGTTGTGGAATAACTTGAGGGTGATGATATCTCAAACAGCCTTGGAGCGCATGCCAACTCTTGAAATGAAAGCCAACGAGATCATGGAGGAAATGCAAAGCTTCAATGCCACGGATATCTCAAATTTGCAAGGCCTTTTAAAGGCTTTCTTTGCAAATGCAGCTCGTTACGTTGCAGTGAAATCTTCTCTCTCAAATAAAATTCCAACTGAGTCATATGATGAGTTGCTTTCTACGGCCACCCAACATCTTAGAGACGCTCAGAGTAAGGAGAGACAACAGGCGGAGAAGATCTCAACACACATGTTGAAGCTTAAGGAGATCGATCGCGAGGAAGTAGAGTTGAGGAAGCGACTTGAGTTCTTGGATACTCACAGGAAGGAGACACTTTCACTGTTACGAGAAGAACAAGATGATCTTACCCGAGTGCAATGCGTGATGGTCGACTTACAAAACGAAGTTCGAAAGATTGAGAATTCCCCGCCCCTACTTGCTGAGGAGAGTCAAACTTTGGACAAGATGCAAGCATTACTTGAAAACAACCGAAAGGAGCTGTCGTCATTTGAATTCTAGGAATAGTTGCCATCTTTTATTTTGTTTCAAATTTCATCTCTTGTTAATTACTCAAAGCGTGCAGCTATGAGTACAAGCACTTCATAATGAAACTTTTTTTTTTCTTTTCATCACATTCTTGCAGACGTCCTTGTCTTTACTTGCTTTTTCGATAACCACCATTTTAGGCTATCAACCGTAGTATGAACAATTCTATCTTTGCATAATTTTGATCACACTTGAAAAGATAATTATCCAAATAATTTGGTAATCTGAATAATACACTTTCAAATATATGTCACAAAATAATTCGAATTGTCTTAAAGATGAACGTTCTTTTTTTTTTATCAAAAGAATCATCCGGACAAAGATTTTAATTTTATAGGGTTGTAACTGAACTTAGAAGTTGTCCTCTAAACTGCCTACGTATCCCAAAAGAGAATCAAGTCACACGTAGTTCCTACCGTTCACAGTTTAAACTCTTGCGGGTCAGGAGCATCCTTTTGTTTACCACCTTAGATTTGGTGGAGTGTTTCAGCAGTTTAACCACGTGCTACACTATTGGTGGTTATTATCCACAGTTTTAGCTCATGCGGGTCTGGAGCAACAGGCAGTTTAGACTCGTGCGTCATGGAGTACTTCAATTTTTTTTTATGGCATGTATAGCTTCACGAATTTTTCATTTATAGGACCAACTTTTACGCCATCTTTGTCCACCAATTTGTATACGAAGTTCGTGTAGACTTCTCGAACAATGTACGGTCCATCCCATTTAGAGACGAATTTGTCTTTAGTGCGAGGAGTCATAACTATTGGCCTTCGAACGGCAAGTACCATGTCCCCGACTTGAAAGGAGCGACGCCGAACTTTCTTATTGAAAGCTCTAGAGAGACGGGCTTGATAGCATTCCAAATTTTGTTGGGCCTCCAATCTCTTTACATCCAAAGCTTCCAATTCTTCAAGGCGCAGGCGAACATTTTCTTCCTCTGTGAGCCCTTCTTGGATAGCAATTCTCAAAGAAGGAATTTGTTGCTCAAGGGGCAGAACAGCTTCTACACCATAGACCAAGGCATATGGCGTGGCTTCCGTCGGAGTTCGGTATGTGGTGCGATAGGCCCAAAGAGTTTCGCCTATCCTTTCGTGCCAATCCTTCTTTGACTTTGCCACCACTTTCTTTAACAAGTTACATAAAGTTTTGTTGAATGCCTCTGCGAGACCATTGGCGGGGGCATTATACATGGAGGACTTGCGTTGCTTGAGATTAAATTTCTCACATAACTTATCTATCAAGCCATTGGAGAAGGATTTTCCATTATCAGTGATAATGTACCGGGGAACTCCATAACGGTAAATAATATTCACACGAATAAAATTCACCACATCTTCCTTTCTAACTTGCTTGAGCGGTATGGTTTCAGCCCACTTAGAAAAGTAGTCGGTCGCAGCCAATATATATAAGTATTGACTGAACGACTTTGGTAATGGCCCCACAACATCAAGGCCCCAAGCATCAAAAGGCCAAGAAGCAACGGTCGGGTGTAACGGCTCAGGTGGTTGATGAATGTAATTTGCATGAAACTGGCAAGCTTGACATCTTTGAGCATATTCTATGTAATCTTTGACCATAGTAGGCCAATAGTAGCCCATCCTTTTAATCCGAAAATGTAACTTGGGATCGGATTAATGCGCTCCACATATTCTAGAATATGCCTCGTGCATCGCCCGATATGCCTCGTCTTCGCTCAGACAGCGCAACAGTACACCTTCAAATGATTTTCGGTACAACTTGTTCTTGTACAAGATAAAACGAGGGGCTCGACGACGGATGTCAGTTCTTCTACGTTGCTCCTCAGGTAATTTTTGATACTTGAGATAATCAACGAGGGGTTGTCTCCAAATTTTTTTGTCAATTTCATAGGTTGAGACCACATGAGCGTCACCTCCTTCAATATTTTCATCATCAATTAGTGATAGAACTACCCACTTTTGACATACACGAACTTGTATTTCATGATCCGGCATGGCAAGTGAAGAGGCTAGCACAACTAATGCATCAACTTGCTTATTTTCCCTTCTAGGAACATGCTTAATACTTGCACCTCCAAGCCGCTTCATAAGTCGCGTTGCATATTTGTGATACGGAATTAACTCAGACTTTTTGACTTCATAACTCCCTAAGAGTTGGTTAACCACCAATTGAGAGTCACCCTAGATTTGAAGTTCCAACTGCTCCATGTCAATAGCTATTTCAAGTCCGAGTATGAGAGCTTGGTACTCAGCGACATTATTTGAACAATGTTGACTTAGGGTAAAAGAGTATAACAATATCCCTCCATCAGGAGTCACAAATACAATCCCCGCTCCAGCCCCATGACGATGAGCAGCACCATCAAAATACATTTTCCATGGTGGGCGAATCTCAATAAGGAGTACATCCTCATCTGGTAGTTCATCACTTAAGTCCCATTCAGCAGGTATAGGGTGATCAGCAAAAAAATCTGCCAGAACTTGTCCTTTCACAGATTTCTGAGGCACATAAATAATCTCAAACTGTTGTAGCTGAAGATACCATCTAGTTAGACGGTTAGACAGCACTGGCCTGCTCATCACATATTTTATAGGATTCGCCCTGAAAATGAGTCTCACACTATGCGCTTGAAAGTAGTGCTTTAACTTCTGTATTGCAAAAATAAGGGCTAAACACAACTTTTCAATTGGCGAGTAGTTTAGTTCGTTGGGGGTCATCATTCTGCTTAAATAATAAAGGGCAACCTCTTTTCCTTCATTATTTTCTTGAGCGAGCAATGCCCCCACCGACCGTTCTTGGGCAGCAATATAAAGGAGTAATGGCTTTCCATGAATAGGTGCAGCCAACACGGGTGCTTTCATAAGATAAGACTTAATGCTATTGAATGCATTACTACATGCCTCATCCCATTGAAATGGCACATCTTTTTTCATCAAGCGACTAAATGGTTGACACCTTCCTGCTAAATTTGAGATAAATCTCCTCAGATAAACTAATCGCCCTTGAAGACTTTTCAATTCATGAATGTCACGAGGTTCAGGCATCCTCAATATAGCATCAATTTTGGCTGGATCAATTTCAATACCTCGATGGCGAACCACAAAACCAAGAAACTTCCCCGACGTGACTCCAAATGCATACTTGAGAGGGTTCATTTTGAGTTGATACCTTCTCAACCGATCGAAAACTTGTCTCAAATCCTCCAAGTGATTACTTCTTTTCTTTGATTTCACAACTAAATCATCCACATAACACTCGATATTCTTATGAAGCATGTCGTCAAAGATACTTTGCATTGCTCTTTGATATGTGGCACCAGCATTTTTGAGACCAAAGGGCATCACTTTATAACAATAAATACCCTTAGGAGTACGAAATGCAGTGAGCTCCTCATCCTCCGGTGCCAATCGAATTTGATTATATCCAGAAGAGCCATCCATAAATGACAGAACTTCATGCCCAGTAGTTGCATCAATCATGAGTTCAGTGATCGGTAAAGAAAAGTCATCTTTGGGACAAGCATTGTTAACATCCCTGAAATCGACGCAGATGCGGATTTGTCCATTTTTCTTTCGCACAGGCACGATACTCGAAATCCATGTGGGATATTTAACTTCACGAATAAACTCGGCTTCAATGAGTTTATTGACTTCCATTTCAATCAACGGAATCAAATCAGGTCTAAATCGCCGTTGTGCTTGTTTCACATGTCGAACTCCCTTTTTAACAGCCAAATGGTGGACGGCCACTTTTGGATCTAAACCCGATATTTCTTTATAAGTCCATGCAAAAACATCTTGATATTCCCGCAAGAGTTCAATATATGCCTTCTCTTCGTCAGGACTCAATGAAGCACTTATGTATATTGGACGCGGGTCCTCTGAAGTACCAAGATTGATCTCCTTTAGATCATCCACCGTAGCCTTAACACCTTCTTCCAATTCAGGTGGAGCGTCTTCAGCATCTTCTTCTTCTTCAGGCGAGTCACCGTCAATTATGGTTATATGATTGCATGAAGCAACACTCTCTTCATCATCCTCTTTTGGTCTTGTGTACACCACGGTATGCTCCCTGACCCTCAATTCAGTCCCACACTTTATTACAAGGTCTGTGCATCTTCTCATTCTCGAAGGAATGATGCTACCAAATTTATGAGGACAATCAGAAGATTCTTCAAGATTTTGCAATGACTTTGCCATTTTTCCTTTACTCTTATGAGAGTTTTGAGATTTTTATCTTTTTTGTGGTCCTAATCTCTTAAAAACTGATACCCGTGGAATTTTATTCTCCTTTTCGTGAAAAGATTGAGATTTACCAACTATTTGAGAAGACTCATCCTCTACAGCAATATATTGGCTACTAACTCTATTGATCTTGATGTGGATTGGTGTAGGAGAGGAGTAGCCAAGGCCAAATTTGGGATTTTCAACGGCGTATCCCTTTTCCTTCAACATCTTTTGGGTAGGATTCAACCCATGAATCATGTCACTGGTAGATTGACGGGATGAAACATTTAACACCGCAGATTCTTTGAGATCGTATCCAGCCTCAGCGAGAAGCTTATAAGCGATAGGATCAAAACCTTCTTTAGTTCTTGACTTTGGTATGGTGTCTTGTTCAACTTCAGATTCTTTGCTTAAAAAGTTAGACCTTTTAAGTTGAGAAAATGACGCCTTTTTTGTATCAAAATGAGCTATCGGAAGAGTCAAATCTTTTAGAGTTTCATGCTGAATTGCAGGTGACTGTCCCTGTTCCATTCTTGATTTGGGAGGGCAGTGAAAGACAACTGATTCATTGTTTGGCAATGAAACATCAGTTTCTTCATGAATTTCCTCTTTTGATTTCGAAGTCATCACTTTCTCTCCTTTTCCATTTGGAGATTCGGGGTTCTGGATTTTATCCCCAAATAGAGGTTGTTCAGTTTTATCCTTCGCAATGTGCCTTTTGATGTAAAATTTGGCATCTGCGATATATGCTTCCGCCTCAGTGAAAGGATTATCATCAGCTTTCACACTTCTTGCCACCCCGTTTTGACAGTACTTGAAGCATTGATGAAGAGTTGAAAGTACAACTCCTAAGCATTGATGAAGAGTTAAACCCTTGAAGAGCGGAGTAGTATCTAAGAAAGGTAAGAAACTGAAGCCAAGGTATATCGGACCTTTTGAAATTTTGAGGAAAGTTGGGAATGTAGCATACCAGCTGAAATTGCCTGCAAGCATGGCTAAGATTCACGATGTATTTCACGTTTCCATGCTTAGGAAATATTACCCTGACCCAAGCCATGTGCTGCAACTAGAAGGAATTGAGGTGGATGAGACGTTAAGCTATGAAGAAGGACCAGTCAAGATTTTGGAAAGAGAAGTGAAGGAGCTAAGGAACAAGAAAATTCCTCTGGTAAAAATGTTATGGAGAAATCATGGACTTGAGGAAGCAACCTGGGAATTAGAAGAGGAAATGCGGAGGAAGCACCCCAATTTATTTCCTTAGAAAGAATGAATTTTGAGGGCAAAATTCTTGTAAGGAGGGGAGGATGTGAGAACCTTGAATTTTGCAGAAATACCAATGCTTACTTCGACTTCACTTTTATTTAGCCTTCGTATTCTTTAAATCTTTTCTAGTATTACTTTCACTCGCTTTTAGATACTAGTGCATAATCCCTTCGTAATTCTTGTTCTAATCTACCACGTTAGTTCATTTGTTGTAAACAAGTATATAAAAATAATTTTTGTGTGCAAAATAACATAACGGTGCTAACTATTAAAGCACTTAGCTTTGCTACACTAAGTTAATAATTCTTGAGTTATATTATGTTTTCTTGTTTTCAAATAAGTAGTTAAACACACGTTATAAATGAAGAATGATATAATTTCCCTAGACTATGAATTTCTTAGTTTTACTATACTAAATTAATATCTTAGAGTTAAGAATTAATTCTTCGTACTAACATATTAAAATTAGGATCTTAATTTCCTTGACTCAAACAATTTAAAGGACAATCAATCGATAACCTTAATTTCCTTAAAATAAATTCCAATTAGTACTAACGTTAAATGTTAGATTTTTATAACAAGGTCAAACTTGATTTTAATAAGTTAATAAAGTACAAATGTTAGGAACCTTAATATTAATTCGTAACCGATTATATTCGATAAAACGGTTTCGGTATATTAGTGTAGAATTAGGCCTTCAAATTTCAATTGGTGATAAGTATTGGATTTAAGATAGAATTGAGGATTGAGAAGAGGTTAGGGGGGCAAAGTGAATGGACCAAAATGCCCTCCACAATTTCACAAAACCTCCACTATACCACAACCTCATCATGCACGGCCAAACACTCCCTCTTACAACCTGTCATTGCCGCCCACTTAGCCAATCAAAAACTCACTAACTCCACAACTCTTCTCCACTGCAGCACACAAAGCTCGGCCACACTCCAACTGAGCCAACACCATACAACCCTTTCCATTCACAGCCCAAACTGAACAGACAACCAAGGCAGCACCGCAACATCCACCAATCAAGACCATCACCACTTCTACAAGCAAAACAATTCGCACACTCCACAAATTCTGTCCACATATATTTCAATAACCACGGCAATACTTCACTCAGTCCATTCCACATACCAAAACACCCCACCTTCACTTGGTTATCATCGACCGAGAGTGAAGAGAAAAGCTTGAGCTGCACCATATAGCCGAGAGTGAGGGAGGAAGTTGAGAGCTGCAAATTCCAATTCTGGTGCTGTCCGCGAGTTGCATTTCCCCTTGTCTTGTCCGTAAGCTGAGGGAGAAACCAGAGAACCATCACCACCTTCGATAACCTCAGACCAACATCACAACTGCAACCTTAACCACTCTGCACCTCGCCAATTCCAGCCGCAACTCACTGAACCAGGACCACTACCCTGTCGCGTGCTTGTGAGCCGAGAGGAGGAAAACATTTTTCCAGATTTTCGTGTGAAAGCTTGACTAGTTGTGAGGTAATTTCTGGATCATTTTAGGATTAATCTGAGGTAGTTGGAGTTATCTAGTAATATGTATGTGATGATAGAGCATTCGGAAGTTGAATGGAATCATTAGAAAATTCTGTTTTGAATGATGAGATACCATCCGAAAGCTGAGATGATAACGCACTCCAATTCTGATTTCCTGTGATGATTTGAGCACTTAAGTGGATTTAGTCAAATGAAAATGTGATGATTTCTATTTTGCATGCTGATTGTACCTTCGGATGGCATAGTGAAGGCCTACAAAAAAATTTGGTTAGCTATAAAGCTCCTGCCGTGGAGCTTGATGCACTTGTTTTATTTTGGCTGCTGAATGGGTCCGAATTTGGACTATCTGAGCATGAATGATGTTTATCTAACTGGATTTTGGATGATTATCCGGATTAGAGTCTTGCATGTGTTAAATTTCGCAATCAAATGGTGAAAACAAAGCTGTGGAAAATTCTGTCTTGGCTGGAAAATTTGGCCGTGAGCTTGCTTGGGGTAGTGCAGCTTAAATTGGTTTTGATTTTTGTAATTTGGGCTTATAATCATAATTATATAGCTAATAATGAGTACTTAGGCCCTGCATGTAGCTAATTAGTTGTTAAAACAGAGGAATAAAAATTCAAAAGTGCAATCTGCCTTAAGGCAAGATCATCCGGACCAAATAGGAAAAAAAAAATTTCTGGAAATCTTGATGGTTATGGATATTATTTGAACTTGATTTCTGAGCTGGAAATATTCATATGCTAGCTTGATACGTGCATAAGGAATGCAAGAGTTTATAAGCATGTCCAAACCAGAAAATGAAATGAAAATAGAAAGCTCTTCACGCATGATTCAACCGTGACTATTAGGGAAATTTTCTTGTGGTTGCCAAATGTTGAGTTGAAATC
The DNA here is from genome assembly GCF_036785885.1 of Coffea arabica. NCBI lineage: Eukaryota > Viridiplantae > Streptophyta > Magnoliopsida > Gentianales > Rubiaceae > Coffea > Coffea arabica. The sequence goes on along the minus strand of NC_092312.1, from coordinate 56,443,409 downwards.
TCAACTTTGATTTTGGAATTTTTCTGGGATTTATAATGGTTGAAATGCCTAAATTGTACAGTTTTGTAATCCACAAGAAAGGTATGGAGGGTTGAATGAAAACATTTTGGTGTAAAGAGGGGAAAAGGAATCTTTTCAAGTGAAAAATAAAAATTCCAGATCTTTTCTTTTGATTTCCACTGACCAGCCCCAGTAAAATGTATATAACTTGGTGTAGGAAAATCAGTTTAAGGCGCCGTCAGTGGCATTGGAAACTAGAATCATAGATCTTCGCGCTGTAGAATTTTCGTATTTTTACTCCATGTGTACTACTGTCGGTGAATTTTCAAAGTAAACTGTTTGGCATGAATGACCTGTTTCATTTTAAATCTCCACTTGAATTCGGATTGGGACCTTATATTACTAGTGGTTCAAACTCTTGACTGAATTGTGGTTTGACCCTAGGGTGTTCCTGAAATTTTCAAAGGATTAGAGGGTAAGAAGGTACTTGCTAAACGTATGCTTAAGCCTGGCTAGTGAAACAGTTTCTATTCGTATTCCAATGTCCGCAAAGCTAATGGTCGACATTATTTTTCATTGGAGCATAATGTGTCGAAATTGTTGACGGTGGGCTCTATGAATTCCCATCCTGAATGGATAACTGAATTTCTGAAATTGTTTAGAAATCTGTGCTACTATTTTGTGAAACTGTGAGTTGATATAAGTACTGATTACCAAATGCTAAGTATTGACGCAGCCTTGGTAAATTTTCCTGTTTATGCTTAGATATAAAATTGTTGGAACACAGGGCTAAGAATTGAAGAGCTCTAGTGTTATTACCGTTTAAATTCTAATGGTGCAATATTGGGAAAAGGTGATTTTGGATTGGAATCGGAAATGTGAGAAGTTGTACCGACCTTGTGACTCCAAGTAAACGCTTGACTAAGTAAATGAAAAATATTTTGCTTTAAGTCTCGAATGGTACAGATTTAGCATCATATTGCTAAACATAGTGTCTACTATTTTTGCCTTAGAAACTTGGGCAACATGACTTTTATCCCTTAAGTTAAACTAGCCTTATCAATCTGGGGAAATGATTCTCCCAGACTCAAAACCTTAGTTTTGTTCCAAATTCCTTCCTTCTTTATAAATCGTTTAAGGCTAGTCGGAACTAAGGAAAATTTGAAAGGTGAAACTCGATCACTTTGGTTTTAAACGTAGCAACCTGCTTGGCAAGAAGAAAAGAAAAACCTTATTCTAGCAACATTTTTCAATAGACCTTACCCTAAAGCCTTAGCAAAGATTTTGCAAGCACCGCCACTCAAAGGAACTTTTTCTCAAGGTATACTTCTAGCCTTGATATTAAATATCTTGCCGACTTATTTTAAGAAAATAATAATAGTATTTTCTTCGAGGAAAAGTATTCCAGGAATATTATAAGAAATATTGTACGGTTCTCACAAGCTTGATTCCAAGTAAAATATTTTGAGAAAAAGTAAACTAGCAACATGCTAGAAAACTCTACATGTGCAAGCCAAAAGTTCCAATAGAAGACTTATGGCTTAAATTCTGATATTCTAGGATTTTACGAGGACGCGGAACTCGATCCTCAATCCAATATCTGAACTTCACTCTTGGTGAGTGTCCCTGCTTGTTCTATGTTATGTGGTTAAGCGCTTTATCAATTCGTTATGTGATAATTGCCAAAATGCAATAAATGATTTTGATCCATCGAAGTGAGCAGTGTGTACTTTATCGCACTAGCCGTTCGAGTGGTGACATGTGTGAAACATTTTCTAATGAATCTAAATGTAGTTGCGTCGCTGGGTGAATCCCTCGACATCTGAATCCAACTACCATAACATCTGAATCTGTAGTTGCGTCGTTGGGTGAATCCCTCGACATCTGAATCCAACTACCATAACATCTGAATCTGTAGTTGCGTCGTTGGGTGAATCCCTCGACATCTGAATCCAACTACCATAACATCTGAATCTGTAGTTGCGTCGTTGGGTGAATCCCTCGACATCTGAATCCAACTACCAAAACGTCGTTGGGTGAATCCCTCGACAAATTTATTACGGGTATATCTCGAGTATACTGCGTCGGTAGATGAAGTTTGGGCCCAAAGCAGAGGTATGAACGGTGACGGGTTAGGATTAAAATAAGTATATCTACATGGAAATTAAGTAGGGAAAGTTGACGGAGGGTCAACTACGATGGTATCTGATCAAGCGTGGAAAATGGCTCCTGAGAGCCCTTGTATCCTACCTTGTGTTGTTACACGCTTTCCTGACTGTTTCGATTTGATTTAAATTATTAACCGCTGTTTGATTTATGTGATTGCATGTTTTGGGGCACCACTGAGCTTTAGCTCACCCCACGTATTTGTTTTCCTTAACAGGTTCTGGAGACTGAAAGCGCTGAGACTTATTCATGTTTCTTTTCTTCTCGTATGGGATGTAACGAATATTATGGCTATTGTGTAGGCTTGTATTGTGTTTTAACTTGAATTCTGTACTTTTACTTTTGGATTGCCGCTTGAAGCTGGAAAATGTGTAAACCCTATTTCGGAGGTTGGATAATATATTTGTGTTTGTGAATTATGGATTGATGTATCTAGATACGAACGACCTTATTCCTTGGTTCTAGAGCGTGTGATGTCTAAGGGCCATAGATTGGCGATTTTAAGTTCCTTGTTGTCTCTGAAGTTAATGTGGTAGATGTTGACTTATTTTGAAAGGAAGGACCCATGGGTAATAGTTAGGCTATTCTTCGATAGGATTTGGGTTAGTGTGCGTGCGTGAGTCCTGGCGAGAGCTGGGCAGACGGCCCGCCAACCCTTTGGTTCGCCTCAGGGGGAAGTGGGGTCGCCACAATACCAAGCTCCTTCAGAGTTTTTTAAAGGGAGAATATTGACTGCGGAACCTCCATCTATCAACATTCTATTCACTTTTTGCTCCTTTGCATAACCAGTCACAAACACAGGACGGTTATGCGGTGTTGACCCAAGTAACAAGTCTTCACTAGTAAAAGTGATACTTGTGACGTTCACTTCTTCATTGCTAGTAGACACACGACCTTCTTCATTGCTGGTGGACGCACGGGCCATCTCACAGAGAGATTCGCGAGTATTATTTTTTTGTTCCTCGATATGATCTACTCGCGTTGTGTGACTTGTGACCACATCAACATCAAAGAATTCTTTTAAAGTGATAGGAATTCGCGACTTTTGCTTGAAGGTTCGACCTCCTTGAAGATTACGACAGTCATTAGTTTTCTTTACGTCCTTCTCTTTTTCCTTCCAGGTCACCATACTTCTTGTTAAGACCTTGCTCGCCTTACTAGATGGATAAGACTTTCGCCTCCTTTTTCGCGTGACTAGAGTCCACCCTTCATCATCCACATCAGGCTGTAGCGCCTTTTCATCTTCATATACATGTTCCTGAAGAGTTGAATGAGCACCTTCTTGTTTGGTTTCTATAGGATCAAGTGATCCAAATTGAATTATTGGCAATATAGGCACCATGACCCTTTTATCCTCCATGGACTGCAGGGAACCAATAGACGTTTGATTCACACTCGCCTTGTCTTCTTCAAGGAGAATTTTTCCTTGTCTTGCCAACTCCATTACTTTGTCTTTGAAGACAAAGCATTTTTGAATGGGATGCCCGACCAATCGGTGATACTTACTGTAATTTGGATCGTCAGTGTTCCTGGCCTCATCGGGTCGCTTTATCTCAGGAAGCGTGATCAAGTTTATACTTAACAGATCGTCAAACATACCAGGGACATCAGAATCAAGGAAAGGGTACTCCTTATCTTGCATCTCCTTGAGAGTTGGTTTCCTCTTTCCTTGTTCTTGATGTGCATTGATCTTGTTGTCTTCTCTCCTGGCAATTTTGGGAACAACCTTAAAGGGCGTTACACTTGTAGCCATAGCCTCCTTCTTTTCATTTTTAAATGGTGGCTTGCCCCCTTTCCTCGCTTCTTGTCTCTCTTTGGCCTTGTAAGGGTCAGGAACTGGCGGTTCTTGTCCATCAAGATTAATCTCTAACTTATGGGCTTTTGTGGACAATTCATCAAATGTTTCTGGTTGTACACCTTGTAAGATGTATCTGAGTCCCCAGTGCATACCTTGAATGCACATCTCGATCACGGAAGATTCAGAAATTCGATCTTTGCAATTTAAGCTTAGATTCCTCCAACGGTCGATAAAATCAATGACAGGTTCACTCTTCCATTGACGTATATTAGAGAGTTCAGTCATGCTGACAGTTATCTTTGTGCTATAGAAGCGACTAAGGAATTCATGCTCTAGCTGCTCCCAACTGTCAATGGTTCAAGACTCCAGATCCGTGTACCAATCAAAAGCATTACCCTTCAGTGAGCGAACAAACTGCTTAACGAGCAAGTCATCATCAGTGCCCGCATTGTTACAAGTTTCCACGAAGTGTGCTATATGTTGCTTAGGGTTGCCCTTGCCATCAAATTGTTGAAATTTTGGAGGTTGATACTCCACAGGCATTTTCAAACTTTCCACTCTAGCGGTGTAAGGTTTGGTGTAACCACTATATGACTTGGCACCTCCACCAATCTTGTCCTTGATTGTGCCTTCGATAAATTCCTTCAGATTGTCAACATGAATGGTGCCATCAGGGGAGATCGAAAATTCCTTCGCGGCTTGTGACTTCGCATCCTCTTTCTCCTTCTCCCTTGATGATGAGTCACCTTCATCTTGCACTTTGGATTTCTGTTTGGACATACTAAGGCTATTTTCGCCTATATTTTCCACCATAGCCATTAATTTGACTATTTTGGCATCTTGACTTTGCGCATGCACTACTAGCCCTTCGACAATTTTGGCTAGATTTAAAATCTGGTCTTCCACAGTTGTGGTATTGGTCATCATGACGGGCATCACCACAGAGGCAGCCGAATCACTTGGGCTATCAATAGATTCATCATGAGCTCCTTTCTTATTGGGAAGCATCTTGAGGTTTGCTTTTTCAGTCACAACGTTCGCCTTGGCCTTCTCTGCTAACTTCTTGGCCTTACTCCTTGTCAGAGGTGCAGTATACTGCGTCTCTTGAGTGGTTGAGACATCAGCAACTAAGCCTTCAAGAGAAAAGTTCACCTTCTTGAACTCCATTGAATTTTGAAACTGGTAAGTTATTGGAAGAAAAGAGATGAGAGGCAGAGATTGTCCCACTGGACGTGCCAGAAATTTGTAAGCACAAATTTTGTTGCCTAAAATAAAAGATAAGAAAACTTGCACAAATATCAAATTGATTAAATCAAATAATAAGCGGGTTACAATCTCTGAAAATTCTTAAATCAAAGAAATTAATCCCCTGATTCTTTTCTTCGAATAGCTTCAATTGAAGGGCCGAAAAGACTTGTTCTCCAATTGAAAGGATGTTTTCTACAATTTCGGCTTAGAAAACAATTGATTTGATAATGGCGCCAAACACTTGGAACTTCAAGTCTTCAACACCGATAGCAGGAGGATTTGTTCGACTTGATTTGGACTTGGATTTGAGGAAGAAAGCTCTTGAGAAAATTTGACAGAGTTTCTCCGAAAGTTAGGGATTTTTCTTGTTTTTTGCCTTGAGGGAAGACCTTTATTTATAGCCAAAATATGTAGGCTAAATCTTCAAGAAAACCCTCCAGAAATTTTCCTGCATTTTGGATCACTTGTTATCCAAGAAATCCATTTAACTTGGGCTTAAATAATGGGCCAACCCAAATAGTCCATTGTGAATTAATAAATCAATTAATTCACTCCAACTTAAGCGGACATTATGGATTTAATTTGATTTAATAGCCCATATAATATTGGCCCAATTTGCCAGTCCAAAACATAATGGACTTCTATCAAATTTAATTTAATTTAATCAAGATCAATTTAATTTATTTAATCTTGACTAAATAAATTAAATAAATTTTCTTTGTTTACAATTATCTCAAGGTTTTATGACGTATTTAGGGTTTAACAATTTTTTGGAAAAACTTATTATCTTGTTGGGTTTAGTAAATAATTTAGGTTTTGGGTTAATGTTATTTTGTTGGGCTTGACAAATGGGTTTTGATCTTTTTTTTGATTGAATTTTGGCTTGGGTTGGAGGGTAAAGCCCACTCATTTTTAGTTAGGTTTGTTTGATAAAAATGATGGGCTAGCCCGTCTCTTTTCACTTGGGTTTAGTTGGGCCGAAATGGGCTTGGCTCAAGAAAAATAATAAACGGCCCGTTGGCCTTTTTTCTTAAGAAGTCTGATTACGAATTTGTAGTATGGTCCCTGTATTCAAAAGCTATTTCTAAAACCTTTATTTTGTTAGGTTTGGATTTTATCCTACCAATCACGTTGGGTTTGATTTTATCCCACCAAACGTTTATTTTGTTGGATTTGGATTTTATTCCACCAACATGTATTTTGTTGGGTTTGGGTTTTATTCCACCAACCACGTCGGATTTGGGTTTTATCCTATCAAACGTTTATTTTGTTGAATTTAGGTTTTATTCCACTAACCTTTATTTTGTTGGGTTTGGATTTTATCTCACCGAACATTTATTTTGTTGGGATTGAGTTTTATCCCATCAACTTTTATTTCGTTAGGTTTGGATTTTATCCAACAAATCACATTGGATTTGGTTTTATTCCACCAACCGTTTATTTTATTGGGATTGAGTTTTATCCCACTAGCTTTTATTTCGTTGGGTTTGAATTTTTTCCCACAAATCACGTTAGGTTTGGATTGTTTGGATTTTATCCCACAAACCTTTATTTTATTGGATTTGGATTTTATCCCACCAACCACGTCAAGTTTGGATTTTATCCCATCGAACGTTTAGTTTATTGGATTTAAATTTTATCCCACCAACCTTTATTTTGTTGGGTTTGAATTTTATCTCACCAACCAAATCGGGTTTGGATTTTATCCCACCGAATGTTTATTTTGTTGAATTTGGGTTTTATCCTACCAACCACATCGGGCTTGGGTTTTATCTCTCTGAACGTTTATTTTGTTGGGTTTGGATTTTATCCCACCAATCATGTCAGATTTGAATTTTTTGTCGGATTTAGATTTTATCCCACCAAACATTTATTTTGTCGGATTTGGATTTTATCCCACCAACTTTTATTTTGTTGGGATTGGGTTTTATCTCATCAACCTTTATTTTGTTGGGTTTGGACTTTATTCCACCAACCGTATCAGATTTGGATTTTGTCCCAACAATCGTTTATTTTGTTGGGTTTGAATTTTATCCCACCAACCGTATCGGGTTTGGATTTTATCTCACCGATCATTTATTTTGTTGGATTTGGATTTTATCCACCAACCTTTTTTTTGATGGATTTGAATTTTGTTCCACCAACCATTTTATTTTTCTAGGTTTAGGTCCTTCGATTCATTAGACTTTACTAGTTGTTTCAATCACAGTTGGAGCAAACAGGCGAGTAATTTTGTGTCTACGTCTTTGTTTAGGTTTCGAATTGTCTCGAGTTTCTTCGAAACCCAAACAAAGAGGGGCAAGTTGTAGACACCAAAATTTTACTATTTTTCTTCATTTTATTCCTATTTTTTGTGCATGTTAGTTAAAATTTATTTAATTTTATTTAATTTTTTATTTCTTGAGAAAAATCATTTTTTTGAAAAATAAAAAAAAAAGGAAAAGTATAAAAGTGAGGAAAACAAAAATCAAATTATTTTTTGTAAAAAAAAAAATTCCTTCCTTTGCACGCGCGCTGCATCTTCAAGCTTCGTACAGCCCATGAACCAAAACCAGCAAATATAGTACAGAGGCCAGTTGGATTTTTTTTTAGAGAATTTCAATCCATTTTTGCTCCTTTTTTTGTTGCCCTGCAGGTGTATATAGTACTTAGACACCTAATCATCAGATTCCATCAAGAGGGACAGCTGAAAAAGTGATCTAAAGGACAAAAAATGGTCATAAGAAACCCAGCAAAATCTGCACCATTATTTCTAGGGTTGGAGGGAAGGTTTTTGTTCCTATAAAAGGCTCCAAATGCAACCATTAGGCTGGGACAGAGGTGAGAGAAAAAGGGAAGAGGCGGCGGACAGAAAAAACAGAGAGAAAAGAGAGGAAACAGAGGACGAAAAAAAGTGCAGAAATTTTTTTGGAAAACTTGAGCCACAGTTGAGCAGGAGGCCCTATTCAGAGGCTATTTTTTTCTTCGTCTTGACTTTTTTTGGATCGATTCTTGATTTCTGGATACTCTATAGATGTAGGAGAAAAACTTTTGTGTTGGAAATTTTTAGAGAAAACATCTCTAAGCTCGTCGAATTTAGGTTCAAAGTAGCAGCACCGTCAACTCTTGAAACCCGTTTTGCAGAAATTTTCAACTTCATATTTCCGATCTTGGATCCCTTTTTCCTGAGGTTTACTGCACTCATTTGACTTTCAATTTGATCCCTGAACTTTATTTTTCTTTGATTTTGACCCCTAATCTTTGTAACAATTATGACTTGACCCCAAAAACTTTCTTAATTTTAAAATTAGCTCCCTGGCAGTTTTGATTTCCTAAATACAAGTTGTTTATCTTTTTTAGTTGTTAATTATACTTCATTTAAGTGTTTTATTGGTTGATTTCATGATTATTTCCATTTCTTTATAATTACATTGGTGCTTTGATCATTTTGTTGATTTTGGAGCATAAATAGGGCAAATTTCACCCCATTTAACCACAACTTCAAGGGAGATAAGCTCTTTTATTATTTTAAAATTCTTTTATGTGCTCCAATGTGTTTTTGCATGTTTTGAGTGCTTTTTCTTTTAATTATTCATTTTAAATTTAATTTATTTTATTAACTTTGATAATTATTTATAAGGCATTTAAATGTCAAATTGTAATAGATAGGAGCTCAAAACATGTATTTAGCTAGCCTATGCAATAGATAGGTTTCAATTTTTACTAAAAATGTATTTAGTTAGATAAATATAATAGTTAGGTTATTATTTTTAAAATTTTCCTCTTAGATTGTAATTAGGGTCCCGAATGTAATAGTTAGACTTTATTTGCGTTTATTTCCTTGTGTGCTTCTATGCTTATGTGCTTACATGTTTATTCACTTTCACTAGGGTTTTGCATTTAGAAAATTATGCCTATATGTTATGTGTTCTATGTGTGTTATGTGTTTATTTGGTTTAATTATGTTTTATATGATATATAATAAATGTATGACGTCACCACACAAGTCGAACGTTAGTTGTGGTCTTTTTTTCCCGATTTTTCACTAGTCCAACGCTAGTAAAGACTTGTAGGAATGGGTTAGTTCAATGCTAGACCCTTTAGGCCGTTTTCACGCTAGATTCATATTCTGCGTGACATTTATCGCATTTCATACATATTTTTTTATTTTTAGGATATTTTCTCATTTTGCATGATATTTCCTATATATTACTTCCTTTATCCCTATGTGTGCGAAATATGATATTTAGACTTGAATTTCATTTAAAAAATTAGAAGTAGACTAGTTCATTTGCATGATTAGGTTAGGGGAGTCATCATTTAAATATGGGAAACGAACGAGTGTGACTTCGTAATCTTAGCACACTCTCATCCTCTCTATAAAAAGAAAAATTGAGTCACGAATTTTAATCCCCCGTACCTGTTATGTTGCATCCCGTTCCTTTAGGTCACGTATATTTATATATTATAATTCTTCTTTTCTTTGAATATCATTTTTGCATATTCGTGATCTCTTGTAAGAATCAGTTTTTGGATATCATAATTAATGTGATTTGTACCAATTAAACTTTAAAGAGATATTTCGATCCTCTCAATATCCATTAGGTCTAGATTTGCATCTATGTAGAAACATCCAAATGCGATAAATTTTATAGGCTAGATTAAGAAAATTCTCGACTAAATCTCGCAACTAACCTTGGTTAAGTTGAAAGGGTGTTTTAGGTTTGATTCTATCAAATCTTTGTCTTCCTTTTCTTCAACCGTGACTCCCGAATTTTTTTCTCTTATTTTTGAAAATCTAGAGTGGTCTAAAAAGGGTTTTACCTATTCTTTATTAATAAAATACATTTTTAAGTGACTTGTTACACCTAAACTCGATACCAAATGGCGACTCCTATTTTTTTTTAAAAAAATCCTTTTTAGACTATTATTTTGGACCGAAATCGTCGCACTTTTTTAGGTCCCATTTTAGACCCTTTTTCTTTTGTTTATTCTCTAAAATAAAAAACTCATTTTTCACTCACCATTTTCAAATAAACTCAAAATTTCTCAATAACCTATAAATCAAATTTTGTTTTTCAAAAGATGGAGTGCGACAGGCGGGATAAAATCCAAAGCTAACAAAATAAACATTTGGTGGCATAAAATTCAAATTCGACGTGGTAGGTGGGATAAAATCCAAACCCAACAAATAAAAGTTTGGTAGCATAAAATCCGAACCCAACAAAATAAATGTTGGGTGAGATTAAACCCAAACCTGACGTGATTGGTGGGATAAAATCAAAACCCAACAAAATAAAAGTTGGTGGGATAATACCCAAATTCAACAAAATAAATATTTGGTAGGATAAAATCCAAATTCGACGTGGTTGGTGGAATAAAATTCAAATTCAACGTGGTTAGTGGAATAAAACTCAAACCCAACAAAATAAAAGTTGGTGGGATAAAATTCAAACCCAATAAAATAAAGGTTGGTCGATTATCCAAATCTAACAAAATAAACGTTAGTGGGATAAAACTCAATCCCAACAAAATAAACGTTCGGTGGAATAAATCCAAATCCGATGTGGCTGGTGGGATAAAATCCAAACCCGACAAAATAAAAGTTGGTGGGATAAAATCCAATATAACAAAATAAACGTTCGGTGGGATAAAACTCAAACCCGATGTGATTAGTAGGATAAAATCCAAATCCAACAAGATAAAGGTTGGTGGGATAAAATCCAAACTCAACAAAATAAACGTTCGGTGGGATGAAATTCGAGCTCGACATGACTGGTGGATAAAACCCAAACTAAAAAAAATAAAGGTTTTAAATTAGCTTTTGAAATCAGTTCTCCTTTCTTTTTTCTTTTTTTTTTTTTGACCTTCAAATTTGTAAGATTTTGACTTGCGCTTTTTCACCGATTTCAGCCTTCAACACTTGCACAGATGGGAGTTTACCAAAATAAAACATGCATTTGAATTTTGACAAAAAATTTCTCTCCTTATTCTGAAAAACGATGCAATTACTGCTCATGAAAGGAGCGGTCTTATCGAAATCAAATTTTGACCAATAAATTCGAAAGTAAATTACTTGATTTTTAGGAGAAATCCCAAAAGCTCGCCCCAATTTTGAACCCATTTGGTGAAATCTCACAAATATATTATAAAAAATTACCGTAATTTGAATGTATTTTGCGAAATTTCACAAATATATTATAAAAATTTGCCCTAGTGTGGGCCTATTTGATTGCAACAAATTTTATTCGGATGGCTCTCCATTTATTTGAACAAAATAAGAAATTGTATTTCCTAAAATTTAGAAAATAATCACATACCAACCTGCAATGTGAATAGATGTACAATAGAAATTGTATCTCTCAAATGAAAATATTTAAATGTCATGTTTAAATTCACGTAGAAGACTCCATGATGAATCTCTCAAAACAAAACCAAATTGTAAAAGATCTCTTTCTCATTTTAGGATCAGCGTTTATGGAAAATGATCAGTTTTTGTGACGCTCCCACTTCTCCCAAGGGCGAACCCAAGGGTATCAGCGGGACGCCTGCCCAACTCTCGCCGAGACTCACTACAATTCAAAAGATTGAAATGCCTCAAATATTTTCAATATATAATTAAAGTACTCCAAAATATTTCATACTTACAATTAGTTAACATTCAAACTTAAATACAATCCAAAATAATATGTACTACAGCCATCCACTATAATACAACTTAAGGTCTTCAAAAGGAAACAACTTAGTACTATTCGCGAGCACTCTCGGTCTTGAACTCTGTTAAGGAAAACAAAAACGTGAAATAAGCTAAACAGCCCAGTGAGCTTCCAAGACACTCAAGCAGTTCTAATAAATCAAGTAATTTGAGTATAACACATGTATGGTTCAAGGTTGCACATTGGCACATTAACATGAAACAGTTATCATTCTACAGAAATAAACACATATTGAAGGATACGGTGTTCCAGTGGAACCATTTCGGTCAACTTCATCTTATAACTTCAGATCCCCCCGGTCTGTCTGTGAGAACCTCGAAAAACTGACTACATACATATATACATCTAGGCATATTGCATTGGCATTCTTGAGTATTAAATAAATTCTAGCTTTATTTCTATTTGTTCTTAACTAAGTACGTGAAAACAATTCTCAGGTTGCAAATAATACAATTGTGCTAAAATATTAAATTACTTGGTTTTGTTAAGTTAAATTAACATCTCTTGAGGTAGATTATTTTATAGTCTTAATATAAATTCTTTGAATTCCGATAGCTAATCTTAAGCATTAATAATGATTAAGTGTTAATGGGAACCTTAGCATCAAGACGAAGTCGATATATTTTAGACCAAAACCATTACAAGTACACTTAGTATACTTAGGACGTAAAAGTCTCAAAAATTGAATTTTTGCGAGGTTAGTATACTAGTAGGCATTCAAATTATATTCGGGGTAAATTTTGGAATTAGATTAGGATTGAGGACTTAAGTGGAAATTCGGATGAAGTGTGAAAAGACCAAATTGGCCCTCCACCATCTCAGATTTACCATGCAACTACCAAAGCTTCATTGGCCAACTTTAAAACACAAACATTTTCATCTCTGCCGGATTGCATTTCATTCTCTACTCACACACTCCATCTCCTTCATCCGCGATTTATCTCTCCATTTCAGCAACTCTAACACCCCACAACACCATTCCATTTCACTCTATTCCCTGCCTTGGTATCATCGACCAGAGGAAACCAGAGAGAGAGCTGTGCGAGTTGCGAACCTTGAACTGTCCGGGAGAGGGTGAGAGCAAGAGATAACCGTGCGAGCTTCATTACTTCCTCCATCACCACCGAGAGCTGCCATTTCATTCTTCATCCTCAACCAGCCATGATCAATTCAACCACAACCACCACAGCTGCAACCACTGAACTCAGACCAACCATCCTCGCGTGCGTGAGCAAAGCCGAGAGGAGAGGAAAAAAAATTTTCAGCTTTCTGGTCGCGTGAGTGAGCTCCATTTGAGAGTTTAGCGAGGACGTGGACTTCAATTCCCAGCTTGACTTTTGAGCTTCACTTTTGGTGAGTGTCCATGCTTGTTCTATGACTAAAGTGTTAAAGTGTTTTCTTGACTTGTTATGTGATAATTGGAAAGTGGTTTTCCTGAACCATCGAAGTGGCAGTGTGTACTTTATCGCACTAGCCTTTCGAGTGGTGACTTGCTTGAAATGTTTTCTCGAATATCTTGTAATTGTTGACTGGAGCATGGACTCGTCAACTAATCTACCAGGTAGGGGAATGTACCACACCTTAGGGTGGGAGGGCCTCTTATCCTGACTTGGTAAAAGCGTGTTGTGACGTTGTTGGGTGAATCCCTCGACTAGTTTATAATGTGATGTCGTTGGGTGAATCTCTCGACTAGTTTACAAAAAGGTATACTTGAGTAATACCAAACTCTCTCGTGAGAAGAACGGGCCCGGTGGGAGTAAGTTGGTTGGAGCGTGTTAAGAAAAAAATAATGAATCTACATGGACTTTAGATAGTGAGAGTTGACGGAAGCTCAACTGCGGTTAATTTTGATCAAGTGCATGGAAAATGGCTCCTGAGAGCCCCTGTATCCTACTCTGTGCTGTTATACGCTTTCCTACTTGCTGAATTTAGTTTGGAGTTATTATTTTTTATTTGTTTTATATGATTACATGTTTGGGGCACCACTGAGCTTTAGCTCATCCCACGCTATTTGTTTCGTTAACAGGTTTTGGCATTCGAGAGATTTGAAGTCTGTTTTGGCTTTTGTAAATGTTGTTTCGAATCGGTTTATGTATCTTTCGTTTTGGGTTGCCACTTGAAGCTGGAAAAGTGCAAACCCTAAATTTTGTTTGACTTGTATGAATGTATTTGAGTTTTATGATTTCACGTTGTGGTTTGTATTGTATAAAAATAGTTATGTATTAAACTGGTTGGAGATGTACTTAAGAGTGGGTGTTCAGTTGTCCTATGGTATTGTAATCTCTGAAGTTAATGTGTTCTCGGTATTTTTGGTCATTCTAAGGTTGGCTTGTTTGGGTGACGAAGTTGGTAATGGTTTAAGATGTATGTCGAAAGGGTTTAAGCGGTTACCTTACGTGAGTCCTGGCGAGAGCTAGGTAGGCGACCCGCCAATCCTCTAGTTCACCTTAGGGAGAAGTGGGGCCGTCACACTGTCTGGTCATCACCTTATCCCTCCAGTGGTAATACTCGAATATATCGAAACGATGTTCTAAGGTTCCAACCTACCTGACCGAGCCCGGTCCTGACTCGAGCAGGTTAGTAACCAAGGGCAAGATCCAGTGCAGCTTAGAGCTTACAACATGCACAAATAATCAAGTAAATCGGTAAATGGTAAGTAATCAAATAGATCGGTAAACGGTAAGTAATCAAACAAATCGGTAAACGGTAAGTAGTTCAAATAAATTGATAAACGGTAAGTAGTTCACGGTTAACGGTAGAAAATTGTCATTTTAGTAGGTAGAGTGAGATAAAGTAAACACTACCCTTAAAACGGTGGAAAAGTTCATAGGAGCAATTATCGGTAGCACTTAACAGTTAAACACATAATGACCATGGAGTAAACATGTCGTAAAACTATTTAAATCACGTACTCCTATATGGAACACTCACCAAATCAAAATAGAGTGTAAGTGCTCAAACAAACTTTTAGGCATCTGCTTCGAGATCCTCTTGAAAGTCCCCTTGAACGCCTGACCAAATAATAATTGACTATAACACACTATTGTTTATAAACCCCTCGTTAACAAGGAAGGTTGTACACTTGTACAATACTAAGAAATATCATGAAAGAGAGCCTTAATTACTCATAAATCGAGATTCAAAAGTGAGGTTTAATAACACAAGGGAAACTGATTTCTTTCATGAAATCAAGTTTAAAACAGTCATTCAATATCGAAGGGTAGTGAAGAGTTTCTAAAAACTCATTTCCCATCAAATTTGAAAATTTCAGTTTTAAGGAGCAATCTTTGAAAAATCAGATCTTGCACTCAATAGGTCCAAAATTGGAAAAATTGATACCGTTGGAAACTAGTTCCAAAGTACTAAAAGTTCTTAGAAGACAATTTTTCAAGATTCTAAATGAAAAGCATTCAATTTTCAACTCAAAGTAGCTGATCTAAGTCAGCAAGGCAGATTCAGTCTTGTTTTTCAGCAAACTTTGGAAATTCGGCAAAATTCATAGAAAGTGAACTAGCCTTTGAAATTCATAACACAAAATGAATTCCAATCAAGGTTTCAAACACAACAAATAAAATGAAATTCAGAGTTTTGAGCATCAGGATATAGTAGCTCAAATTCGGCTAAAAATTACTCACTGACCAAGAGTTTCCAGATTTGAAAAACTATCTTTGAAGTATCATTTGGCCATCGAAATGGCATTGAAAATACACCGCATTGAAAATACACCAAATTTGATACACTAAATCTTCCATATGTGAACTATATCTATACCAAAATTTAGGCAAAAACTCATACGGGAAGGTGGTTAACGAAATAACGAAGTTCGTGAAACTCTCAAGGCTAATCTGCCTATTCGAGTTTCTCTTTCCTTTTAAAAGTTTTGTCCCACACAATCAACCTCAATTCACTCAAATGTTGAAACTAATGTTCCATAAACATCCAATGAGCAATTTTGGGGTAATTGACATCAAAGTTTTCGAAACAAAACATTCCAAAACAAGTTTGACCATTTGGCCAAGAGAAAAAGAAAAGTTTTCCAGATTTGAAAAGCAAGTTTTGGGACATCATTTGGGTATCAAAATGGTCTTAGAATAACACCAAATTCGGTACACGTAAACTTCCATATGAGTACTATTCTCCTATCGAATTTTACGCAAAAACTAGTATGGAAAGACAGTTAACAAGACCACCAAAACTTGGAAAATATTTCCTAGTATATCTGTCTTCTTGCTTTTAGTTCGTTTCCGAACATTTTGTACAATGAAATCAGTTCCATTTCAGTTCATTTGTGAAACCAATGTCCAAGAACACTTAAAAAGTAATTGGTAGTCAATTGACATCAAAATTTGCAAAGCAAAGCATCCCTCAATTAGCCTAACCATTCGGCCAACACAAGAAAGGGTTTTCCAGCTCTACTGCAGTTTACAAATTGTACCATATCTCACTCAATACAACTTGGAATTGAGCATGGTTGGTGGCATTGGAAACTAGATTTAAAAGTGTGAGACCCCGGTCAGTTCTTAAGTTTGATATTAAGTTATATTCATTATTTGTGCGGTAACACTAGGTTTTGGGACTAATTTGAAAACCCTAAGTTGGGGTTAGTATTGAAACCCTAGTTTTGTATTAATTATAAGTTCGAGTGGTGATTATAGTTAGTTATGCTAGTGTGTGTTTTAGTATAGGATTTGCTCCATTTTATATAGGTTAAATAAGTTTAAGAAGGTTAGAAACCCTAAATGAGGTAAACTTCTAGTGTTGTGATTTTTTTAGAAGTTTTAAGTTGGGTTTAAACCCTAATTTTACCCTTGACAAAAAGGTTATTGTTTAATTGCTTTTATGTGGGATAAAGTATGTTTAAATATAGGTGATTAATATAGGAGGGTGATTAGTGAAGTAATTAAGTGTGGTTAAGTGTTTTAGATTAGATTAAGTTATAACCTATAGAGTTAATTGAAAGATTATCAAATGTTTGGGGGAAAAGGAGTAAGAAAGAGAAAGTAAAGGTGTAAGGGTTAAGAGGCAATAAACAAGCTTTTATTTGATTGGTTGAATGGTAAATATCTTTCCTAAGTGGTCTTGCACCACATATTAGTCTCAAGAGCCATAACTAAGTCATTTGTAAGACAAATAAAACAAAAATTAAAGAGAAAAAAGAGAGAGAGAGGTCGAGAGAGAGAGCAAGAGAGAGGAAGAGATTTCCTTCAAAATTCTTCAACTTCTAGCTTCCATCTTGGTTTTGGAGTTTAAGACAACATCTTTACTACTTGATTGTTGTGGGTTAATCATCAACAAGGTTGGATTGAAGGTAAATCACCTCTTTTGAAAGTTAAATTTTGGGGTTTTAATCTTGAAGTCATGAAAGTGAAGTTTTTGTTGTGATTATGAACTTGTAAGGTTCATGTGGTGATTATTGTTGTAAGGATCGAAGACAACCTAAGAGGGGAGTGAATTAGGCTTGTCAACTAGCCGTTGGTGCTGTCGGACGTTCGATGTTTGGTTTTTATGCGTCCGAACGAGATCAATGAGTTCTGGAAGTTTTCTTGAGTCCCTTAGGACGTCCGATCATGCATCCGAGGGTAGGATGAATACTTGGACTTTCTTCTTCAATTCCTTCGGACGGCCGATGCGTCCAGAGTGTTGCGTCCGAAGAGCAGCAACACTTGTCGGACGTCCGATACACAGGTGTTGAGCGTCCAAACCTGATCAGTAATCGAGTAACTCCTGGCTTGTCTTCTTCGGACGTCCGAGTCTGAGTTCTTTACTCGTCCGAAGATACTCAAAGAATGTCGGACGTCCGATACTCTCCTTTTGTGCGTCCGACATCATCCTCAGCAGACTTCATTCTTCTTTTTTTATCTTCTTTTTCTGCTTTAAATCCACAGACCTGTTTGGTTTATTTCTGAAAAGGATCTCTACAAAAGGTGTTAGAAACATCCAATTGTTTTGTAATCATCAAAAGATATGAATTGAGATAAACAATCTCCCCCTTTTTGGTGATGACAAAATAATTGGATAGAGCACAAAATATAACAGCTCCCCCTAACGAAGTGCATGAGTAGTATATAGGAAGAAACGCAATCCACATCATCAGTGCTGATCCAGCTCAACTCCCCCTGAGACTGTCTCCCCCTAACTAGACACTCTATACTATCAGTGTTAAACCAAATCCAATTCCAATTCTCCCCCTTTTTGTCATCACAAGATTGAGTGTCAGTTTTGGAACCAGCAGTACGTCCCATCAGAAACATTATCAGTGTATTCATTTACAATGTACAGCACAGTTTGGACTCAATCATGTAGCAGATGTTAAACAGAAACATTCATTCATTGAGCAGATTTCAAAAACATATAACCAATCACAACATCCATTCAAAGCATTCATAACAAGCACTTAGTTAAAACATTCATAAATAGTAGAAAATATCCAGTTGTACAGACCAGGTGTTCAACACTTAGTACAAAAGTGCAATGCAAAAGATGAATTATAGTCCTAGGTTTAGGTGCAGTGACCTAGTAGTGCCTAGATGGTGATTTTAGATGATACAGGCCTCCTCCTGGTCAGACGGTACTGTTCAGGGTCCTCTTCTTCCTCAGTTTCTTCATCATCATCTTCAAATGCTTCCTCAGTTACTGGAGCCTTGCCTTTATCCTTGGGCTGAGAACTGGAAGCTGGTGTGGTCTCATTACCAGTAGTTGGCCTTGTGGGCTCAGATCTTGGCTCTTTCTGATGAGCAGTCTCATTTGTCTCAGGTATAGGGGGCACAAGAAGATTCCTTTTTTCAAGAAAAGAGGATTGTTGGGCAGAGGTCATGGTCATCATGAGACCATCTTCAAGAAGCATAACATGCTGTTTGAGGTCTTCAAGCAAGGAGATGACCTCAGAGTTGGAAGAGAATGACTTACTAGCAGACTTTTTAGGATGAATGGTTAAAGGAGAAACATAGCCTGACTGATCATAGGGAGTTCTAGGAGTGGCAGGGGTTTCATGCAAATTTTTTCTTCTAGACTCGACCACAGTCTCCTTGTAGCACCAATGACCATCAAAAAATTTTAGGTTCTTTCTTTCAAAATAAGGTTTGGAGAAAACTGATGAAGCACTGTCTTTTGGAGATTTGCCAGAAAAGGGTATGTCAAAATGAGCAAAAATGGGGGTCAGAAATCTGCCATAAGAAAGCTTCCTACGACTATCAGTGCTGATTTTGAGCAGAAATTTACACATTACAAATCCAAAGTCAATGCGAATTTTTTCAACAAAGCAGTAGAAAAGATAGAGTTCCATTTTGTTTGCATCTGTTCTGTGGCCATCAGTTGGCACCAACAGATTCGAAATAATGGTGAAGATGATCAGATTCTGAGGATTGAGATCATCCAATCTTGCCTCAGCAGGGGTGTTGAATTTGGTTTGAAAATAAGTCATGAGTTTAGTATTGTAAAAATGATGATAGGCAGAAGGGAATTCCTCATACGAAAAGAAATTTGCAATTTTTCCCTTAAAACCAGGTTCAATACTAGTTTTCAGAATAGAATTCACAATGTCAGGAGTTAACATGATGTCTACAGAGTTGACTCTAGAGATGAGTTCAGTGTGTGATGTACCCTTTCTAAGATTAGCAAAAAATTGATAAAGCATGTCAGGATAAAAAACATTAGGAATGGTCAGAAGATGAGTCCATTTCTGGAATTCAAAGAGTTTGATGACAGGTTCAAGATCAAACTTACGAAATTCAAAAGGAATGATGAGCCTTTGGGTGATGAACCCTTTTTGAGAGACTAACTCAAATCTGTCTCTGGCTTCATCATCGATGAACTTTGGTAGAGGAACGGGTTCAGGTGCAGGCTGAGATACTGGATTCTTCCCAGAACGTGTCCCTTTAGAGGTTTGAGTGGCAGATGCACCAACATTTTGAGTCTCAGTCCTTGTCCTTGGAGACTTCCTGATGGAGGGTTCAGGTGTTGGCTGACTCTCAGTAATGTTTTCTTCATTCTGCTGATCAACAGAGGGATCAGCAGATTGCTTTTTCTTGGATTGGGGAGTTCTCTTCCCCTTTGCAGTCCTTTTTCTTTTACTAGAAGACCTTGTGACAGTTTCATCACCTTGGGTAGCCTGCTCTGGTTCCTCATTTCCACCAGCAATGTTCCCTTCAGAGATCTGCCCTTCCATTTGTTCATCAGATGATTCAGGAGTTGGAGTAACTAATTTTCTTTGGGCAGTCTGCTTCACTTTGCCACCACGAGTCACTTTCTTCTTTTTAGGTGCCACAGGAGGTGGATCAACAATTTCAATGTCTTCATCCCTAAGCTTAAAAGACCGTCCGGCACTAGTAGATCCTCCCCTCATTCTAACCATGATGCAATGTGGATATGATTTTTAATGCAGAATGTTGTGTATAGAAGGAAAAAAAACAGTAAGAGCCAACAAGAGTGCACTATGATGCCGCAAGGAGAGGGTTATATGAGGTTAGGGTTTCGTATGTAAATTGGGAATTTTGGGGTAGTTGGGTGTTAGGAGTGCCTTTTATGAGTGGTTAATGAGCAAGAGAGGTGTAATAGAGTTGGTTGAGTCAATTTCTCGGAACTTGGTTTGAGGAGAGAGGAATTTGAATTTCAAATTTTAGAGAAACTGAAAGGTCGCGTCCGAGACTTATGAAGGAAAATGAATTGAGAAGAGTGGGTAACTGCCTTATAGGACACATTTTTGAGTGTCGGACGTCCGAACGAAGTGATGCGTCCGACACAACCGTCCGAACCAGGGTTTTTCTGGACCTTGGATGAAGAACACTGTCGGACGTCCGTTCCAATTCATCGGACGTCCGATAAAGATTGACTAGAAATAAGACTCAGAACATTTTTTCTGAAACACCCAATTTAGTCCTCAAAGACACAAATTGATCTAGCGGAAGAGCTTTTGTGAGGATATCAGCGATCTGTTCTTTAGAACAAACAAACTCAACACGGATTACCCCCTTTGAGACAAGATCGCGAATGAAATGATGCTTTATATCAATGTGCTTAGTCCTAGAGTGTTGAATGGGATTTTTTGTTAGATTAATTGCACTAGTGTTGTCACAGTACATGGGTACACATTCATATACTAAACCGAAGTCATTCAATGTGTTTTTCATCCATAACAATTGAGCACAGCAAGCACCAGCAGCAACATATTCAGCTTCAGTAGTGGACAGTGAGATAGCATTTTGTTTTTTACTAAACCAAGAGACCAAGCAATTTCCAAGAAAGTTGCATATACCAGTAGTACTTTTTCTATCTATTTTACAACCACCAAAGTCAGCATCAGAGAATCCACACAAAGGAAGTTCATGACATTTTGGATACCACAAGCCAAAATTTAAGGTTCCTTTAAGATATCTCAAGATTCTTTTTACTGCATTCAAGTGTGATTCCTTTGGACAGGATTGAAATCGAGCACATAAACACACAGCAAACATGATGTCAGGCCTACTAGCAGTTAAATAAAGTAAACTTCCAATCATACCTCTGTACTTCTTCTCCTCAACTTTTGTACCTTCTTCATCTTTGTCTAGTTTGGTAGATGTGCACATAGGTGTCCCAACAGGCTTTGAATCCTCCATTCCGAATCTTTTCAGCAACTCCTTGGTGTATTTTGTTTGATTTATAAACGTTCCATCTTGGGTTTGAATCACTTGGAGTCCAAGGAAGAAGTTCAGTTCTCCCATCATGCTCATTTCAAATTCTTTTTGCATGATGATGGAAAAGTCCTTGCACAATTTTTCATTAGTAGCACCAAATATGATATCATCCACATATATTTGCACAATCAAAAGATCTTGTGAGCTTTGTTTTGTAAAAAGTGTAGTGTCTACAATGCCTCTTTTAAAACCATTTTCAATCAGAAATCCACTCAGACGTTCATACCATGCTCTAGGAGCTTGCTTTAATCCATATAAAGCTTTTGAGAGTTTAAACACGTGATCTGGATAAGATTCATTTTCAAAACCAGGAGGTTGGTCAACATAGACTTCTTGATCTATAAATCCATTTAAGAAGGCACTCTTAACATCCATTTGAAATAATTTAAAATTCTTGAAACATGCAAATGCTAAAAACATTCTTATGGATTCCAGCCTGGCTACTGGTGCAAAAGACTCATCAAAGTCTATTCCCTCTTCTTGAGTGTATCCCTTAGCCACCAGTCTAGCCTTATTTCTAACAATCTCCCCTTTATCATTCAATTTGTTTCTAAAAACCCATTTAGTGCCAATGATAGGATGGCCTTGTGGTCTGGCAACCAGAGTCCAAACTTTGTTTCTTTCAAATTGGATTAACTCTTCTTCCATAGCTAAAATCCAGTGCTCATCATTCAAAGCATCAACAACATTTTTAGGTTCAATATGTGATACAAAAGCAAGATTATCTACCAGGTGTCTAGAGGAACGAGTCCTGACCTTTTCAGAAGGATCACCAATTATAAGCTCCCTGGGATGATTATGAGCAAATTTCCAGGCTCTTGGAAGATCATTAGGAGTAGTGGTATCTCTATTATTCACTTCTTCAGCTGGACTGACCTGAGCATCATTATCCTTTGAATCAGTTTCTGGTGAGGCAGAGTCATGGTCATTGATTGCTAGCTTCTTTAGTCCTTCTTGAACACCTGTGTCATCATCTTCACCACAACTCATAGAAATGTCACCATTAGATTCATCAAAAGTAATGTGTATAGCCTCCTCTATAATCAATGTTCTACGATTATAAACTCTGAAACCTCTTTTGTTTTCACAATAACCCAAGAAAATTCCCTCATCAGATTTCTTGTCAAACTTTCCAAGATGTTCCTTGATATTCAAAATGAAACATTTACAACCAAATACTTTGAAGTAGCCGACAACAGGCTTTTTGTCATACATGAGCTCATAGGAAGTTTTGTTCAAAATTGGTCTTAGAAGAACTCTATTCATGGTATAACAGGCTGTGTTTATGGCTTCAGCCCAAAAATATTTTGGTAAATTGCATTCACTAAGCATGGTTCTAGCAGTCTCTTGGAGAATTCTATTTTTTCTTTCTACAACTCCATTTTGTTGAGGGACTCTAGCAATAGAGAATTCATGAGTAATACCATTATGATCACAAAATTCTGGAAAACCACAGAACTTGAATTCTGTCCCATTATCACTTCTAATCCTAACAATTTTCAAGCCAAGCAGATTTTGTACTTTAGCAAATAATGAGGTAAAATTCTTAAAGGCATCATCTTTATGAGTAAGGAATATTACCCAAGTATATCGAGAGTAGTCATCAACAATCACAAAATAATATCTCTTACCACCAAGGCTTGCAGTCTGTGTAGGACCAAACAGATCAAGGTGCAGAAGTTCAAGTGGTTTTGAAGTAGAAACACATTTCTTAGGTTTAAAAGAAACCTTGACTTGTTTTCCAAATTGGCAAGCATCACAAATTCTGTCTTTTTCAAATCTAATTTTTGGAAGACCTCTAACAAGTTTCTTTTTAGAAATTTCTTTCAGCAAATCCATATTGAAGTGACACAACCTTCTATGCCACAACCATGGGTCCTCATTTGCTACTTTGAGACATTTGAGATATGAGAAATCAATTTTTTCAAGAAACACTACATAGACATCATTAACTCTTTTTCCTTTGAAAACAATGTTGAACTTTGAGTCAAATATGAGACATTCAAGCTTTTTGAACAATACAAACAGATTTCTATCACACAATTGGCTAACACTTAACAGATTGTAGCTCAAATTGTCAACAAGAAGAACATTGTAGATAAAAGTTTGATCATTCTTACCAACATCGCCAATACCAACAGTCTTGGCTTTGTTATCATCTTCAAATGTTACCTTTCCACTTGCTTTTTGCTTGAATTTAATGAATTGTGATGCATCACCAGTCATATGTCTTGAATATCCACTATCAATGAACTATTTTGATTCTTTAGCAATGTAATCCTGGTTCACCTACACACAAACCCACAAGATAGTATTTGGTACCCTTTACATGTTGGGTCCTTGAGAGTTAGTCTTATGTTTGACTATCCACATGCATCTCATGCCATTCCTCATGTTTTTCTTAACATGACAGTTGCTATACATGTGACCAGATTGACAACAAAAGTTGCATACTGACATTGAATCAATCAAATGAACAGGTTTAATGAATCTGACTTGCCTTCTTCTGTGGATAGCAAACTCATTTGTATTTTGGTTCAGTCTTATTTGATGAGTATTAACATAGGGTACAGTGTCATTCTTTCGAAGATGATTCTGTTTCACATGATGTAACAATTTACATAAAACATCCATCCTTTTTCTTAAGCTGCATTGCTCACTTTTGAGTAAGTCACAGTAATTTTTCTTTTTGTAAAGTTCAGCAAGCACATCAGTTTCAATCCTTTTCAGGTTATCATTTTCATGCTTAAGACATTTGTTTTGTCGAAAAAGATTTGCATTGTCTTGTATTAGAAAGCTGATTTTTTGCTTCAGTTCTTTGTTTTTAACATAGGATTCTTTCAAGCTGTTATGCATTTTTTCTAGAAAAGAATTAACATCATCATCAGATTCACTATCACTATTGGTTTGAGAATTGCATTGTGTTACCTCTTCATCTCCAATGGCGATGAAAGCCACTTGAGCAGATTCCTCTTCTTCTTCAACTTCACCTTCTGAGTTGCAATCATTCCAGGTAATTTGGAAATTGTTGAACTTTGGTTTTCGTTCAATCTTGTTTTCCTTCTTTTTCTTCATTGGACACTCATTTGCATAATGTCCAGGTTGGCCACATTCAAAACATTTATCATTCTGCTTCTTGTTGAACTCTAGTTTCCCTCTATTCCTGAAGTCATTAGTCTGATTCTGGAAGGAATTGCTGGATCCGCCTTTCCTGAATTTTCTCTTATTGAGAAATCTTTTGAAGCCTCTTGTGATGAGTGCAATATCACTGTCATCACCTTCCAAGTCATTTTCATCCAGTGAGGCTGTTTCATCTTCATCTTGTGAAGCTTTCAGAGCAATACTCTTCCTTCCTTTTGTATCTTCTTCTTCCTGCAACTTAGATTTAAGTTTCAGTTCGTAAGAGATTAGAGAGTTAATCAGAGATTCAATGGATATGGAATTTAGATCCTTGGCTTCCTCTATGGCAGCCACTTTGCTTTCCCAATCCTTTGATAGAGCATTCAGAATTTTTCTGTTCTTTTCACCTAGAGAGTACTCCTTCTCAAGCACCTCTAAATCCTTGATCAGATCATTAAATCTACAATACATTTTGTCGATGTTCTCATGAGACTCCATCTTAAAAGATTCATACTTGGTGACCAGAATGGACTTTTTCTGTTCTCTTACGTTGTCACTACCCTCATGAATTTCTCTTAACTTATCCCACATTTCTTTGGCAGATTTACACCCTTTTACTCTAATTGACTCATTTGAGTCTAAGGCACTATAAAGAACATTCATGGCTTTGGCATTCAATGTGAGATTGGTTCTATCTTGAGCATTCATCTCAGCTCTCATTTTTGGCCGCAACAAACCTGTTTCTGCATCAAGAAAGTTAGCATCATGCGGTCCTTCATTCACAATAAACCACAGCTCAATATCAATGGATTGCAAGAAGATAATCATTCTTTCTTTCCGACTAACATAATTGGAACCAGTAAACATGGGAGGCCTAGTAACAGATTGCCCCTCAACAAACATAGCATGACTAGTTGTCATCTTACTCCAAGCCACTTGAGTTTAATCTCTAGGAGACCAAGCTCTGATACCAATTGTAAGGATCGAAGACAACCTAAGAGGGGGAGTGAATTAGGCTTTCAAAAAACCTGCTAAGATATATTCTACTTTTTTCACAGACAGCCTTTCTTTTCTCAAATACCTCCCAATGAACAAGATAACACAAGAGCACAGGTATTCATGAGATGGAGAGAAGAACAGTTTATGTAGAAAAGCAGTAAATGAAAGTAAAGAAACAAACCAGGCTTCAAACACAACTGATGTTTGAACACCACTTTTATATACCAAGTTACTTCAAGTTGAACAGACTTGCAACCAATCTTTTATGTACAAGGAAGGGATCACTTCCTTCTTGCCCCAAACCACACTTGGTCAAGCAAGAAAGTTTTACAAACACTCGCAAACCCTCACTATGCTACACTATTGAAAAAGCTATGTCACACTTAAAAAACTGCACGAAGATTGCACAAGCAAGGAGTACAAATGTTCCTTTTGAGTATTCTAGCACACGAATCACTCACAATCTGATGTAGGCTTGATGTACAAAGTTATCTTGAGGTGGTTGATTTTGTTCTTTTTATAGGAGACCAGAGAGTTCCTCAATTAATGCTGTCAACGGGTAGAAAGCAACTGAAGAGTCAACTAGCCGTTGGTGCTGTCGGACGTTCGATGTTTGGTTTTTATGCATCCGAACGAGATCAATGAGTTCTGGAAGTTTTCTTGAGTCCCTTAGGACGTCCGATCATGCGTCCGAGGGTAGGATGAATACTTGGACTTTCTTCTTCAATTCCTTCGGACGGCCGATGCGTCCAGAGTGTTGCGTCCGAAGAGCAGCAACACTTGTCGGACGTCCGATACACAGGTGTTGAGCGTCCGAACCTGATCAGTAATCGAGTAACTCCTGGCTTGTCTTCTTCGGACGTCCGAGTCTGAGTTCTTTACTCGTCCGAAGATACTCAAAGAATGTCGGACGTCCGATACTCTCCTTTTGTGCGTCCGACATCATCCTCAGCAGACTTCATTCTTCTTTTTTTATCTTCTTTTTCTGCTTTAAATCCACAGACCTATTTGGTTTATTTCTGAAAAGGATCTCTACAAAAGGTGTTAGAAACATCCAATTGTTTTGTAATCATCAAAAGATATGAATTGAGATAAACAATTGTGTTGATTGATGGTTTATTTTAGTGGTTTAGTGCTGTAAAATTTCGGTTAAGGTTATGGAAGATTAGGGTTTCTTGCTGAGCATACTAGTTAGCTCTAATTTTGTGTTATTGAACTTGTAGTGGTTGTGTTTGATGATTGGTTTCATTGGTTTGGTGAGTGAATGGTAGAAACTGATTTGGGTTAAGAAACCCTACGCTTCCTTAGGTTAGTTTAGCTTGGCTAATGTTTAGTGAGTTAGGGTTTGGTTAGTAAGTTGTAGATTAAGTTTAGTGATGCATATAAAGTTAGGTTAGGGATTATGGTTAGTTTTTGGGCAATTTTATAGTGACTTAGAGGGGAAGTTTCGGACCATTTGTAGGTCATTTAGAAGTTAGTATATGTGTGCTTAGTTGGTATGAATTTGGTTGGAAACCTTGCATAAGAACCATAGAAATGAACCATGCGTTTGTGACATTTGAAACCGGCAAAACGGGTAACCAGGGCAGTTCAGCATCTGAACTTTGGCTCCATTTTTCTTGATGTTACGTATGGATTCAGGGTTTGCCCAAAACATAAAAGTTGTAGCCCATTAAGTCCTTGTTGTGTCTGCAAAATATCAACCCAATCCGATCAGGAGATCCTGAGTTATGGCAAAAACCTTCAATTCTGTTTTAAACCCAGGATTTTGCTACGTTTATGAGTTTTGCCTCTGACCATGTTTTGTCCATCTTGATAACGTGTGAACTGGGTGTTGATCCCTTCATAAGAAATGTAGATCTTGGTCTTAGCTTCAAAACAGTATAAAGTGCATCCAAATCTGAGTTCCATAGCTCCAGTTATGACCAAAACAAGATCGGTTGTCAGAACTGCCTTCGAATTTGGACAATTCTGACAGGGACATTTGGACCCATTTTTCCCCATGCTCCGTATTGATTCAGCTTTTTGTCCAAACATGAAAGTTATAGCCTTATGAATGAGCTTTCTAATGCCTCTAGAATTTCTTGATTTCGATTTCTGAGTCATGAGTTACGATCTTTCAAACAGGGCCTGTTTGGTAACCCGAGATGAAATGACTGGAACTATTTTATGCATTTTTTATCAATACCTATTGGGATCTGGGTTGAGATGTATAAATAAAAGTTGTAGCCCTTCCTCGTAGCTTCAAAACGGTGTCTCACCCACCTTGATCCGACATTTCTAGCCTAACTTTTGATCAAAACGGTTTGGGATGGCAAATCTAGCCGTTTCCGTTTCCGTGTCCGTCTCCATTTCCGTGTGTCGTTTCCGCACTTGCATGTGCCAATTTTGCCGTTTTACTTGAGTTATGCATGTTAGTGGCCGTTTGTGATATATTGTGATGCAATCTTCTATTTCAGACGGTGACGGGTTAGATGGTGCCGGTGGGGCCTACTAGCTGTATACGTGATGTGATCCTTGCCTTTTTGCTATACGTACCTTTGGTGTAAGTATTCAGGCCGTTTATATGTATAAACTGCTTATGTGTTTTGATGTGAAAAAAGGGGACTTAGGCGAGAGTGTACTTTATCACACTCGACCTAAACCCTAGTTTGTACCTATGTTTCCTCATGAGATGTGTATACATGAATGATTTTGGTGCTGAACCCCTTGAGCTTGGAGCTCGGGGTGACTTTTGTGAATTTGTGAAATATGATGAAGTTATGGGCCCGATCTCAAGACCTATATGGACTATTCGAGCCGGCCGGGGCTTGGTCGAAGGTAGTCCAATCTAGTCTTGAGGTCACCAAGTTCGTAGGTTCCAGTTGTGAACCAAGTTTATGACCTGAGCTTGTGACTCAAGCTCAAGTTTGTGATTTCGTTCGCTCGAGCAAGTTTGTGAGGTGACTGGCCAGTGAGGGTGATAAAGTATTAGGTGGGAGTACAAGTGGAGTTCTACGGACCCTTATATGTAGTCGACGGAGTGTCGACAGGAGGTCACGCCTGGCGAATGACTTGGCTTTGGAGCCAACCTGTATCCTTACTTGTATTGTTACTTATATCTGTTAATTTGACATTTTGTAACATAATTGTTTATTTTAATGTGAAATTTATGTGTTTACCCCTACTTACTTACTAAGCTTCTAGCTTACTCTTTTCTTTGTTTTCCTTAACAGGGGCCGACACGAGGAAAACTTTTAGCACTAGCACTAGTATAGCGAGGCTTAGTTTGTAATAGTTGGTCAACTAAGATGTTCCTTTTTGTTTTGGTGGTTTGTATAAGGACCCACCTTAGGGTCCACTTTCTGCTGGTTGTTATTATAATGTAACATGGTGGTTTAAATAGCTGCTTTTGGGAATGTAAATAGAACTCTTTTAGCGTTGGATATATTGTGAATAGTACGCTTTTGGATTTATCTAGTTTTATTATTTTGAAATTTTGAGTCCTGGCGCGAGCTAGACAGGCGTCCCGCCGATACCCTAGGATTCGCCTTTGGGAGAAGCGGGGGCGTCACAAAAAGGCTACATTTCATCAGAAGAAATCATTTTGAAAATCAGTACATAGATAGCTCGAATTCAAGCGACAAGCCTCAGCTTATTACTGCTACTCGAACAGAGCAGCAGAACAGAACAGGGAACTTTGGCGAACTACTACGATTCACTCAGTTCGAATTAGGAGATGCATGATGCACGTTAGAAAACTACGGATTTGCAGTTTTGAATATCGCTGACGGCACTCAATTCCGACGTCCAGACAGAGAGATATGTTCGTTTAAAGGACACTGCCAGAGGACCATTGATACACGAATTTTCCAGATTTGTTCTTGCCAAAATTCAATTTTTATCCAACAAATTCAAATAATTTTTGGTAGAAACTTTCTACACACCATACACAACATATATACATCAGTTTCAAAGTCATTTGAATAACAAAAATTCGAGTTAAAGCCACGGCAAAACAGAACAGATTTTCAGTCAGCTTTCCTAGGAAATTTCCTTCAACCTTTCTTTCATTTTCTATCCATAATCTCTTCAAATAACATGTAAACAACATCAGACAATCATTATATCATCATCTCAGCCCATATATCCAATGTGAAAATTTATAGAGCCCACTCCAACCATTTAAATCCGAATAACAACAACCATAATGAGGCTACAAGCTTCATAGCAACAATTAAACTCACTAAAGCCAAGATTAAATGGTTGGATGATTACCTCCTACTCCTTGAGATAAACCAGAAATTTTTGATCCTCTAAAGTCCAAGAAAAACCGTGAGATGATGCTTTTCCCTTAGCTTAAGTTGCTCTCCAAGTGAAGTGGAAGTTGGTTGCAAAGTTGGAGGTGATTTGGAGCAAGAATGGAGTAGATGATGAAGAGCTTTTCTTCCTTCTTTTCTTGCTGTTATGGCCGGCCAAGATGAGAGAGAAAAGAGAGGTTTTTGTGTGCTAAAACTTGGGGAGAAAGAATGGAATAGTAGCTTTAGGTTGTGTGCAAAAAAACCATTTCTCACTAGTGATCGCACGCGCGAGTTTCGTATCCGATTTCTCTTGGATTTGTTTTACTGGTGCACTAAACCTCAATTGTAATTCATTTAGCACTATAATTATTCACTCTTAGTAGTCTAGTATAACTTTCTTAAATCTCCCTTTAACCGTTCCGGATCGATATATGTGAACTTCTGATTCGCGCGCTATAAGAGCTTAATTAGAACTCATTCACTTCTACTTTCTCAATTAACTTTTCTTAGTCTACTATTAATTATTCTTAATTCTCCAAAGTTATTAATACACTCTCGATTCATTTATTGCCTCGAAGAACGTGAACTCGTTATTTCTTACTAAATGAGCCTCCGAAAAATTAAATTTGCTAACGGAATGTTTTAAAACATAATTGGGACATTATTCCATGAAAATAAGTTTTTGAAATAAATTATTCAGAGAAAATAGGTGAGTAAATAATTAATTAACCCAGTAAGATAAAATAAAAATTAGAAAAATTGCGGGTCCTCACAGTTTTCTTGCTAGCTCATCCCTTAGGATCAAACAAGCAGGTATTATTTCTAATTTTGAGGTGGTTAAGAGAAATGACATGTTAGGTTATGTCTTGCTTTTGTGCTCGGATTGTATCTAACCTATTCTATATCACATATTGGTGAAAGTGAATAGCTTATCACTCTTATTTTTTGAGAAAATTCATTCAACCTATAAGCTTTATAAGATTGTAATATATGGGTACAAGCGATAGTTAAACATATGAAAATGGGTTATAACCTTATAATCATGAGTGATTGATAGATTCCTTAGAAGAATGATCCGTATTTCGAGTTGTTATGAAAAATAAGTCAGCGATGGACTTTATGAGCTTGTAATGCGGTTTAAAAACGATAGTTAAAATAAGATTTTCAAAGACATTACACTTAAAATCGCATTCCTTCCCAAAAATTGCCCCAATTTTAGACTCAAAGATATCGGATTCCATTTTGACTTTTATCATCAATCACTAGAGGGATTTTAGCATTGAATCTCTTTGCATTTTTTTCTTTTTCTTCTGTCCTTTTCTTTTTCTTCTCTTTTTTTTTGTTTTTTTCTACCAATACCGAAATTCTAAATATTAATGATAGAATTGAAAATTTCCTAACTTTTAGAGTATAGATGCCCCATCTTTCTTTCCAATATTGAAATCCAAATATCAATGGTAGAATCAAATTCCCTCAACTTGTAGTTTCTCTCTCTTCTTTTTAATTTTAGCATTTTTACTATTTTTTCAAAAATTCTCCAATCTCCTTCCCCAGTGTGTGGCGCGATCATAAGTGCTTTTGAAACGAATCACCTATTTAATTTCAAATGAGGATGCAAAAGATAAACAATATTTAGATAGTAGAAATGATGGTCAAAGCATCATTCTTATTTCGCATGACAACCCAAAATAAAGAATAGCTCATTGGGAGAATCCATTCCCTTTTGATATTTGAAAATTTTTTCAATATAGGGTCATGATCATTAAGACTCTTATTTGAAATGAACTTGTACCTTTAAAGGCTCAAATGGAAGAACAAATGATAAAATTTGTATAAATAGAGAAACAAATGCCTAAAGTATCATTCCATATTCTCAAAACAAATGAGAGAAATGTACATTTTTGCTTTTATTTAGATGTGAATTGAATCTAATTAGACACAATGGATATTTTCAAAATAAAGATTGCCGGACTCTGAAGTTTTTCAACCAATGTGACTGACTATGAAGGCTTGATAGAAGTAGACAAAATATGAATTGTAAAATAAAAGAGAAAAGGTGTCGTATTTGGTCTTTTAAGACAAACTACCAAGTTTGAATGATCTCTTTTGATTTCGAGCGCTCGTATTGAATAGTCTAGACCACAAATCTAGCGTATGCAAAGATTTTAGAAAATTAAACATATACTTGTAAATTTTTAGGCAAGAGATTGAAAAGATCTCAACTTAGTCTCATTTCTTAAAATCCATCATGAAATCTCCCAATGAGTAAATAAAGAATGAAATGTACATGAATATATACAAAACAATAATTGTCTAAATGAAAAACTTTATTATTACAAATGTTTGAAATGAAATTTTTATTCAACTATAATACAAATGAAAAAAGAAAAATCTCTAAAGAACACATTTTCATACATACACACATCTTCTCTTTTCTTTCTTTTAGGACAAATTGAAAAAAGGATTTTTTTAAAATACATTGTAGGGTCTGCTCAAGAATCAAGTAATATTTCTGATTTTCAAAATTTATTTGACCAAAATTGTTATTAGATATAGGAAAAATATTTTTATCTTATTGAAATATCTTTTATAAATGCAGGGGAGGGGGAAAAATAAGAGAGAAAAATACCCAGAGTTAGTAAGTAAAACTATAAAATCGGTATGCATGTCCTGTGAGGGAGCCCTTTTAGGCCAAGGGTTGGTCTAACATGAAAAATGCAATCTTCTGGGGTAGGCACCATATAATATCTGATGGATCCGATCAATTTATTGACATTTGAGTGAAAAGCAATTTGAAAATTTTGGCTAATTGAAGTGACAGGAGACATTTGATCTAATAGGATGAGGACAAAATTCGAATGGATTGATTGTTTTGATCGACACATAAAGTAATGTTAAAAGTCAATTTAGTATGAAAGATGCTACTTTTCTAAAGATTGCAATGTCTCGACGAGTTTTTACAGTGATCCATAGATTGAAACCCTAAATGAGAATAAACGGGTCAAATAGATCGGATGTAATTGATGATTTTTTTAAAAAATTGACTAGGTTGTCCTAAAAGTGAATAAAACTGGTAAAATGTATTGGATGAAATTAACGATTTATTCAAAATTAACTGGATTGTCCTACAAATGAATAAACTGGTAAAACGGATTCGATGAAATTGATGGTTTATTCAAAAATCGACTGGATTGTCCTAAAAATGAATAAATTGGTCAAAAGAATTGGATGGAATTGACGTTTATTCGAAAATCGAATGGATTGTTCTAAAAATGAATAAATTGGTCAAAAAAATTGGATGGAATTAATGATTTATTCAAACTGACTGGATTGTCCTAAAAATGAATAAATTGGTCAAATGGATTGGATGAAATTGAAGATTTATTCAAAATTGATTGGATTGCGCTCCATTTGTAGTTTCAAAATTTCGTTGCAGTGCATTAGTCTATGAGTTTTCTAAATCAAGATTTGACCTCGATATATTTATTATCTCAATGATAAGGAGTTATATGCAAATTTCTTCAACTTAGCGTCCTTTATGCAAGGGATTTTTACCAACTTTGATAAAATGGCCAAAAGATGATTATTAGAGGTGCATATTCTAATATGCAAAAGTTGCTCTATCATCTTTGATGCCAATGTCATCATGGAAGGGACCGGCTCCTACCTTACCTTGTGCACTACCCCTTTATATGGTACAAAAATATAAACGTCCAAGTCTCATTGGATTATATATCCGAGACGAAGGTAGTTTATTCTTAACGTGGGATTTCCTATGCAATATTCCCTCTATTGTTGATGCATCAAGACAGTTTATTAAAGCGAATAAATATGCAATAATGGAAACTAAACATGACCAAGAGGAACCCCTTTTTATATGCCGGGGTAGGCCTAAGATGAAGTACAATATTAGAGCACTAAAATGCAATAACTTGTAATTCAGACGTGTAAGAATCTATCTACTAAGATGGGCTCTTAAAAGAGTGCCACGTCAGGACTCTTATTTCTAAGGTTTGTGAATGCAAGAGAAGAGAAAACAAAGAGGGATTAGTCCAATAAATAGCACATAACATGTTAGAGCAAGAAAATGATACAAAAATGTAAAAGAAGAGATAAGAGGTAGAATCCCTCCCCTCGTGTCTAGTGTTTCTAGTTGGGTAAGGTTGACTCTATTCTAAGCAATTTCTAATATGGATGCAGGAGGTTGGGTTCACTAATGCATCGAGACTCGATAAGGTTTCAAGCTCCAAAACCTTCAGACCAAGAAGCGAAGTGTCATCAATCCCAAAACTTTCAATCGGTGGTTCGAGTGATCCCTCAAGCATTGCTACACGTACGTCGTGTCACGACCACATGTCCAAGTGAATCGATTCTAATCCTAATAGGATGGAGTGGTGTGACAACCACTAGAAAGAAAATAATATGAAGGGTTATAAATAAATAGCGTATGCACGTATAAAGTGCTCATTTGAAGGGAAAGATTAACATTAAACACGTGAGAAGGCTCTAAGGTGATATTTCCCCCATTCCTAATGCAAAAACGCGATAACATAAATGAAAATAAATTATTCATCGCATGCGCGGAAAGCGAGAGGAGGTCGCGTGTGTGAAATGCAATATTCCTAAAATGGAAAAGGAAAAGAAAAATGCAACCTAAAACATCATAATGTGATATGTTCAAAAAGGTTATAAAAAGAAAAGAATCGACTAAATTAAGTGTTCGGACTCTCTAAAGATCCCTAGTGGAGTCATCAGCTGTTGCGTCCCATTTTTTTGAAAACAAAATCTAATTTATAGGTTATTGAGAAGATTTGAGTTTATTTGAAAATGATGAGTGAAAAATGAGTTTCTTACTTTAGAGAATTAACAAAGAAAAAGGGCCTAAAATGAAACTTAAAAAGTGTGACAATTTTGGCCCAAAATAATAGTTTAAAAAGGATTTTTTAAAAAAAAATAGGAGCCGCCACTTGATATCGAATTTAGGTGTACCAAGTCAGCTAAAAATATATTTTTTAATAAAAAAAAGATAAAACGCTTTTAGACGACTCCAAATCTTTGAAAGCAAAAGAAAAGAGTTCGGGAGTCACGGTTGAAGAAAGGGAAGGCAAAGATTAAGATTTGACAGAATCAAATCTAAGGCACCCTTTCAACCTAGCCAAAGTTAATTGCGAGATTGAGTCAAAAATTTTCTTAATCTAACTTATAAAACTTATTACATTTGGATGCTGCTACATGAATGCAAATCTAGACCTAACGGATATCGAGAGGGCCAAAATATCTCTTCAAAATTTGATTGGTGCAAATCACATTAATTGTGACACCCAAAATGATTCTTAGAAGAGGTCATGAATATGCAAAAGATGAAACTTGAAAAAAAGAAAAATTATAATATATAAATATACGTGATCTAAAGGAGGAGAATGCAGTATAACGAGTAAGGGAAGCTAAGATTCGTGACTCAAATTTTCCTTCGATAGAGAGAAAAAGAGCGTGCTAAGGCTAACAAGCCACACTCATTCATTTTTCATATTTGATGGGTGACTCTCCTAACTTAATCAAGCAAATGAACTAACCTATTTCTAATTTCCTAAATGGAATGCAAGTCTAAATATCATGTTTCGCACACATAGGGATAAGGGAGACAATATACAGAGAAAATATCATGCAAGATGAGAAAATGGCCTAA
The DNA here is from genome assembly GCF_036785885.1 of Coffea arabica. Lineage (NCBI taxonomy): Eukaryota > Viridiplantae > Streptophyta > Magnoliopsida > Gentianales > Rubiaceae > Coffea > Coffea arabica. Next base: position 56,407,746 of record NC_092312.1, on the reverse strand, counting down.
AAACGAAAAAACATGTAGCAAATGCGATGAATGTCATGCAAAGAGTGTGAATTGTCGCGCCCCATTTTTAAATAAAAATAAAGTGTTTAAAAAAATGAATTTTGATTAATTTTTTATTTGAAAAAATGAGTTTTTGTTTTTAGAAAAATGAATAAAGAAATGGGCCTAAGATGGGACTTAAAGTGCGATGATTTTGGCCCAAAATAATAGTTTAAAAAGGATTTTTAATAAAAAATAGGAGTCGCCATTTGGTATAGAGTTAATGTGTACCAAGTCACCTAAAATGAATTTTAAATAAAAAAGTTGAGAAAACCCTTTTTAAACGACTCCAAGTCTTCGAAAATCAGAGAAAAGGGATCCGGAGTCACGGTTGAAAAAAGGAAAGGCAAGGATAAAATCCAAGGCACCCTTTCAACCTAACCAAGGTTAGTTGCATGATTTAGTCAAAATTTTTTCTTAATTTAACCTAAAAATTTATCACATTTGGATATCGCTGTATGAATGCAAACCTAAAACTAATGTATATCGGAAGGGTCGGAATGTCTCTTCAAAGTTTGATTGGTGCAAATCGCATTAATTGCGACGCCCATAAGTGACTCTTTAAAGAGGACACGAAGTTTGCAACAAATGAGACTCGGAAAAAAAAGAAAGAAATAATAATTTACAAATATACGTGACCTAAGTGAATGCATCATAATGGGGTCCGGGGCAAACTAATACTCGTGACTTCAATTCTCCCTTTAATAGAGGGAATACGAGCGTGCTAAGGTTAGAAAATCATACTTGTCCATATCTCATATTCGAGGGGTATTTCCCTAATTTAATCAGGCAAATGTACTAATTTACTCCTAACTTTCCTTAAATGAAATGCAAGTCTAATGTCGTGTTTCACATATAGGGATAAGGGATATATATATATATATATATAGGAAAAAAATGGGATAAGGGATATACATATAGGGAGATGTCATGCAAAATGAAAAAAAAAACCTAAAAAGTAGAAAATATGTATGAAATGTAGCGATTGTCACACAAATATGATCTAACGCATAGATGGTTCCTAAGGGTCTAGCGTTGGACTAACCCATGTTTATAAGTTCCCACCAGTATTGGACTAGTGAGAAATCGAAAAAAGGGGCCACGACTAGCATTAAATTAGTGTGGAATCGAAAAAGGGGCCACAACTAGCGTTGAATTAGTGTGGTGACGATGTGCATTTATTATAATCAAATAAATCATATAAAGCATAATAAACACATAAATCACATAAAACACATAGCACATAAGCATGATATCTAGATGCATGACCCTAAGAAAGCGAGTAACACGTAAACACACAAGCATGCAAAACATACACAGCAAATAAAAAAGAATAAAGACCTAACTATTACACTTGGGGGACCCTAACTACAATCTAAAAGGGGAAAGAATGAAATAGAATAAAATAATAACCTAACTATTACAATTTGGCATTTAATGCCTCTCAAATAATAAAAAATTAAATTAAAATAAATATACAAAATTAAAACCAATAAAATGAATAAATAAATGAAATAAAATAAATAAAATAAAGAAAACATTCGAAAAAGCATGCAATTACACACACAAAATCACATAGGAGTAATGAGCACATAGGATCAAGTAAAATCAAAATAAAGAATAGAGTATACCTCCCTTGAATTGGTGACCTAAGAAAATGAAGTTATTTATTTATCCTCCAAAATAAAGAAAATGGTCAAGGCATCAATTTGATTAACAAATAATCACAAGAGATGGAAACAACATGAGATTGAATCAATTAAAGTATTGAAATGAAAGTAAACAACCCATATTCAAGAAATTAAAACAAGCAAGGATCCAATCGAAAGAATTAAAGAAGTTTTAAGGGTCAAATTATTATTATTGCTAAGATTAGAAATCAAGAAGAAAAAGCTTTAAAATTAATGGAATTCTACTAATTATCTCCTAAAACCAGAAAAAAGACTTGCTTAAAACATTGTTAAAACCATAAGGAGATAATTGAATTTCCAAAGGGCAAAATTGATTGGTTTTCCATACTTTTTTGCTAGAATGAAACAAGGGGAAACTTGAGGGGTTAAAATGTAATTCTTAGAAACATTTCATGCATGATTCGAAGGAACTTTTTGCTGTTAGGATCGAGGACAACCTAAGAGGGGGGGGTGAATTAGGCTTTCAAAAACCTGCTTGTAAATATTCAACCTTTTTTGACAGACAGCCCTTCTTTTTCAAGATACTTCTCAATGAACAAGATAATATAGTAGCACAGGTATTAGTGAGATGAGGAGAAAAGCAGTTTATATAGAAAAGCAGTAAATGAGAGTAAAGAGCCAAACCAAGCTTCAAACACAACTGATGTTTGAAACCCTCTATTATATACCAAGTTACTTCAAGCTGAATAGACTTGCAACCAATCTTATGTGTACAAGGAAGGGATCACTTCCTTCTTGCCCCAAAATACACTTGGTCAAGCAAGGAAGTTTTACAAACAGTCGCAAACCCTCTCTTTGCTACACTATTGAAGAAGCTATGTCACACTTGAAAAACAGCTACACGAAGATTGCACATACAAGGAATACAAATGTTTCTTTTGAGTATTCTAGCACTTGAATCACTCACAATCTGATGTAGGCTTGATGTACAAAGTTCTCCTGAGGTGGCTGACTTAGTTCCTTTTATAGGAGATCAGAGAATTCTTCAATTAATGCTGTCAACGGGTAGAAGGCAGCTGAAGAGTCAACTAGCCGTTGGTGCTGTCGGACGTCCGATGCTTGGTTTTTATGCGTCCGAATGATATAAATGAGTTCTGGAAGTTTTCTCGAGTCTCTTAGGACGTCCGATCATGCGTCCGAGGATAGGATGAATACTTGGACTTTTCTTCTTCAATTCCTTCGGACGGCCGATGCATCCAAAGTGTTGTGTCCGAAGATCAGCAACATTTGTCGGACGTCCGATACACAGGTTTTGAGCGTCCGAACCAAATTAGTAATAGAGTAACTCCTGGCTTGTCTTCTTCGGACGTCCGAGTCTGAGTTCTCTACTCGTCCGAAGATACTCAAAGAATATCGGACGTCCGATACTTTCCTTTTGTGCGTCCGACATCATCCTCAGCATACTTCATTCCTTTCTGGTCTTCTTTTTCTGCTTTAACTCCACATACCTGTTTGGTTTATTTCTGAAAAGGATCTTTACAAAAAGTATTAGAAACATCCAATTGTTTTGTAATCATCAAAAGATATGAATTGAGATAAACAATCTCCCCCTTTTTGATGATGACAAAACAATTGGATACAACACAAAATATAGCAGCTCCCCCTGACGAAGTGCATGAGTAGTATATTACTCCCCCTAAAACTGACTCCCCCTAACTAGATACTTTATACCATCAGTTATAAACCAAATCCAATTCCAATTCTCCCCCTTTTTGTCATCACAACCAACAAATCAGTATAAATATTCATCACAGTTTGGAGGTAATCATCGTGCAGATGTCAATCAGACACATTCATTCAACCAGCACACATACATACCAATCATATTAAAAAAACATCCATAACACAATACTTAGTTAAAGCATTCATAAACAGTAAAGAAACTATCCAGTTTTACAGACCATGTGTCCAGCACTTAAAACAAAAGATAAACTATAGTCCTAGATTTTGGTGCAGTGACCTAGAAGTGCCTAGATAGTGATTTTAGATGATCCAGGCCTCCTCCTGGTCAGACGATACTGTTCAGGATCCTCCTCTTCCTCAGTTTCTTCATCATCATCTTCAACTTCTTCCTCAGTAATTGGAGCCTTGCCTTTGTCCTTGGGCTGAGAACTAGAAGCTGGAGTAGTCTCATCACCAGTGGTTGGCCTTGTGGGCTCAGATCTTGGTTCTTTCTGATGAGCAGCTTCATTTGTTTCAGGTATAGGGGGCACAAGAAGATTCCTTTTTTCAAGAAAGGAGGATTGTTGGGCAGAGGTCATGGTCATCATGAGACCATCTTCAAGAAGCATAACATGCTGTTTGAGGTCTTCAAGCAGGGAGATGACCTCAGAATTGGAAGGGAAGGACTTACTGGCAGACTTTCTGGGATGAATGGTGAAAGGAGACACATATCCTGACTGATCATGGGGAGTTCTAGGAGTGACAGGGGTTTCATGCAAATTTTTTCTTCTAGACTCGGCCACAGTTTCCTTGTAGCACCAATGACCCTCAAAAAATTTTAGATTCTTTCTTTCAAAATAAGCTTTGGAGAAAACTGAAGAAGCACTTTCTTTTGGAGATTTGCCAGAAAAGGGTATGTCAAAATGAGCAAAAATGGGAGTCAGAAATCTGCCATAGGAAAGCTTCCTACGACTGTCAGTGCTGATTTTGAGTAGAAATTTGCACATTACAAATCCAAAGTCAATGCGAATTTTTTCAACAAAGCAGTAGAAAAGATATAGTTCCATTTTATTTGCATCTGTTCTGTGGCCATCAGTTGGCACCAACAGATTCGAGATGATAGTGAAGATGATCAGATTTTGAGGACTGAGATCATCCAATCTTGCCTCAGCAGGGGTGTTGAATTTGGATTGAAAATAAGTCATGAGTTTAGCATTGTAAAAGTGATGATAGGCAGAAGGAAATTCCTCATATGAAAAGAAGTTTGCAATTTTTCCTTTGAAACTGGGTTCAATGCTAGTTTTCAAAATGGAGTTCACAATGTCAGGAGTTAACATGATGTCCACAGAATTGACCCTAGAGATGAGTTCAGTGTGTGATTTACCCTTTCTAAGATTAGCAAAGAATTGATATAGCATGTCAGGGTAAAAGACATTAGGAATGGTTAGAATATGGGTCCATTTCTGGAACTCAAACAGTTTGACAACAGATTCAAGATCAAGTTTACGGAATTCATAGGGAATGATAAGTCTTTGGGTGATAAAACCTTTTTGGGAGACCAACTCAAATCTGTCTCTGGCTTCATCATCAATGAATTTCGGAAGAGGAGTGGGTTCTTCAACTGGTTGAGACACAGGATCCCTTCCAGAGCGTTTCTTGCTTGAAGTTTGTGTGGCAGATGCTTCCACATTTTGAGCCTCAGATCTAGTCCTTGGAGACTTCCTGGTGGAAGGTTCAGGAGTCTTCTTATTCCCAGTAGTGTTCTCTTCATTCTGCTGATCATCAGTGGGATCAGCAGACTGTTTTTTCTTGGATTGAGGAGTGCTCTTCCTCTTAGCGGACCTCTTTCTTTTAGCAGAGGATCTTGTGACAGTTTTATCTCCCTGGTCAACCTGTTCTGGTTCCTCATTTCTACCAACAATGTTCTCTTCAGAGTTCTGCCCATCCAACTGCTCATCAGATGATTCAGCAGATTGGATATCCAGTTTTCTTTGGGCAGTCTGCTTCACCTTACCACTACGGGTTGCAGTCTTCTTTTTGGGTGCCACAGGAGGTGGTTCCAAAATTTCAACATCTTCATCCCTAAGCCTAAAGGATCGTCCGACACTAGAAGATCCTCCTCTCATTCTAACCATGATGCAATGTGGATATATTTTTGGATAAGGAGTGTGGTGTACAAAGAAAGAGTGCAGTAGGAACCAACTGATGAATACTGAGAAGCCGCAAGGAGAGGGTTATAGGATTTTAGGGTTTCGTATGTAAATTAGGAATTTTGGGGTTGTTGGGTGTTAGGAGTGCCTTTTATGAATTATTAATGAGCAGGAGAGGTGTAATGGAGTTGGTTGAGTTAATTTCTCGAAACTTGGTTTGAGGAGGGAGGAATTTGAATTTCAAATTTTAGAGAAACTGAAAGGACGCGTCCGAGACTTATGAAGGAAAATGAATTGAGAAGAGTGGATAATTGTCTTATAGGACTCATTTTTTGAGTGTCGGACGTCCGAACGAAGTGATGCGTCCGACACAACCGTCCGAGCCAGGGATTTTCTGGACCTTGGATGAAGAACACTGTCGGACGTCCGTTCCAATTCATCGGACGTCCGATAAGGATTGTCTGGAAATAAGACTCAGAACATTTTTTTCTATAACACCCAACTTAGTCCTCAAAGACACAAATTGATCTAGCGGAAGAGCTTTTGTGAGTATATCAGCGATCTGTTCTTTAGAACAAACAAACTCAACACGGATTATCCCCTTTGAGACAAGATCGCGAATGAAATGATGCTTAATATCAATGTGCTTAGTCCTAGAGTGTTGAATGGGATTTTTTGTTAGATTAATTGCACTGGTGTTGTCACAGTACATGGGTACACATTCATACACTAAACCGAAATCATTTAGTGTGTTTTTCATCCACAACAATTGAGCACAACAAGCACCAGCAGCAACATACTCAGCTTCAGTAGTGGACAGTGAGATAGCATTTTGTTTTTTACTAAACCAAGAGACCAAGCAATTTCCAAGAAAGTTGCATATACCAGTAGTACTTTTTCTATCTATTTTACAACCTCCAAAATCAGCATCAGAAAATCCACACAAAGGAAGTTCATAACATTTTGGATACCACAGGCCAAAATTTAAGGTTCCTTTAAGATATCTCAAGATTCTTTTTACTGCATTCAAGTGTGATTCCTTTGGACAGGATTGAAATCGAGCACATAAACACACAGCAAACATGATGTCAGGCCTACTAGCAGTTAAATAAAGTAAACTTCCAATCATACCTCTGTACTTCTTCTCCTCAACTTTAATACCTTCCTCATCTTTGTCTAGTTTGGTAGAGGTGCACATAGGTGTTCCAACAGGCTTTGAATCCTCCATTTTGAATCTTTTCAGCAACTCCATGGTGTATTTTGTTTGATTTATAAATGTTCCATCATGGGTTTGAATCACTTGGAGTCCAAGGAAGAAATTCAGTTCTCCCATCATGCTCATTTCAAATTCTTTTTGCATGATGATGGAAAAATCCTTGCACAAATTTTCATTAGTAGCACCAAATATGATATCATCCACATATATTTGCACTATCAAAAGATCTTGTGAGCTTTGTTTTGTAAAAAGTGTAGTGTCTACAATGCCTCTTTTAAAACCATTTTCAATCAGAAATCCACTCAGACGTTCATACCATGCTCTAGGAGCTTGCTTTAATCCATATAAAGCTTTTGAGAGTTTAAACACGTGATTTGGATAAGATACATTTTCAAAGCCAGGTGGTTGGTCAACATAGACTTCTTGATCTATAAATCCATTTAAGAAAGCACTCTTAACATCCATTTGAAATAATTTAAAATTCTTGAAACATGCAAATGCTAAAAACATTCTTATGGATTCCAGCCTGGCTACTGGTGCAAAAGACTCATCAAAGTCTATTCCCTCTTCTTGAGTGTATCCTTTAGCCACCAGTCTAGCCTTGTTTCTAACAATCTCCCCTTTATCATTCAATTTGTTTCTAAACACCCATTTTGTGCCAATGATAGGATGGCCTTGTGGTCTGGCAACCAGAGTCCAGACTTTGTTTCTTTCAAATTGGATTAACTCTTCTTCCATAGCTAAAATCCAGTGCTCATCATTCAAAGCATCAACAACATTTTTTGGTTCAATATGTGATACAAAAGCAAGATTATCTACCAGATGTCTAGAGGAACGAGTCCTGACCTTTTCAGAAGGATCACCAATTATGAGCTCCCTGGGATGATTATGAGCAAATTTCCAGGCTCTTGGAAGATCATTAGGAGTAGTGGTATCTCTATTATTCACTTCTTCAGCTGGACTGATCTGAGCATCATTATCCTTTGAATCAGTTTCTGGTGAAGCAGAGTCATGGTCATTGATTGCTAGTTTCTTTAGTCCTTCTTGAACACCTGTGTCATCATCATCACCACAACTCATAGAAATGTCACCATTAGATTCATCAAAAGTAATGTGTATAGCCTCCTCTATAATCAATGTTCTACGATTATAAACTCTGAAACCTCTTTTGTTTTCACAATATCCCAAGAAAATTCCTTCATCAGATTTTTTGTCAAACTTTCCAAGATGTTCCTTGATATTCAAAATGAAACACTTACAACCAAATACTTTGAAGTAGCTGACTACTGGCTTTTTATCATACATGAGCTCATAGGAAGTTTTGTTCAAAATTGGTCTTAGAAGAATTCTATTCATGGTATAACAAGCTGTGTTTATGGCTTCAGCCCAAAAATATTTTGGTAAATTGCATTCACTAAGCATGGTTCTAGCAGCTTCTTGGAGAGTTCTATTTTTTCTTTCTACAACTCCATTCTGTTGAGGAACTCTAGCAATAGAGAATTCATGGGTAATACCATTGTGATCACAGAATTCTGGAAAACCACAGAACTTAAATTCTGTCCCATTATCACTTCTAATTCTAACAATTTTCAAGCCAAGCAGATTTTGTACTTTAGCAAATAATGAGGTAAAATTCTTAAAGGCATCATCTTTATGAGCAAGGAATATTACCCAAGTATATCGAGAGAAGTCATCAACAATCACAAAACAATATCTCTTACCACCAAGGCTTGCAGTCTGTGTAGGGCCAAATAGATCAAGGTGCAGAAGTTCAAGTGGTTTTGAAGTGGAAACACATTTCTTAGTTTTAAAAGAGACCTTGACTTGTTTTCCAAATTGGCATGCATCACAGATTCTGTCTTTTTCAAATCTGATTTTTGGAAGACCTCTAACAAGTTCCTTTTTAGAAATTTCTTTCAGCAAGTCCATATTGAAGTGACACAACCTTCTATGCCATAACCATGGGTCCTCATTTGCTACTTTGAGACATTTGAGATATGAGGAATCAAAATTTTCAAGATACACAACGTAGACATCATTAACTCTTTTTCCTTTGAAAATAATGTTGAACTTTGAGTCAAATATAAGACATTCAAGCTTTTTGAATAATACAAACAGATTCCTATCACACAATTGGCTAACACTTAACAGATTGTAGCTCAAATTATCAACAAGAAGAACATTGTGAATAAAAGTTTGATCATTCTTACCAACATCGCCAATGCCAACAGTTTTGGCTTTGTTATCATCTCCAAAAGTTACCTTTCCACTTGCTTTTTGCTTGAGTTTAATAAATTGTGATGCATCACCAGTCATATGTCTTGAACATCCACTATCAATGAACCATTTTGATCCTTTAGTACTGTAATCCTGGTTCACCTACACACAAACCCACAAGATAATACTTGGTACCCTTTACATGTTGGGTCCTTGAGAGTTAGTCTTATGTTTGACTATCCACATGCATCTCATCCCATTCCTCATATTTTTCTTAACATGACAGTTGCTGTACATGTGGCCAGATTGATAACAAAAGTTGCACATTGACATAGGATTAATCAAATGAACAGGTTTGATGAATCTGACTTGCCTTCTTCTGTGGATAGCAAACTCATTTGTATTTTGGTTCAGTCTTATTCGATGAGTATTAACATAAGGTACAGTGTCAATTTTTTGAAGATGATTCTGTTTCACATGATGTAACAATTTACATAAATCATCCATCCTTTTTCTCAGGCTGCATTGCTCACTGTTGAGTAAGTCACAGTAATTTTTCTTTTTGTAAAGTTCAGCAATCGCATCAGTTTCAGTCCTTTTCAGGTTATCATTTTCATGCTTAAGGCATTTGTTTTGTCGAAAAAGATTTGCATTGTCTTGTATTAGAAAGCTGATTTTTTGCTTCAGTTCTTTGTTTTTAGCATAGGATTCTTTCAAGCTGTCATGCATTTTTTCTAGAAAAGAATTGACATCATCATCAGATTCACTATCACTATTGATTTGAGAGTTGCATTGTGTTACCTCTTCATCTCCAATGGCCATGAAAGCTACTTGAGCAGATTCCTCTTCTTCTTCAACTTCGCCTTCTGAGTTGCAATCATTCCAGGTAATCTGGAAATTGTTGAACTTTGGTTTTCGTTCAATCTTGTTTTCCTTCTTTTTCTTCATTGGACACTCATTTGCATAGTGTCCAGGTTGGCCACATTCAAAGCATTTATCATTCTGCTTCTTGTTGAACTCTAGTTTCCCTCTGTTCCTGAAGTCATTAGTCTGATTCTGGAAGGAATTGCTGGATCCGCCTTTCCTGAATCTTCTCTTATTAAGAAATCTTTTGAAGCCTCTTGTGATGAGTGCAATGTCACTATCATCACCTTCCAAGTCATTTTCATCCAGTGAGGCTGTTTCATCTTCATCTTGTGACGTTTTCAGAGCAATACTCTTCCTTCCTTTTGTGTCTTCTTCTTCCTGCAACTTAGATTTAAGCTTCAGTTCATAGGAAGTTAGAGAGTTAATCAGAGATTCAATGGATAAGGAATTTAAATCCTTAGCTTCCTCTATAGCAGTTACTTTGCTTTCCCAATCCTTTGATAGAGCATTCAGAATTTTTCTGTTCTTTTCACCTAGAGAGTATTCCTTCTCGAGTACCTCTAAATCCTTGATCAGATCATTGAATCTACAATACATTTTGTCGATGTTCTCATGAGGCTCCATCTTAAAAGATTCATATTTGGTGACCAGAATGGACTTTTTCTGTTCTCTTACGTTGTCGCTGCCCTCATGAATTTCTCTTAACTTATCCCACATTTCTTTGGCAGATTTACACCCTTTTACTCTAATTGACTCATTTGAGTCTAAGGCACTGTAAAGAACATTCATGGCTTTGGCATTCAATGTGAGATTGGTTCTGTCTTGAGCATTCATCTCAGCTCTAGTTTTTGGCCGCAACAAACCTGTTTCTGCATCAAGAAAGTTAGCATCATGCGGTCCTTCATTCACAATAAACCATAGCTCAATATCAATGGATTGCAAGAAGATAATCATTCTTTCTTTCCAGCTAACATAATTGGAACCAGTAAACATGGGAGGCCTAGTAACAGATTGCCCCTCAACAAACATAGCATGACTGGTTGTCATCTTACTCCAAGCCGCTTGAGCTTAATCTCTAGGAGACCAAGCTCTGATACCAATTGTTAGGATCGAGGACAACCTAAGAGGGGGGGTGAATTAGGCTTTCAAAAACCTGCTTGTAAATATTCAACCTTTTTTGACAGACAGCCCTTCTTTTTCAAGATACTTCTCAATGAACAAGATAATATAGTAGCACAGGTATTAGTGAGATGAGGAGAAAAGCAGTTTATATAGAAAAGCAGTAAATGAGAGTAAAGAGCCAAACCAAGCTTCAAACACAACTGATGTTTGAAACCCTCTATTATATACCAAGTTACTTCAAGCTGAATAGACTTGCAACCAATCTTATGTGTACAAGGAAGGGATCACTTCCTTCTTGCCCCAAAATACACTTGGTCAAGCAAGGAAGTTTTACAAACAGTCGCAAACCCTCTCTTTGCTACACTATTGAAGAAGCTATGTCACACTTGAAAAACAGCTACACGAAGATTGCACATACAAGGAATACAAATGTTTCTTTTGAGTATTCTAGCACTTGAATCACTCACAATCTGATGTAGGCTTGATGTACAAAGTTCTCCTGAGGTGGCTGACTTAGTTCCTTTTATAGGAGATCAGAGAATTCTTCAATTAATGCTGTCAACGGGTAGAAGGCAGCTGAAGAGTCAACTAGCCGTTGGTGCTGTCGGACGTCCGATGCTTGGTTTTTATGCGTCCGAATGATATAAATGAGTTCTGGAAGTTTTCTCGAGTCTCTTAGGACGTCCGATCATGCGTCCGAGGATAGGATGAATACTTGGACTTTTCTTCTTCAATTCCTTCGGACGGCCGATGCATCCAAAGTGTTGTGTCCGAAGATCAGCAACATTTGTCGGACGTCCGATACACAGGTTTTGAGCGTCCGAACCAAATTAGTAATAGAGTAACTCCTGGCTTGTCTTCTTCGGACGTCCGAGTCTGAGTTCTCTACTCGTCCGAAGATACTCAAAGAATATCGGACGTCCGATTTTCCTTTTGTGCGTCCGACATCATCCTCAGCATACTTCATTCCTTTCTGGTCTTCTTTTTCTGCTTTAACTCCACATACCTGTTTGGTTTATTTCTGAAAAGGATCTTTACAAAAAGTATTAGAAACATCCAATTGTTTTGTAATCATCAAAAGATATGAATTGAGATAAACAGTGTGAGAGGGACAAAAGGATAGCCAAACATTAATTAGAGTGACAAGTGCCACTTGGTGATTAAGTCTTAGACTTTGACCAATATTCACCACTTTACCAATTAAATCAAAATTTGCCAAAAATCATTTTCATTTGCAAGCTTCTTGGCCGGCCCTCTCTAACGAGAAAAGAAAAGAAAACTTCAACATTCATCCTCTATTTCTTGCACAAATCTTGTAATCCAATCATCCAAACTTGAAATTACTCCATAAAAATCCTTAGATAGGTGGGAGTGAGGAAGTTGGTGAAGTTGTTTTGGAAGCAAGAGACCTAAGCTACTACCTTTTGTAAGGTATCAAGGTATGGTGGGTGAAGACTCATTAGTTGTTTCCAATAATGGTGAATTCATGACTTGTGATGGCTAGTTATGTGATTATGTGGAAGATTTCATGACTTTTGGTAGAAATTAGTGAATTTTTATATTTATTCATGAATTTTCTGTTTTTATATGTTTAATATTGTTGGGCCATGGATGATGGCTTGGAATGGTTTAGAGTGACACTTTAGAGCTTAAATTGTGGTTGTTTGAAGAAAATTTCAAATTTGGCGGAAAATTTCAAATTTTGGGTTTGGATTTGGGGCGTTTCTAGGGTTTCTATATGGCACTTGAATTGGCTTGGATTAAAGGGGTTTTGTGACTCTAATAAGGGGTATAGAAGGGTTTATAACTTGTAACGGTTTTGGTGAGTGCATTTGCAAAGTATGGGTGAATGCTTGTAGGTTAGAAACTTGGAATGTTAAGGGGAAATGCTATCCAAATTGGGGTTTCTTGTGTTTTACTGGACTTGGGTTGTTTTAGGGGTAATTAGAGACCTTAGGGTTATCTAAACTCTTAGTGCTGAGTGTTTCTTATTTTATTTGTGCGTTTCTTTGATTTTACATTGGTGGCTTGTAGCTTAAACTTATGACTCGTAATCGAGTCTCACCGTGCTTGTTTGAATGTTTTAGGGCGTGACGGTGGTCCGAGATGCTCGTTGAGTGGACAAGTGTAAAAATTCTCTTTGCTTGCTTGGTGAATGTACTACTCACTTGGTGTTGCTATGTGGCTTTGTTTTACTTGAAATTGATGCCTTGAATGCTTAGTTGAATCGTTGATATTGATTAAAGCGAGGGTGTACTTGATCACTCTCACCCTTTATGCCTTGTATGACTGTTAACTGTGTTACTGAAATGACACATGAAAATACTTGAATTGGTGTCGTTTGGGCGAGTATCCAACGGCTATTACTGTTATCACTGAGCTTAACCCCATCGGTGGTCAATTGAATCGACCGGCAAGGACTTGGTCGTGAAAATTGACGAGCCATGGGGACTATTATAAGGAATCTTGGAGTATGACTGTGAGAACCCTCATTTTAAAATACAATTTTTCTAAACTACATGCCTTATTCTAAGAATGAAACCACGGATTATAAGCTCTAGCATTGTATCCCCTATGTAGACACCAAATTTTTGATTCTTTAATTTTATTGGTTTAATTAATTTAATTTTTTGCTTTATTTGTTTCAATTCTAGGGTTTTTATTTTATTTTATTTTTATTTTATTATCCATTTTGCTCATTAGTCTTTTAACTTTTGTTTGAAAGTTTTTAGTATTAAACTTTATCAGGAAAAGGAAACAAAAAAGGGAAAGCAAGGGAGATGGTGAAGGAAAGGATAGCGAGGGGCTGCTGAATAGAGAAGAGGGTAACGGGGAAACCTGGACAAAACGAAAAACCAGAAAAATGGGGGCTTCGGGCATTAAGAAAAGAGAGGAAAAGAAGGAAGAGCCGCGAAGAAACGGAGCAAGGACTGCTCATCTGAAGAGCCGCTGGAACCGCCGCCGCTCATAGCTGTTGCCATCTCACCGATTCCACCGTCATTTGCCTGCAGAATCTCCCAAGCAAGAGCCCTGTAAGTTTTTCTCTTTAAATTTCAGTTCTTCTCAAGCTTCTGAAATGGGCTGCCGTGACTATGTTTGTTGCGAATTTTCTGTTATTTGTTCATGATCTTTGAATATGCGTGTTTTGTGGGTCAATTGGACTGAACTTCCCTGGTTTTCTGACAATCTGGGGGCTGGTTATAGCGCTATTTGAGCCGAGAATCTGTGATTTTCGTTATGCCCGTTAGTTGTTTGATGAAATGTTCAAACGAAGGTCTTGAGTCAGAAGAAGAAAGCTTCGATTCTAATTTGCATGTTCTTGTCCTAGAAATTTGTTTACCAGAGTTGGGTAGTTGATGTTTTTGGTAGTTATGCAAGAGGTTGGGTTTTGTTTTTGCTAAAATGACATGCTGTAGCTCCTTGCTTTTCCCTTGTGGTTGTGCAATAGATTTGAAATGATGAATTAGAAGAAAGCCACGGTTGGGAATAAAATTATTGCAGAGAATATTTGTTGTTCAAAAGAAAAGTTCCTCATGGCTTTGTATGTTCTTTTCAAAGGATTCTACACTTGGCATGTGAATAAGTTGACCCATATCAATTTCCCTTTAGTAGAATATGCTTTTTAGCTTGGCTGTTGTTGTTTCATTTCTCCCATTTTTGAATGAAAGCTGTTAGCTTCCTTCATCCGATGACCTGCAAGGCTGTTTTGCTGCGAATGTTGAGTTTTTATTGCAAGTTTATGGTTGGGCCAAAGATTTTTTATCTTGTGAATTTGTTTGAAGTTTCGGCAGAGCTTTAAGCTATTTTGGTTGCATTTTGATGGGTTGCAAATCTGCAGCAGAATAAAAACTCTTGCATCCTCTTTGCTGTTTTCTTTTTCTGCAACCGCTCACCAACTTTCAGCCATCTAACTTGCTGATTGGTTTTATATTGGAAAGATGAATTAAATAAGTGGTGTTGGATTTGCATGTCTGGGATCTAAACTACTTGAATTATGATCAAATGCTTGCTGCAAAAAGAACAAATCAGGTTATCGAACCCTTTTGCATAAAATTCTCCAGCATTTGCATGATTTTCCTTCTATGCTTCAGTTTGTTTTGGATGTTGAAAATTGTGTGTCGTATTGCTTAGATTAAGTTTTTGGGATCTTGGTTGGAAAGAAATGCTTTTGTTGTGTCTGAAGTTGAAATCTGTATGCGAAATGAAAGTTGCAGCTGCATTTTTCTTTGGATGGCAGACGGTCTTCATTAGATGCTTCAATCTTCCTATTGCTGAAATATTTCACGGACCTTTTGCATGAAGTTTGCCTGAGATCCTCATAAAATTGCACTTTGGCCCCCCAAGTCTCCCTTTGTTTCACTATGGCCCGAGCAATTGAAAGAATCAATCAAATTGGCCCCTTTAACTTCTTTAATTGTTTCAATTGGGTCCTTGTTTGTCTTAATTGGTTAAATATGAGTAGTTTACTTTCCTTGGAATGTTTTGAGTGATTCAATTTCATGTTCATTTCCATTTCATGTGATTATTTGTTAATTAAAGTGGTGCCTTGACCCTTTCTTTGTTTTTTGGAGGGTAAATAAGTAATTTCGTTCCATTATGGTACCAACTCAAGGGAGGTACACCTAATCCCTTATTCTTTACATTATTTGACCCTACGTGCCCTATGTGATGTTGCGTGCTTAATTGCATGCCTCTTAAATGTTTTATTATTTATTGATTGATTTATTCATTTCATTTATTTATTTATTCGCTTTATTGGCTTTAGTTTGTATATTTATTTTTAGTTCAATTTTGATCATTTGAAAGGCACTTGAATGCCAAATTTGTAATAGTTAGGCATTTATTTTAGTTATTTATTTATTTCCCCTTTTAGATTGTAGTAGGGTTCCCCGAATGTAATAGTTAGGGCTCTATTTGTTTTATTTGCCTTGTGTGTTTTTGCATGCCTATGTGTTATGTGTTATTCGCTTTCCTAGGGTCTTGCATCTAGATACCATGTTTATGTGTTATGTGCTATATGTGATTTACGTGCTAGTCCAATGCTAGTTGTGGTCAATTTCTCGAATCCACACTAGTCCAACGCTAGTTGTGGCCCTTTGTTCCGACTTTTCTCACTGGTCCAATGCTAGTGGAAAATTGTAGACATGGGTTATTCCAACGCTAGACCCTTAGGAACCATCTGCACGTTAGATCATGATTGTGTGATAAAATCACTTCATCTCATGATATTTTCACTTTTAGGGTCTTTTATCATGTTTTGCATGACATCCCTCCTTATACGTATATCCCTTCCCCCATATTTTCCCCTTATATGTATATTACTTACCCCTTTGTATGAAACATGGAATTAGACTTGCATTTCATTTAAGCATTAGACCTAGGTTGGTACATTTGCTTGGTTAGACTAGGGAAAACCCCTTGGATATGGGATATGGACGAGTTTGGTTTTTCTAACCTTAGCACGCTCGTATTCCCTCTATTAAAGGGAACATTGAAGTCACGAGTACAAGCTCCCCGCACCTATTATGATGCATTCCTTTAGGTCATACACATTTGTATATTATTATTTTTTTTACTTTTTCTTTGTTTCGAGTCTCATGACTTGCATTGTTCGTGACATCTTTAAAGAGTCCCCATTGGGCTTCACAATTAATGTGATTGGTTTTAATTAAGTTTTGAAGAGAAATTCCAATCCCCCGATACCCTCTTAGGTCTAGAGTTTGCATTCATATAGTACATCCAAACGTGATAAATCTTTAGGTTAAAATAAGAAAATCTTTGACTAAATCGCGCAACTAGTCTTAGCTAGGTTGAAAGGGTGCCTTGGATTCTTATCCTTGCCTTCCCTTTTTTCAAATTTGACTCCCGAATCTCTTTATCTGATTTTCGTAGATTTGGAGTCGTTTAAAGAGAGTTTTTTTCTATTTTTTCTTTGAAATTCATTTTAGGTAACTTGGTACACCTTGAATCTATACCAAGTGGCGACTCCGATTCTTCTTATTTAAAAACCCTTTTTAAACTATATTTTGGGTCAAATCGTCGCATCTTCAAGTCCCATTTAGACCCATGTTTTTCATCAAAAATTCATTTTTCAATCAAAAATTGAATCAAAAGCCATTTTTTTTCTAAACTCGTTTTTATTTTTTTTATTAAAAAATGGGGCGCGACAGCTGGGGACTCCACTGGGGACTTTGAAAGTCCGAGCAAATTTGATTAAGTCAATCTTTTCCTTCTTTTAACCTTTTCATATATCGCATTTGGATGTTTAGGATTGCATTTTTTCCTTTTTAGGATTTTTTCATTTGGCGCGTATCAACTCACTCCCTCACCCTTTGCGTACGATTGATTTTGATGGATGGATGGTTTATTTATGTTTATCCCGCGCTTTACATTGCATTTTGGGTGGGGGATACTTCCCTAGAGCCTCGCATTGGTTCTCGATCCCTCCCCTCCAAGCGAGCACTAGCATACGTGCATACACTTTATTTTTTATCCCTAATTTATTTTTCTTTTAGTAGCTTGTCACTCCACTCCACTCTATTAGGATTTTAGGAGACTCACTGGGACTTGTGATCGTGACACGATGTGTGCGTAGCATGATCCGAGGGGTCATTCAATCTTCCATTTTAAGCTTTGGGTTGATAGCCTTTAGCTTTTAGTCGAAGGTTGAGGATTTTCGATAGATTCACTCATGACATGTAGCCGTGACACGATGTGTGCATAGCAGTGTTTGGGGAATCGCTCGAGCCACCGACAGAGAACCTTGGGATTGATGACCTTTGGTTTCCAAGTCTGAAGGCTCGGGGACCTAAAACCTATCGAGTCTAGATGCATTAGTGAGCCACAACCTCATGCATCCATGATAGTTTACCTAGGGTAGAGTTTGCCTTACCCTATTAGGGACTATTCACGAGGGGAGGGATTCCAATCCTTTTTCCTTATTTTGCTTTTTATATTCTATTATTTGATTGCCACAACGTGTTATGTGTTATTTATTGAACTAATTTTCTTTGTCTTTTGTGTTTTGCATTCATAAACGTTAGGAAATAAGAGGTCTGGCATGATCTTCTTTTAGGACCTACCCTTGTAGATAGGCTATTGCACGTTTAAGAAATTTTGGTATATTTCGTTCATAAATTAATAATGCCATATCATTTTAGGCCTACCCTGGCAAATAAAGGGTTCCTTAGGTCATGTTTCATTTTGAATTGCATGTTTTACTGCTTTAATAAAATGGCATTATGCATTTACCTTAGAAGGGAATGCCATCTAGGAGATCTCGTGTTAGGAATAAGCCACCTCGTGTCTTGGATATTTAATCCAAAAACACTTGCATGTTTATATTTTGTATCATCCAAAGGGGTAGTGCACGAGGTAAGATAGGATCTGATCATTTTCATAGAGCGTTCTTTGGAATATGGGCGTCTAATAATCACTTTTTGGCCATTTTATCAAAATTGGTAAAATTCCCTTACATGAAGGACACTAATTTGAAGAAATTCACAAATAATTCCTCACTATTGAGACAATAAATAAATTGAGGCCAAAATTTGATTTTTAGAAGGCTCATGCATCGCAATAAATTTTCAAGCTACCAGTGGATAGATTGATTTTTAAATAAGCTGTCAATTCTATTCAATCCATTGGACCATTTTATTCATCAATTTCATCCAGTCCATTTTATTAATTTGTTCATTTTTAGGGCAATCTAGTCGATTTGAATTCATTTGACTAATTTACTCATTTTTGGGCAATTTAGTCGATTTTGAATAAATCACCAATTTCATTCAATTCATTTGATTAGTTTACCCATTCTTAGGGCAATCTTATCGATTTTGAATAAATCATCAAGTTCATCCAATCCATTTTGTCAATTCAAATTTAGGACAATCTAATCATTTTTGAATAAATCATTAACTCCATTTCATTCATTTGGTCAATTCACCCGTTTTAGGGCAATTGAACCAATTTTGAATAAATCATCAATTTCATTTGATCAATTTACCCCTTTTAGGGTAATCCGATTAATTTTGGATAAATCAAATTTCATGCAATTCATTTGACCAGTTTACCTATTTTTAGGGCAATTCGGTCGTTTTTGAATCATCAATTTCATCCTATCCATTTGATCCGTTTTTCCCCTTTAGGGTTTAAGTTTAAGGTTCACTGAATAAATTAGTGAAAACATTGCAATCCTTTCAAGAGTAGGCTCTTTTACACATTATTTCATGTGTTGATCAAACCAAGCAATCCATTCGGACTTTGTCCTCATTTTTTAGGACAAAGGTCTCTTCTCACTCCAATTGCCCAATTTTTTCAAATTATTTTTCGCTCGATCAGTTGATCGGATTCATCAGGTATTGTATGGCGCCTACCCTAGAGGATTGCATTTTCATGCTAGGCCTACCCTTGGCTTAAAAGGGCTCCCTCATAGGACATGCATACCGATTTTGTAGTCTTGCCTACTAACTCGGGGTATTTTTCTTTTGTTTTCCCCCCCTGCATTCATAAAAATGCTTTAATAAGGTGAAAATATTTTTCTATGTCTGCTAAAATTTGAGAACTACAAGTATTGTTTGATTCTTGGGCAGATCCTACAATGAAAACATGGAAGATCCATCTGAAGGCTCTAGGCTAAAGCCTCCGAGAGACTTTATAATTATTTTTCAAAAGAAAATTCTGTTTATTGGATTTGTAGATACATTTTTGTTCCAAAAGAAAGGGAGACAAAAGTGTATATGTGGGGTTTTTAGAAGTTTTTTTCTTCTCATTTGTATTATAATTGAACGAGAAATTTTGTTTTAAACTTTTTCAATAATAAAGTTTTTGGACAATTATTGTTTTGTGTATATTCATGTACATTTGATTTTGTATATTGCTCATTGGAGATGTCATGATGAATTTTAAGAAATAAAACTAAATTGAGATTTTCTCAACCTCCAGCCTGAAAATTCACAAGTGTATGCTTTCTAAAATCCTTACGTACACTAGATTGGTGATCCGAACTATACAATAAGAGTGCTAAGGGTAAAAAAAAAAAAAAATGAGCGGTCACTCAAAAAGCCCAATGAGATATCTTTTCTCCTTCACTTAACCCCAAAATAAATTACAAATTGGGGCAATCTTTGCTTGAAAAGTGTCCCACTATGTCTAATTATATTCAATTCACATCTAAGTGAAAGTAAAATGTGCATGATTCTTGTTTGTTTTGAAAATTTGGAATGATACTTCGAGCGTTCGTTTCTCTACCCATACAGATTTTTATCATTTGCTTTCCCATTTGAGATTTTGAAAGAATAATTTCGTTTTAAATAAGAGTCTTAATGATCATTACCCTACATTGAAAAATTCTTAGATATAAAAAAGGGAGTGGATTTTCAATGACCATTTCGTTACTTTGGTTGTCATGAGGTGTAAGAATGATACTTTGGCTATCGTTTCTACAACCCAAACACTGTTTTACCCCTTGCATCCTCATTTGAGCTAAAATCGGTGGTTCTTTTCACAAGGCACTTACGATCGCACCCCACATTGGGGAAGGAGATTGGAGAATTTTCCCAAAAAGGAGAAAAAGCAAAATGCTACATGGGCTTCAATTTTGAAAAAAAAAAGAAAAAAAAAGAAGAGAGAAAAGAAAAGAGAGAAAGAGAAAAGAAAGAAAAGTTGTCTGGCGGATCCCCTATGTTTCACGGATATGGATGAACAAGGGTCTTTCTCAGTGAATTAATTCAGATACATGCAAGAAATTTCGCATTAATGAAAGTTTCCTTTCAGAGTTAATGTAAGGAACGGAATGAAAAGTCAGACCCTCTTCTTTTCCAATCAAATATTCTATCCCTAGTTATCCCTTTTGAGCTTTCAGAATAAAATATTTCATTTGGCAACCCCTGAGAATCGCAAACCCCACACTGAGCAAGTTTGAGTTGAAAAGGAAAAGTGATAAAGTAACAAAATCAAAAGACAAAAAAGAAAAAAGAACCTTGGTTGAGCATAAACTGAGGCAAATTTTTGGAAAAGTTCAAAAGAATGGCAGAAGGCCGAAAAAGAGAATAAAATGAAAGAGAAAAGAGTCTCAATTGAGAATAAATTGGGGCAAGTTCTGATTTAACCCTAAAATCGGGTTGGCGCAATAATGCGATCTCAGGTCATTCAAACAGCTTTTGAAATCCGCTTTCAATCCTTAACCTTTCTAAACACCCCACCTGACCCCATTACAAAAGCCGGAAGCCTTGACTTCTATTCATTGCAATATCTCTGTCGAGAAATTTTCTAAATTAATTGGCAAGTGATGCGCATATACTGATGCCAAGAAATTTTTTAGATGTACTTTTGAATTGATTAACTGTGAATTTGACAAGTGCTTATCATGTGAAAACCCGCAAAGGCACCTTTGAAAATAGAAAAAAAAAAGAGAAAAGAAAAGAAAAGCAAGCAAAATGAATGCAAATGAAAAAAAAAATTCGATGCTGAAAGTCCCCGAAGTCCAGGATTTTCAAGTTTAAAATAGGGGCGATTTTTGGAAAAATGCGATCTTCGGTGCAATGTCCTTGAAAGTCTTATTCTTTAACTATCATTTTCAAGCCACATTACAAACTCATAAAGTCCATCGTTGACTTATCCTTCATGACAAGTCGAAGTAAGGACCATGCTTCTAAGGAATCCATCAAACACTCATGATCATAAGGCCGTAACCAATTTTCACATGTTCAACTATCGTTTCTGCTCACACGTTACAAGCCTAAAAAGCTTATATGTTGACTAAATTTTCTTAAGAAATAAGGATAACAAACTATTTGCTTTCACTAAAGATGTGATATTGAATGGATTACATACCATTGGGGCACAAGAATAAGACAGATCCTAACCTCCCATTTTCCTTAGTCACCTCAAAATCAGAAATAATACCCACTGGATTGGTCCTGAAAGATGAGCTAACAAGAAGTGGTGACCATTACCCTAAGCATCAATGCTAAAGTGAGGAA
Organism: Coffea arabica; assembly: GCF_036785885.1. Taxonomy (NCBI): domain Eukaryota; kingdom Viridiplantae; phylum Streptophyta; class Magnoliopsida; order Gentianales; family Rubiaceae; genus Coffea; species Coffea arabica. Next base: position 56,385,800 of record NC_092312.1, on the reverse strand, counting down.
GGCATCACTTGTAATTTGGTATTATTTTAAGAAATTCATCATGAAATTTTCTGTTAGGAAACATACTTTTCTACATTGTTCAAATAAATGGAGAGTCATCCAAACAAATTTTTGCAATTAAATGGGCCTGCACTGGGGCAAATTTTCATTTGAGAGATTTTGCAAAATGGGCCCATACTGGGGCAGATTTTTGTTTGTGAGATTTTGTAAAATAAAACCTACACTGGGGCAAATTTTTTCGCAATACATTTGAGGATTTCGTCCAAAAGTCAAATAATATACTTTTGAATCAATCACGCTGCTCTTTTCATGAGTAATAATTGCATTGGTACATGTTGTACTTTGATAAGGCCCTATGCAGGTATTCATGGATGAAATGATGAAGAAGCATCTTTTATGGTGGAAGGCCGATACCGAAAAGTAAAGCAAGAAGAAAGAAGGAGAAAGGGTAAGACATTGGGGCAAATTATTTTTGAAAAAGATTCTCTCGGAAAAATAAAATCAAAAAATCAAAAAAAATTTATTAAATAAATCCAAAAAAATAAAAAAAATCAAAATCAAAAATCAAAAGTCAGAAAAATCAGAAAAATCAAGAAGCAAAAAATCAAATTCAAGTTCTTGTTTCATGAAAAATCAAATTGAATTCTTGTTGGCGATGTCTCAGCGTCCGCCACGCTCCCTTCTATCTTCCCCTTTTGACAATCACACTTAATTTTTGAACTAATTGAACGGCAGGCTCGGGTATTATCCCACTGACCAATTCTCACGACAGGTTCGGGTTTAATCCCAATGACCAATTCATCACACTGGGGCAAATCTTTGGATAATTTTTCAAGCAAGTCTTATGCAGTTTCTCATACATACCAGCATTTTTCATTTACACTGCCACTAGCCGTTGGGCCAGTCCCACTAGTGAGCATTTCATTCACATTGCCACTAGCCATTGGGTCAATCCCACTAGTGAGCATTTCATTTACACTGTCACTACCCGTGGGTTAGTCTAATTGTCGCTAAACATGGGTCAGTCCCACTAGCGTGCATTTCATTTTTATTGCCACTAAATATGGGTTAGTTCCACTAGTGTGCATTTTGTTTTCATTGCCGATAAACATGGGTCAGTCCCACTAGCGTGCATTCCATTTACACAGCCACTAGCCGCTGGGTTAGTCCCACTAGTGTGAATTTCGGTTTCATTGCCATTGAACATGGGTTAGTCCCACCAGTGGACATATCATCATCAGCGTGCATTTCACCTTTATTGCCACTAAACATAGGTCAGTTCCACTAGTGTGCATTTCGGTTTTAAATTTTGTGCGGGTCAGTCCCACGATTTAAGTTTTGTTCGGGTCAGTCCCATGATTTAAATTTTGTTCGAGCCAGTCCCATGATTTTAAAGTTTGTTCGGGTCAGTCCCATGATTTTAAATTTTGTTCTAGTCAGTCCCATGATTTAAGTTTTGTTCGGTTCAGTCCCATGATTTTAAAGTTTTGTTCGGGTCAGTCCCATGATTTAAGTTTTGTTTGGGCCAGTCCCATGATTTAAATTTTGTTCGAGTCAGTCCCATGATTTTAAATTTTGTTCGGGTCAGTCCCATGGTTTTAAATTTTGTTGGGGTCAGTCCCATGATTTTAAATTTTGTTCGAGTCAATCCCATGATTTAAAGTTTGTTCGGCTCAGTCCCATGATATAAGTTTTGTTCGGGTCAGTCCCATGATTTTAAATTTCGTTCAGGTCAGTCCCATGATTTTAAAGTTTGTTCAAGTCAGTCCCATGATTTAAATTTTGTTCGGGTCAGTCCCATGATTTTAAATTTTGATTCCCCATGATTTAAATTTTGTTCGGATCAGTCCCATAATTTTAAATTTTGATTCGGGTCAGTCCCATGATTTTAAAGTTTGTTCGGGTCAGTCTTATGATTTAAATTTTGTTCGGGTCAGTCCCATGATTTTAAATTTTGTTTGGGTCAGTCCCATTTTAAATTTCTGATTCGGGTCAGTCTCGTTTTAAATTTCTTATCTGAGTCAGTCCCATTTTAAATTTTGTCAAAGGGGTCAGTCCCTATTTCTAAAGCGTCCATCGTTCAAGACGTTCGCAGCCGAATAACGCAGGTAATTATTTGGTGTCTACTTTTTTGTCTCAAGTTTTTCCAAAACTCAGACAAAGAGGGGCAAACTATAGACACCAAATTTTTGATTCTTTAATTTTATTGGTTTAATTAATTTAATTTTTTGCTTTATTTGTTTCAATTCTAGGGTTTTTATTTTGTTTTATTTTTATTTTATTATCCATTTTGCTCATTAGTCTTTTAACTTTTGTTTTAAAGTTTTTAGTATTAAACTTTATCGGGAAAAGGAAACAAAAAGGGGAAAGCAAGAGAGATGGTGAAGGAAAGGATAGCGAGGGGCTGCTGAATAGAGAATAGGGTAACGGGGAAACCTGGACAAAACGAAAAACCAGAAAAAGGGGGGCTTCGGGCATTAAGAAAAGAGAGGAAAAGAAGGAAGAACCGCGAAGAAACGGAGCAAGGACTGCTCATCTGAAGAGCTGCTGGAACCGCCGCCGCTCATAGCCGTTGCCACCTCACCGATTCCACCGTCATTTGCCTGCAGAATCTCTCAAGCAAGAGCCCTGTAAATTTCAGTTCTTCTCAAACTTCTGAAATGGGCTGCCGTGACTATGTTTGTGACAGCCCCACCTCCCCCTAAGACGAACCAAAGGGTTCGGCGGACCGCCTGCCCAACTCTCACCGGGACTACGGGGTCAAATCACCCCCAACTCTGTAGCACGCCTGATAGAAACCAAAGAAAACGAACGATTGGGAAACCTCCAAGTGAAATGTAACTTACCAACCCATAATATTGTCGAAATCCCTGCTAGATTTTTTTTTCTTTTCACACTTGGATACTATACTCGTCCGAAATCTCAGTAATTTCATTAAACTCCATGTAGCCATAAAGAATGAACACGTTCGATCGGGGTAACCCAGGTACATGATTAAACACTTATATATATATATATATAAATACATGATTGCAAATTTACAAATCAAAAGGGAGTTGTTGGATCGAAATACATTCAAGGTTTCTATCTATTGAGGAGCTATACAAAAGAATATATATCTAGCTCAATTCATGCTTCCAAACATCATTGTTCCCAAAAGATTTTCCTGTAAGGAAAACAAGGATAATAAAACGGGGTGAGCTATAAGCTCAATGAGGTACCAAAAATAATAACAGTCAAGAACCAAGGAACTTCATGCTCAATTAATCACATAGGTGTACCAAATAAGGAGATATATAAACAACTTAGACAGAAAGGATACAGATGGCTCTCAGGAGCCAATTTCCCGTTGCAGTACTTGATCCGACTACGTTGACCCTCCGTCAACTTCCAACTAAAGAAAATCAATCCAGTAGAACACCGCTTTAACGCCGAATCCCGTTCACCATTCATACCCCTTATCGAGCCTGAACGCCAAATAGAAACAGGAATGGTAATACTCGAGTATACCGGAATCAAGAGTCTCAATACTCAAAGATTCCATAAAACAGGCACCCACGGATTGTCAATTTTCTCGACCAAACCCTTGCATGGCTCGATTTAATTAACTCCCCATGAGGTTGAGCTCAGGTTTAACAGGACGATCAAGTTTAACAGGACGATCGTGGACACACTTCCAAACGATCGAATACAAGTGCAAGTACATAACAAGTACCAGTAATAGATTCCAATTTGTTCAGTACAGGCAAGAGAACGAGTGTGATAAAGTACACCCTCGTCTCATACAAGATAAACGGTCAGGAAGGATATTCAAGTAGCAAGTTGCAAGTACAGAAAACCAGTTTAACAATAACTCAGGGGAGTGGTACACTCACCTGATCAAACAAGGATAATTTCAAAAGTTTCCTACCCAAGCGTGGCTTTACTCGTCGTTTTCTCCTAGAACAATCAAGGCAAACACTTAAGACTTGACTCCAAGACCGAGTATGGAATTCGCAAATGAGACTCGGTTACGAGCCGTATGCCTAGTCAAAAGAACCATTAATGCAAAGCAAAGAGGTGACCTCGGGGTGAAAAGGTAACAATTAGTTTTAAAAGCGTGAACAACCTCAAAGCCCTTCCTACAATGACTGACCAACTCCAAATTTGAAGTACATAAAGAAAGCAAGATCAATACTAGGAAAACAGAATTTTTCTAGTTCCGCGCGACCTTATATGAAAAATCATATCTCAAGTTTTGTAAGTCCAAAATTAATAAGAGTTATACTGTTGGAAAATACATTCAAAGGGTTATAACTTTCCAGAAAACACTATTGTAAGATTCAGAACGTAAGTCAGTCGAATTCAAGTCGCAAGTTGCTGCTTTATCCAGTGGAGGACAGAACAGGTACAAGATTTCAGTCAACTTTGAAAAATCACCATAAATTGGACAAATAGAAACAAGATCTGAAATTCACATGGTTTATAGCCCTATGAATCTAGTTTAAAACGCAACAAACAGAACTCAATTCTGACATTTCTACATCAAGATATAGCAAATCTCCCGAGACTGCACCGAAGCTCCTACAAACATTTGGACAGCACTTCCCCTTGTCTCTCTTTACTTTTCCAGCCATCAAGGCTTCTTTTGTTTTCCTCAATCACTCCCAAAGGCACACACAAAATAAGTTCATTAAATAGGCATTCAGTAAGCTCCAAGTAGTACAAGTACAATTCAAACTAGGAAAAGTCCGGAAATGAAAGTTAAGCTCAAAACCAGAAAAATAGTTTTTGACATCATTTTGCGGTAATGGCACCAAAGGCACTAAGATTATCGAATGAAGGTACAAGCCCCATCATTTAGAAGCTAAGAAATAGGGCTACAATATTGAAGAAGGTCACTCAGCCCAGTTCCGAGTGCAAATAGGTCAAAAATGCAAGATACTATACCAGAACCGGAAAAACAGATTCACAAAATGTATTCTGCTGTAAACAGCATAACTCAGCCTACTTAAGTCCAAATCCAGAAATTCCAAAGCCATCCAAAAGCTTAGAAATAGGGATACATTTCATCAGAAGACCTCAACAACCAATTCTGAACCAATTCCAGCCAAAACAACCAATTATAGGCGCAATTCTTACATTCGGGTAAAACCAGGACAGCAAGGGTAATTTTGACTTTTCTCATTCTACGCTACTCCGATTGACCTGAAATTTTGTAGGCACCTCTAAAATATCATTCCCTACAACTTTAATGTTTTAATCCAAGACCAATTCGGCCTCTAACTAGGAGCTATAAAACCGGGCAGAATGTTCCCAATAAAACCCTAACTTTCTAAAATTTCTTCCAAACCAGAAATTGGTTGCAATTAACCACTTTTTCCACCTTCTAGAGTCATCATATACCATTTCCAATCATCATAGATAGCCACACAATCATGTTCATATTAAAACAGAAAAATCTCCAAAATTTATAAAAGTTCATCAATTCAACCACAACTCAAAATATAATCCATAAAATGGCATCTCATACTACCACTAAGCATGATTTAAGCATCAATAAAGGGAGGAGAGTAGTTCTTCACAACACACCTTAGAAACAAGAGAGAGAGCAATAAGTCCTCTTAGCTTTCCAAATAACTCCACACAACACCTCACTATCACTCCCTTAAGTGGTTTTATGGAGCACAAACAAGATTGGAAGGTTGAGTGAGTTGATTGAAGCAAGATTGAAGCCAAAAACTTGAAGAGTTTTCTTTCTTTTGTTGCTCAAGGAGCTCGGCCAAGATGAAGAGAAAATGGTGAAGTTTTGGTTATTTTTTTTGATTTATTTGGTCAATGGTAAGAAAATGAATAGTGGTCTTACAAGTCCCTCCAACCAAATGGTGACACTTGTCACTTATTTAATGCATCTCTATCCTTTTGTTTCCTCTCAAACCAATCCAAATAGCAACCTCTACTTATCTCTTAACACCCGATAATTTAAACCCAGTATCCAAAATTTAACCCAGTTGGCCGAATTTTTTCGAACTTTTCGCACTAGTGGGTCCCACGTCCGGTATACGCTCTTAATTTCTCAAAACTATTCGATACTAGAAAAATCACCTAAAAACTCTACCTGCTCCTTAAAAATATCTAGAAATTTTCCTAATCACGAAAATGCAGAAAACAAGCCTTTTAAAATATAATAAACCTAGAAAATGGAAAATTACGGGTTCTCACACTACTCACTTGGTGTTGCTAAATGAATTGGTGTGAGAGGGACAAAAGGATAGCCAAGCATTAATTAGAGTGACAAGTGCCACTTGGTGATTAAGTCTTAGACTTTGACCAATATTCACCACTTTACCAATTAAATCAAAATTTGCCAAAAATCATTTTCATTTGCAAGCTTCTTGGCCGGCCCTCTCTAACGAGAAAAGAAAAGAAAACTTCAACATTCATCCTCTATTTCTTGCACAAATCTTGTAATCCAATCATCCAAACTTGAAATTACTCCATAAAAATCCTTAGATAGGTGGGAGTGAGGAAGTTGGTGAAGTTGTTTTGGAAGCAAGAGACCTAAGCTACTACCTTTTGTAAGGTATCAAGGTATGGTGGGTGAAGACTCATTAGTTGTTTCCAATAATGGTGAATTCATGACTTGTGATGGCTAGTTATGTGATTATGTGGAAGATTTCATGACTTTTGGTAGAAATTAGTGAATTTTTATATTTATTCATGAATTTTCTGTTTTTATATGTTTAATATTGTTGGGCCATGGATGATGGCTTGGAATGGTTTAGAGTGACACTTTAGAGCTTAAATTGTGGTTGTTTGAAGAAAATTTCAAATTTGGCGGAAAATTTCAAATTTTGGGTTTGGATTTGGGGCGTTTCTAGGGTTTCTATATGGCACTTGAATTGGCTTGGATTAAAGGGGTTTTGTGACTCTAATAAGGGGTATAGAAGGGTTTATAACTTGTAACGGTTTTGGTGAGTGCATTTGCAAAGTATGGGTGAATGCTTGTAGGTTAGAAACTTGGAATGTTAAGGGGAAATGCTATCCAAATTGGGGTTTCTTGTGTTTTACTGGACTTGGGTTGTTTTAGGGGTAATTAGAGACCTTAGGGTTATCTAAACTCTTAGTGCTGAGTGTTTCTTATTTTATTTGTGCGTTTCTTTGATTTTACATTGGTGGCTTGTAGCTTAAACTTATGACTCGTAATCGAGTCTCACCGTGCTTGTTTGAATGTTTTAGGGCGTGACGGTGGTCCGAGATGCTCGTTGAGTGGACAAGTGTAAAAATTCTCTTTGCTTGCTTGGTGAATGTACTACTCACTTGGTGTTGCTATGTGGCTTTGTTTTACTTGAAATTGATGCCTTGAATGCTTAGTTGAATCGTTGATATTGATTAAAGCGAGGGTGTACTTGATCACTCTCACCCTTTATGCCTTGTATGACTGTTAACTGTGTTACTGAAATGATACATGAAAATACTTGAATTGGTGTCGTTTGGGCGAGTATCCAACGGCCATTACTGTTATCACTGAGCTTAACCCCATCGGTGGTCAATTGAATCGACCGGCAAGGACTTGGTCGTGAAAATTGACGAGTCATGGGAACTGTTATAAGGAATCTTGGAGTATGACTGTGAGAACCCTCATTTTAAAATACAATTTTTCTAAACTACATGCCTTATTCTAAGAATGAAACCACGGATTATAAGCTCTAGCATTGTATCCCCTATGTAGACACCAAATTTTTTATTCTTTAATTTTATTGGTTTAATTAATTTAATTTTTTGCTTTATTTGTTTCAATTCTAGGGTTTTTATTTTATTTTATTTTTATTTTATTATCCATTTTGCTCATTAGTCTTTTAACTTTTGTTTGAAAGTTTTTAGTATTAAACTTTATCAGGAAAAGGAAACAAAAAAGGGAAAGCAAGGGAGATGGTGAAGGAAAGGATAGCGAGGGGCTGCTGAATAGAGAAGAGGGTAACGGGGAAACCTGGACAAAACGAAAAACCAGAAAAAGGGGGGCTTCGGGCATTAAGAAAAGAGAGGAAAAGAAGGAAGAGCCGCGAAGAAACGGAGCAAGGACTGCTCATCTGAAGAGCTGCTGGAACCGCCGCCGCTCATAGCTGTTGCCATCTCATCGATTCCACCATCATTTGCCTGCAGAAACTCCCAAGCAAGAGCCCTGTAAGTTTTTCTCTTTAAATTTCAGTTCTTCTCAAGCTTCTGAAATGGGCTGCCGTGACTATGTTTGTTGCGAATTTTCTGTTATTTGTTCATGATCTTTGAATATGCGTGTTTTGTGGGTCAATTGGACTGAACTTCCCTGGTTTTCTGACAATCTGGGGGCTGGTTATAACGCTATTTGAGCCGAGAATCTGTGATTTTCGTTATGCCCGTTAGTTGTTTGATGAAATGTTCAAACGAAGGTCTTGAGTCAGAAGAAGAAAGCTTCGATTCTAATTTGCATGTTCTTGTCCTAGAAATTTGTTTACCAGAGTTGGGTAGTTGATGTTTTTGGTAGTTATGCAAGAGGTTGGGTTTTGTTTTTGCTAAAATGACATGCTGTAGCTCCTTGCTTTTCCCTTGTGGTTGTGCAATAGATTTGAAATGATGTATTAGAAGAAAGCCACGGTTGGGAATAAAATTATTGCAGAGAATATTTGTTGTTCAAAAGAAAAGTTCCTCATGGCTTTGTATGTTCTTTTCAAAGGATTCTACACTTGGCATGTGAATAAGTTGACCCATATCAATTTCCCTTTAGTAGAATATGCTTTTTAGCTTGGCTGTTGTTGTTTCATTTCTCCCATTTTTGAATGAAAGCTGTTAGCTTCCTTCATCCGATGACCTGCAAGGCTGTTTTGCTGCGAATGTTGAGTTTTTATTGCAAGTTTATGGTTGGGCCAAAGATTTTTTATCTTGTGAATTTGTTTGAAGTTTCGGCAGAGCTTTAAGCTATTTTGGTTGCATTTTGATGGGTTGCAAATCTGCAGCAGAATAAAAACTCTTGCATCCTCTTTGCTGTTTTCTTTTTCTGCAACCGCTCACCAACTTTCAGCCATCTAACTTGCTGATTGGTTTTATATTGGAAAGATGAATTAAATAAGTGGTGTTGGATTTGCATGTCTGGGATCTAAACTACTTGAATTATGATCAAATGCTTGCTGCAAAAAGAACAAATCAGGTTATCGAACCCTTTTGCATAAAATTCTCCAGCATTTGCATGATTTTCCTTCTATGCTTCAGTTTGTTTTGGATGTTGAAAATTGTGTGTCGTATTGCTTAGATTAAGTTTTTGGGATCTTGGTTGGAAAGAAATGCTTTTGTTGTGTCTGAAGTTGAAATCTGTATGCGAAATGAAAGTTGCAGCTGCATTTTTCTTTGGATGGCAGACGGTCTTCATTAGATGCTTCAATCTTCCTATTGCTGAAATATTTCACGGACCTTTTGCATGAAGTTTGCCTGAGATCCTCATAAAATTGCACTTTGGCCCCCCAAGTCTCCCTTTGTTTCACTATGGCCCGAGCAATTGAAAGAATCAATCAAATTGGCCCCTTTAACTTCTTTAATTGTTTCAATTGGGTCCTTGTTTGTCTTAATTGGTTAAATATGAGTAGTTTACTTTCCTTGGAATGTTTTGAGTGATTCAATTTCGTGTTCATTTCCATTTCATGTGATTATTTGTTAATTAAAGTGGTGCATTGACCCTTTCTTTGTTTTTTGGAGGGTAAATAAGTAATTTCGTTCCATTATGGTACCAACTCAAGGGAGGTACACCTAATCCCTTATTCTTTACATTATTTGACCCTACGTGCCCTATGTGATGTTGCGTGTTTAATTGCATGCCTCTTAAATGTTTTATTATTTATTGATTGATTGATTTATTTCATTTATTTATTTATTCGCTTTATTGGCTTTAGTTTGTATATTTATTTTTAGTTCAATTTTGATCATTTGAAAGGCACTTGAATGCCAAATTTGTAATAGTTAGGCATTTATTTTAATTATTTATTTATTTCCCCTTTTTGATTGTAGTAGGGTTCCCCGAATGTAATAGTTAGGGCTCTATTTGTTTTATTTGCCTTGTGTGTTTTTGCATGCCTACGTGTTATGTGTTATTCGCTTTCCTAGGGTCTTGCATCTAGATACCATGCTTATATGTTATGTGCTATATGTGATTTACGTGTTAGTCCAATGCTAGTTGTGGTCAATTTCTCGAATCCACACTAGTCCAACGCTAGTTGTGGCCCTTTGTTCCGACTTTTCTCACTGGTCCAATGCTAGTGGGAAATTGTAGACATGGGTTAGTCCAACGCTAGACCCTTAGGAACCATCCGCACGTTAGATCATGATTGTGTGATAAAATCACTTCATCTCATGCATATTTTCACTTTTTAGGGTCTTTTATCATGTTTTGCATGACATCCCTCCTTATACGTATATCCCTTCCCCCATATTTTCCCCTTATATGTATATTACTTACCCCTTTGTATGAAACATGGAATTAGACTTGCATTTCATTTAAGCATTAGACCTAGGTTGGTACATTTGCTTGGTTAGACTAGGGAAAACCCCTTGGATATGGGATATGGACGAGTTTGGTTTTTCTAACCTTAGCACGCTCGTATTCCCTCTATTAAAGGGAACATTGAAGTCACGAATATAAGCTCCCCGCACCTATTATGATGCATTCCTTTAGGTCATACACATTTGTATATTATTAATTTTTTTTACTTTTTCTTTCTTTCGAGTCTCATGACTTGCATTGTTCGTGACATCTTCAAAGAGTCCCCATTGGGCTTCACAATTAATGTGCTTGGTACAAATTAAGTTTTGAAGAGAAATTCCGATCCCCCGATACCCTCTTAGGTCAAGGGTTTGCATTCATATAGTACATCCAAACGTGATAAATCTTTAGGTTAAAATAAGAAAATCTTTGTCTAAATCGCGCAACTAGCCTTAGCTAGGTTGAAAGGGTGCCTTGGATTCTTATCCTTGCCTTCCCTTTCTTCAAATGTGACTCCCGAATCTCTTTCTCTGATTTTCGTAGACTTGGAGTCGTTTAAAGAGGATTTTTTTTCTATTTTTTCTTTAAAATTCATTTTAGGTGATTTGGTACACCTTAACTCTATATCAAGTGGCGACTCCGATTCTTCTTATTTAAAAACCCTTTTTAAACTATATTTTGGGTCAAATCGTCGCATCTTCAAGTCCCATTTCGCATCTTCAAGTCCCATTTAGACCCATGTTTTTCATCAAAAATTTATTTTTCAATCAAAAATTGAATCAAAAGCCATTTTTTTTTCTAAACTCGTTTTTATTTTTCTTGTTAAAAAATGGGGCGCGACACCCTATGTGTTATCGTATACTCTAAGAAATTTAAAACATTTTTCTTGAGTTAGTTTTAACTATTTCACCACTTATAATATGCCCTTGCATAGCATTCTATATGTATTAAAACAATTTTCATGCATTATATTTCATATCCTTTCACTTCAACTAAAACAATTTTATTGAGTTGGTTTCATTTTTCACCACTTACATTGTACCAAGTGATTTTTATTTGTGGTAGGGACTTTATGTGAGATATTAGTGGTGTTAAATAGGTATTGGTACATTTGGAAGGGTTGAAACATAATTAGTTAAAGGATTAATAGAAGTTGTGGACAAGAAGTGACCGTGTGGCAAAATCCTAGCCAAGCATTTTGTTGATTAAGGGTTAAGAGACAAATTTAAGTTGGACTTGGCCATTTTCTTCTCCTTATGGCCAAATTTCTTAGGGCTTAGCAAGGAAGAGAGAGAGAGCTCCAACATCTTGCTTTCTAACCCTAGCTTAAACTTGAGCAAAAATCAAAAGAGAAAGAGTTTGAGTTAGTGAGAATTTTTCCTCCAATCTAGTGCTTGATGCAAGCTTGAAGTTCTCACTTTTGGTGGATTGATTTGGTGGCTCAAGCATCTTACAAGAAAGGTAAGTACACTTTAAATGGTAGTTTTATGGTAATATATCATGTGCATCAAAGTGTTAATGGCAAACTACAAGTTGTTTGATTGAGATTTGGAGTAATCTCTTGGAATAAACCAAAGAGTAGTTGAGTTATATGGCATGCCTACCAAGTGTTTGATGAAATATTTGCACTTTGGTCATGGTTATTTATGAGGTGTGTGATCCTTAATCTTTGGTTCTATTGTGTTACATGAAGTACTTAACGCCTTGAGGGCAAACTAGAGGTTGCCCTAAACTAGAAATTGTGGTTAAAACTCTTGAACGAAACAAGTAGTAAGTGAGTTAGTAAGTGTGCATACCAAGTGTTTGATGATATGTCTAACCCTTGTTCATGTGTGGTTATGAGGTATTAATATGATTTAAGCCCCTATTTGGTTAGATCTAACACTTGTTAGATGCAAGGAGTGAAAATATCAAGAAGGATGAAAGTTCGAAATTTTTGGAAGAGGGCTGGCCGAAATTTCCCATAACTTACTGCCCTGTTTTTCCTTGATATTTTCATGCATATTTTGCTACAAATGTGACTGATATATGTTGGGTTATATGTGTGGAGGTTGTCTACAAAAAATTAGCCAATTTGATTGCATAAGTTATGAGTTATAAGCCAAGGAGCAAAACTGGACTGGGTCTAGAAAGTTACTGACCAGCCGTCTTGTGAAGGTCATAACGTTTTACTCGGTGATCAGATTTGAGTGATGTTTGTGGCATTTGAAAATAGATTCTTAGAGCTTTAAAATGGTACCAAGATCATTTTCTGGTTTGACCCGACCGATTCGTGGCGAGTCTTGAAAGTTGGCTGTCCGTGCGGTACTGTTCACCCGAGACAGCCCAGAAATTTCTTTTGGTTTCTTAATTTTGAACCACTTACGTTGGAATTTTGGAAATGGTTTCTTCCAGACAAATATAGCTTTGTGAACCTAGTTTCCAACACCACCGACGGAACCTAATTCAGATTTTTTCACAATGAGCAATGACCATTTTCCCGAGGCTGGTCAGGCGAGACAGTTTAACCGTAATGAAACTTTTGAGCTTCGGTGAAACTCTTCTTTTGCCGAACTTTCATGTACATACCAAACGTGTTTTCTTATCAACTTTTCCCATGGTTTGGACCTCATTTGCATGGTAGATTAAGTAGCTTTGGCTACTCACTTGGTCTCTTAATGAACCTATACTTTAGTAAGGAACGAATCCAATTGTTAATGGTTTTGCTCGTTGACCTAGGTTTGGGCAATGAAGGTGATAGTAACTGAGACGTTTGACGTCAATTGCTACTTTTGCTTGACAGGTGAGTGTTCCACTACTTGCTACTTGTTATGTGGAATACTTGCATACTTGGAATCGTTGATTTGCTATTGTTTGAGCCAAACACTGTTTTATTTAAAATCGAGGCGAGTGTGTACTTTATCGCACCAGATCTTCCTTGTTTTTCCACTGAGGCTCCACTTACTGAATAAGTTAACATGAAATGAGATATTGCTATACATGACTGTGCTTAAGTTGCTTGGATGATATTCCATCAACTACTGTTACTGTTTGGGTACCCAACTTCATAGGTGAGTCGGTCGTATTGAGCCAGCAGGGGCTTGGTCGAGAAGGCCGATAAACCTTGAGGACTATTTACTGTACACTGAAACCGGTATACTCGAGTATTACCAAACTACTGTTTATGGAGTGCGGGCCCGGTAGGGGGTTGATTTGGTGGACGGAGACTGGTGAAAGTGGTGTTCTACGGACCCTTTTATACTATGCTTACAAGTGTTGACGGAGTGTCAACAGAAGACAATTATGATCAAGCTCCAGGGGATCTTTGGCTTTTGAAAGCCACCCGTATCCTTGAATTGAACTGTGATTAACTGTTACTCTGCTGAATGGTGTTTATTTGGTTGTTTTGTGACCTTATATGGCTATGTGGTTACTTGTTTTATTTGGAACCTCACTGGGCTTTAGTTTACCCCATTCCCTTTGTTTTCCTTAACAGATCGGGAAGGGATTTGATCAAGAGTTTACCTAGCTTTGTTTTGCTATGAACTTGTATCTTGATATTGTAACCTTTTGTTTAAGAAGACCTTACTTTTGACTCCGGTAAGCTTGATTCTATAAGTCCGACTTATGTTATGTAATTGTAGTATGGAGTGATAAGTGTGACTTTTAGCTTGCCATTTGAAGTTTGGAAAGTTGGCTTGACGTTTTTATGCCATTACAGTTTGTACGTTTTGATTTGAAGTTATTTCTCCAGTTATTTGAGTTGCTAGTTCTTTGATCGATCGAGCCCCGGCGAGAGTTGGGCAGGCAGCCCGCTGATACCCCAGGGTCTGCCCTAGGAAGAGGTGGGGCTGTCATAGTTGGTATCAGAGCTTAGGTGTCAGATCTTTATAGTGCATCCTAGACTTAAAAGTTTAGGATGTCAACCTGTGGGATTTGGTTTGAATGTTGAGTGACTGCTAGCAGGGATAAAAATTAGAGCTTAGGTTTGAATTGACCTGAGTGAAATAGAAATTTTTGACTTGGGGATTACATTAGACTATTTCCTCTTAAGAGTACTTAAGTTTCCTCTACACTTTGTGTAGGATGGACGGGACAGATCTAGTGGCCCTAGCAATAGACTGGTTAGCGAGCCGTCCTGTGGGGACTTGCCGATGATTAAGTATCAAATCAGGGCCGGAGGAGCTAGAGCCTATAACCGCTACAGGCGGTGTGAGTGTCTGCATATTTATACCTATCGTAATGAAGTAGTGTCAGCCGTTGTGAAGGAGCGGAAGGTGCTTGCAAGGGACAATGCTAAGCTTGAAGCTAAAGTGAATCAACTGAAGGAAATTATTAAAACGCAAACTGATCGGATTAAGGAGTTTCAGTATGATGTGGTCAAGGGCCGAGAAAGGGTTGATGACCTTTGTGCACAACTTGGAGAAGCTCAGGTGCACATGGTTAAGAGGGCCATGAAAGTGAGGAATAGCGCTGAATCGATTCTGAATATTTGTGATGACCTACTTTGAGATGTGAGCGATGAGGCTTCCTACATTGGAGGCGAGGCAGGAGTTGAACCTGTCTAGGCTGAGGGGTCAGCTAGTCCCGTGATGGACTAAGCTTTTACTTCTACGCTATTATTTTGGGTGATTTTGACTACTGTACATAGATAGGATAGGAGATGTGGTGACTTGGTAGTTGTACTGATTTCTTTTGGCCACTTACACAAGATTTTTACTTGATATGACTGTATGGCTATATCTGTATTTTTGAGGCTCGTACTTGATACTTTTGGTCTTGTTATTTTGTAAACATCTGCTATGAGCCTTTGAATGTATAATACTTTGACTGTGACTGTGACTTTGACTGTGATTGTGAATGTGACTTTGACGGTGACTGTGACTTTGATTTGACTTTGACCTTGGTATTGACTTTGACTTTGATTTTATTTCGACATTGGCATTTAACTGCTTTGCATTTTCACTCACTTATCATGACTCCGATTTCATTTTTATTTGACTTTCGAAAATGAATAAGTATCTGACATGTACCAACACTTACTTATCCGTTAGTTATAATACTTGGCCCCTAAAGCAGTGAGTAATAATAGAGACTAGATGATAATGTGGTTGGGGCCATGGGCGTAGATCTAGGCAGGTCCAGGACTAAGAGGAGGAATAAGGGTCTGTAGTCAATTAGCACTAAAGACCCGAATGTGAAGAAGGAGACCAGGTAGCTACAGCTATCAATTGTATGACTGATCTACTGTTTACTAGCCTGTTTGGTTGACCACCGAGGTCAAGTACCGGGTAACTAGTAAAGGAACCTTGAAGTAAGTGAAGATAGAGCCCTGAAATGGTCCAAAAAAAATAAATTTGCTCCTCCTAAATTTCTTAAAGAACCAGATCCCGGAGCTGCCGAGAATTAGTTTGAATGAATGGAAGATATTTTTGCTATTTTGCATGGTCTCTGCGCGGAGTGAGTTTGGGATTAAGTGGTGTACTTGGGTGTAAGTTATGAATTATGACCGTTATAAGTATAAACCCTTTATTAGGGTACTTGGGAGAAATGGATATGTACGTCGGGTAGGAATCTCTAATAGGGGTGATTTACTCTTGGGACCGGCCGGCTCGAGTTGTGAATTACCTTATTGTGGATTCTTGTACTTGAGTACCAAAAAGTGGACAGCACTAGAATAAGGAATCTGTATCTTGATTGCACTTGAGACAAGTTCTAATGGCCAAAGTCAAGGCACGGAAGGTTTTAACACTTGACCTAGTTATTGGACTGATAGAGGGAATGGATCTCGGAAGTTATCATGGATTAATCTAGAAATAATCTGCTAGGGTTTCTATAGACGATGGCTAGATTGTAGTGTACGTTGAGAAATTTGCACTGAAGATCTATTTCCTTCTCTTATGACTGTGAAGACTTGATAAGTGTTTATTTCGAATGTGAGGCGGTTTGATTGCAATTATATGGGTATTTCTACCCGTCTTGTGATATTCTTTCCTATATTTCCTTGACACCTATCCACTAATGTCTAAGTATGGACCTGACTCGATTATTATTGTGGCGAGATTGTGAGTTTTGGAATTATGCATGGGGAATTGAGAAAAGAATTGGGTTCTATACCAGTATGCAAGAGCTAGAGATAGGATGTGAAACTTTCGACATACAAAGTACGCTTTAGGAAGTCGTTATGTATATAAGTAGCAATGGTACTCCTTGTGTTAAGACTCTAAAATAGGAATAAGTGACATAGTATTTTGAAATATTGTCCCACTTGTGTTCTATTTTCTCGTCTATCTCATTTGAGAATAGTTAACTTTAATTCCTCATGGTTGGATTGGAAGTGAATGAACTTAGAATTTATATGACTAGAGATTCCATGAAATCAATCGTAATTAGAGTTGCTTGGCAAGCTATCATTGTGTTAAGTGAATCGACAAAATGACAAATGTGACTGACCTGCATAAGAAAATAAAGATTAGTCGAAAGGAAGTAGAGTTCCAAAAGAAATTAAATGAGCACTGGGAAGGACGAGGAGAACAAGAATACTTGGAGAAAATTGAACTACTATACCAGAGCATAGAATTGAAAAAGAAATATAAAGGGATTCCATAAAGAGGTCGCAATAAGTTTGAATTAGTGCATTTGCCTAGTCGATTAGCATCTCAAAACATTTATAGTCAACTTAGCCCTTAGTGAGATCTTGCTTGGAAAAGTTGTTATCATTGGACTTTGCATAGTGAAATTTTATGTAGTAAGTTGTATTCTTGTTAGGAACAATGGACTTGGTACCTGCTGTTTTAATAAGCGCTATTAAATATTAGTGGTTGGGTAGAATTGGATCCTTGTCCATGAGTCTATCCCTATATTTTAGTCTTTAAGTTAAGTGAAATTTTTTTCATTTGTCATTCAAAAGAAAGAAATTATTCAATGGACAGTGTATGGGGTTAAGAGCTAGCAAGAATAGTAACCAAATTTTAACTCTTCTTTTTATCGAGATTAAAGTTTGTGACATTTCTTATCTTTGATATCTTCACTGATTTTATTTAGTATGGTGTTTTAGCCATTACACTATTATGATTTTCTCTCTAGATAGATTTTGGTAGTGGCATGAGTGGAGAGATTTTGGAGGAAAAGTATTAAGCTTCCATCTTTCTTGAAGGTACAGGGTAACTTTGGCAATAAACTTTCCTCTCCTTCCAATATATGCAAACTAGTGGTTTAGGGTTTCAATTTTGATAGTTTCATAAGAAAATTTCATGGTTTGAAGTTATGTTGTGAAATTTTCACTTTTATGGTAATGTTTTTTACCCACACATGATGCTTAAGTGTTGGCCATGGTTTGGTAGCTTTGCACGTGGAATATCTAGCTTTTATATGCTAGTTTGACTTGCCTAAAGAAACGTCCAGCTTGTGATTAGGAATTTCAGCCTAGGGTTTCATTTTCTAACTTGAGTAGGTGACAGTTATATGATTGATTTAGTGAGTTATTGGCTTGATATCTATATGCTTGGGTTGAAACTGTTTCATGGGAAGAATGAAGCCTTGATTTGGCTGAAAAGAAAAAAAAATTTAGTAAACACAAAGGAAGTGCCGCTGAAATTTTTTCGCAGGGAGCCTTGGGAAGTTTTAGGAAATTTGTTATATCTTGATGTAGAAAAGTCAAAATTGAGTTTTGATTATTATGTTTGAAACTAGATTCAGAGTACTATCAACCGCAAAATTTTAGCATTTGTTCTCAATTCCCATAAATATCTGTGATTTTTCAAAATTGACTGAAATTGCATACTTGTTCTATCTTTTACTGGATGAAGCAGCAAATTTAGGTTGGAATTTGACTTACTTGTGGATTGGATCTTACAATGGTACCTTCTAGAAAGTTGTAACCCTTTGAATCTATTTTCGACCGTATAAAGTTTATAAATTGTGGACTTAAGAAGTTTGAGATATGATTTTTCAAATGATATCATGCAATACTGAAAAAAAAATTCTGTTTTCCTAGAACTGGTCCTACTTTTATTTCCAACTCTAGGATTGGAGTTGGTAAATTATTTTGAGGTTAGTTTATGAGTGGAATCCAGGCTTAGATGAAAGGAAAAGGAGTTCTTCAAATCATTTCAGGTCAAATAATTTATACCTTTGTATTTTGAATGTCTTTTCTGCTCTAAATGACTTTTGTAACAGTGATTAGTAAGTGCACGAGAATTACTCCTCGATTGGAACAAGCAAGTACTATATTTTGATAAATTATACGAGTATAAAACTTGTAAATTGATGCATGTGCAAAATAAAGTTTTGGAACCTCCCTTTCTTCATATACTTTGGCTTTGTCTTGCTAGTATTTTACAATAGTGTGTGACTACAGAACTCGAAAAAAAAAAGTTCAGAAGGACATTCGTGCATAATATCCTGAGCTAAGAAGAGAATTTTGAGGACGAAATTCTTTAAAGGGGGAGAGAGTGTGAGAACCCTCACTTTAAAATACAATTTTTCTAAACTACATGCCTTATTCTAAGAATGAAACCACGGATTATAAGCCCTAGCATTGTATCCCCTATGTGTTATCGTATACTCTAAGAAATTTAAAACATTTTTCTTGAGTTAGTTTTAACTATTTCACCACTTATAATATGCCCTTGCATAGCATTCTATATGTATTAAAACAATTTCCATGCATTACATTTCATATCCTTTCACTTCAACTAAAACAATTTTATTGAGTTAGTTTCATTTTTCACTACTTACATTGTACCAAGTGGTTTTTATTTGTGGTAGGGACTTTATGTGAGATATTAGTAGTGTTAAATAGGTATTGGTACATTTGGAAGGGTTGAAACATAATTAGTTAAAGGATTAATAGAAGTTGTGGACAAGAAGTGACCGTGTGGCAAAATCCTAGCCAAGCATTTTGTTGATTAAGGGTTAAGAGACAAATTTAAGTTGGACTTGGCCATTTTCTTCTCCTTATGGCCAAATTTCTTAGGGCTTAGCAAGGAAGAGAGAGAGAGCTCCAACATCTTGCTTTCTAACCCTAGCTTAAACTTGAGCAAAAATCAAAAGAGAAAGAGTTTGAGTTAGTGAGAATTTTTCCTCCAATCTAGTGCTTGATGCAAGCTTGAAGTTCTCACTTTTGGTGGATTGATTTGGTGGCTCAAGCATCTTACAAGAAAGGTAAGTACACTTTAAATGGTAGTTTTATGGTAATATATCATGTGCATCAAAGTGTTAATGGCAAACTACAAGTTGTTTGATTGAGATTTGGAGTAATCTCTTGGAATAAATCAAAGAGTAGTTGAGTTATATGGCATGCCTACCAAGTGTTTGATGAAATATTTGCACTTTGGTCTTGGTTATTTATGAGGCGTGTGATCCTTAATCTTTGGTTCTATTGTGTTATATGAAGTACTTAACGTCTTGAGGGCAAACTAGAGGTTGCCCTAAACTAGAAATTGTGGTTAAAACTCTTGAACGAAACAAGTAGTAAGTGAGTTAGTAAGTGTGCATACCAAGTGTTTGATGAAATATCTAACCCTTGTTCATGTGTGGTTATGAGGTATTAATATGATTTAAACCCCTATTTGGTTAGATCTAACACTTGTTAGGTGCAAGGAGTGAAAATATCAAGAAGGATGAAAGTTCGAAATTTTTGGAAGAGGGCTGGCCGAAATTTCCCATAACTTACTGCCCTGTTTTTCCTTGATATTTTCATGCATATTTTGGCTACAAATGTGACTGATATATGTTGGGTTATATGTGTGGACGTTGTCTACAAAAAATTAGCCAATTTGATTGCATAAGTTATGAGTTATAAGCCAAGGAGCAAAACTGGACTGGGTCTAGAAAGTTACTGACCAGCCGTCTTGTGAAGGTCATAACGTTTTACTCGGTGATCAGATTTGAGTGATGTTTGTGGCATTTGAAAATAGATTCTTAGAGCTTTAAAATGGTACCATGCTCATTTTCTGGTTTGACCCGAGCGATTCGTGGCGAGTCTTGAAAGTTGGCTGTCCGTGCGGTACTGTTCACCCGAGACAGCCCAGAAATTTCTTTTGGTTTCTTAATTTTGAACCACTTACGTTGGAATTTTGGAAATGGTTTCTTCCAGACAAATATAGATTTGTGAACCTAGTTTCCAACACCACTGACGGAACCTAATTCTGATTTTTTCACAATGAGCAATGACCGTTTTCCCAAGGCTGGTCAGGCGAGACAGTTTAACCGTAATGAAACTTTTGAGCTTCGGTGAAACTCTTCTTTTGCCGAACTTTCATGTACACTCCAAACTTGTTTTCTTATCAACTTTTCCCATGGTTTGGACCTCATTTGCATGATAGATTAAGTAGCTTTGGCCACTCACTTGGTCTCTTAATGAACCTATACTTTAGTAAGGAACGAATCCAATTGTTAATGGTTTTGCTCGTTGACCTAGGTTTGGGCAACGAAGGTGATAGTAACTGAGACGTTTGACGTCAATTGCTACTTTTGCTTGACAGGTGAGTGTTCCACTACTTGCTACTTGTTATGTGGAATACTTGCATACTTGGAATCGTTGATTTGCTATTGTTTGAGCCAAACACTGTTTTATTTAAAATCGAGGCGAGTGTGTACTTTATCGCACCCGACCTTCCTTGTTTTTCCACTGAGGCTCCACTTACTGAATAAGTTAACATGAAATGAGATATTGCTATACATGACTGTGCTTAAGTTGCTTGGATGATATTCCATCAACTATTGTTACTGTTTGGGTACCCAACCTCATAGGTGAGTCGGTCGTATTGAGCCAGCAGGGGCTTGGTCGAGAAGGCCGATAAACCTTAAGGACTGTTTACTGTACACTAAAACCGGTATACTCGAGTATTACCAAACTACTGTTTATGGAGTGCAGGCCCGGTAGGGGGTTGATTTGGTGGACGGAGACTGGTGAAAGTGGTGTTCTACGGACTCTTTTATACTATGCTTACAAGTGTTGACGGAGTGTCAACAGAAGACAATTATGATCAAGCTCCAGGGGATCTTTTGCTTTTGAAAGCCACCCATATCCTTGAATTGAACTGTGATTAACTGTTACTCTACTGAATGGTGTTTATTTGGTTGTTTTGTGACCTTATATGGCTATGTGGTTACTTGTTTTATTTGGAACCTCACTGGGCTTTAGTTTACCCCATTCCCTTTGTTTTCCTTAACAGATCGGGAAGGGATTTGATCAAGAGTTTACCTAGCTTTGTTTTGCTATGAACTTGTATCTTGATATTGTAACCTTTTGTTTAAGAAGACCTTACTTTTGACTCCTGTAAGCTTGATTCTATAAGTCCGACTTATGTTATGTAATTGTAGTATGGAGTGATAAGTGTGACTTTTAGCTTGCCATTTGAAGTTTGGAAAGTTGGCTTGACGTTTTTATGCCATTACAGTTGGTACGCTTTGATTTGAAGTTATTTCTCCAGTTATTTGAGTTGCTAGTTCTTTGATCGACCGAGCTCCGGCGAGAGTTGGGTAGGCAGCCCGCTGATACCCTAGGGTCTGCCCTAGGAAGAGGTGGAGGTGTCATAATGAGACTCTCGATTCCGGTATACTCGAGTATTACCAATTCTAAACTGTTTGGAGTTCGAGCCCGGTTGGGGTATGTGAGGTGGAAGGAAAGGGAGTAAAGTGGAGTCTATGTTTGGTTACTCTTTGTACATTGACGATGGGTCAATGAGATATGATCAAGGATGACAAGCGAGGAAAGGGGCTCTTGAGAGCCGTCCGTATCCTTTTACCACTTGTATTGATATGTGACTTTAGTTGGCTTCTTATTGAATGAATTTGGAATGATCGGATTTATGCTTAACTGAACTTCCTTGCTTGAGTGGAAGTACCTCATTGGGCGAAAAATCATCCTATTCTCTTTTGTTTTCCTTACAGGGATTTGAAAACCTTTTGGAAGGCCTCGATACTTTGGTTGCCGAATTGAGCTTGATTAAACACATTTTGAATAGCTCCTCAATGTACAAAGCCCTAGTTGGATTTAGATCCGACCTTTCTTTTGAGTTGTAAATTTGGAAACGTACATGTATAAATGTGTTTGGTATGTTATTTAGGTTTTATGTTATTTGGGTTTTATGTGATTCCTTGGTCTATATGCTTTGTTGATGTTTGGCCGGATTTCGGACAGATTCGGATTTCAAACAGCGAAAGGAAAAAATTTTGGTGGGAAAGGACTGAGTCGAATCCGGCCAAGAAACTGGCCGGATTGCCCTGAGGAAAAATGAAATCCGGCCATTGCTCTCTGGCTAGTATCCGGCCAGATTTCAACCAGATTCTGACGTGTCCAGCACTGTTCATGTCGGCTCCGTTTTTTTCATTTTTTTTATTTCTATGATTTTGGCTTGGTTAGGCGCGCTTGTATGTTTCGGAACGTTTTAAATCGTATTGAATGGTCCCGTTAGTCCTGGCGAGAGTTGGGCAGGCAGTCCGCTAACCCCTTTGGTTTGCCATAGGGGAAGGTGGGGCTGTCACAGGTGGTATCAGAGTCTAGGTTTGAATTAGCCTGGGCGTGTTGGAAATGCTCAACTTGAGGTTTATACTTGTTTCTTTCTTTAATAGTCCTTAAGTTAACTGCGTTTTTAGGTGTAGGATGGACGGGCATAGTGGGCCGAGTAGTAGCTCCGCCGGTGAGCGACCTTATGGAGTGCTTCCAGTGATTAAGTATCTGGTCTGGCCACGAGGAGCCGTCGTACATTGGAGCCTGGCTAACCGCCTCTGACGGTGCGAGTGCCGCCACACCTACGCCTACCCCACACCGTCGTGTTGGCCGTGGTTGAGGAACAAAAGGAGTTGGCAAAAGATAACGCTAGGCTCGAGGCCGAGTTAAACCAACTGAGGGCAGCCAACGAGAAACAAGCTGAGCGAATCAAGGAACTAGAGTACGACGTGATCGAAGGGCAAGATAGGGTGAATGACCTTTGCGCTCAACTTGGAGAGGCACGTGAGCGTATGACCAAGAGAGCTAGGAAAGTGAGGGTTCGAGCCAAGTCGATCTTGAACCTTTGTGACGATTTACTCGAGGAGGAGAGCGACGAGGCTTTGTGTGTGGGGGTCGGGGCTGGAGGTGAATCCACCCTATCGGGTGGGTCCACTAGCCCAACGACAGACTAGGCCGTCACTTTTGGAGTATTTTAGAGGCTTTTGACTACCGTATATAGGAAGGATAGGAAATGATAGACCTGGAAAAGAATGTTAGCTAGCCGTTTTTGTACGTTTTTTTTTTTTTTTTTTTTTTTTTTTTTTTTTTTTAGAACTAGAGTCAAGATAATGAGTTGACATATTTTCTCAAGTCAAAAAGACTGAACAAAGATGGCCTTTTTTTTTTTTTTTTGGCAAACCCTGTATACGGGGAGGGGAAGCCAGCCCCAAATATTATTTCAAACAAGAACTACCAACCCTTGAGAGGAAATACATCCCCTAACTTTTAAAGTTACAACCAGAAAAACAAAAAAGCCCTAATCCTCTTCTATTACCCAACGAAGACCCGGCACTCCTCGTGAGTCAAGATTAATCGAAGCCCGAACTAACGGCGGAAGTTGATGAGCCTGATCATACACCCAGGTGCCACCAGCCCCAACAGCTGCTAGCCTATCCGCAGATGAATTAGCCTCCCTGAAAACATGTGAAATAGACGCCGAAAACCCATCCAGTATGTCTCTAATCTTCCGCAAAACATTACATAAAGGCCACTTCGCAATTACCCCCGATGCAAGCAGCTGGACCAAAGTTTTGGAATCCACCTCAATCAACGATGGACAAATCCCCCGTTGAGCACACACCTGCAAACCAAACAGCAAAGCCAAACTTTCTGCCTCCAATACATCTTGCTCACCAAATTCCTTGTAAAAAGCAAATATCAACCTCCCCTGACTATCACGCAGCAGACCACCACCCGAGGCCCTACCACGATTCACGCTGGCGTCTGAGTTAAGCTTAAAGAACCCGAGTGGAGGTTTCGCCCAGGCAACCGCACACGGGACCCTCCTCCTTGGAGAGGCCTTAATGAATTTTAGCAAGTCACAATCCGCATCCCCTTTAAAATGCGCACGACAAAACTTACCTGCCCTCCCAAGCTGATCCAAAAAACAATCCACCTCGCGAAGTATTTTGTCTACCCCTCATCGCATGCCCTGATAGCGCTCCTGATTCCTGGCCAACCAAATGAACCAGCATACTATAATTGGCAAGACTGCCCGGATGTGTTCCTTCGCTGATGTAGGTGCAGTAATGTGCCAAGAGAGAAAAACCGACGCCATACGCGAACAATTACGCAACTGAAACCCAAACCGGCCAGACACCCTCCGCCATACTTCCAAAGCAACCGGCCCAGTTAAAAAGACATGCAACAGAGCCTCCTCCTCCAGGTAACAACACCCACACCAAGAGGGCAAAATCAAACCCCGATCACGCAACGTCACATCTAAAGGAAGGAAATTACGTACCAGCCTCCATGCAAAAAAGGACATTTTTGCCGGCAATATAGAAGGCCAGAGTAGGGAATCAACCACCGATCGATGCCTTCTTTGCCGAAGCACATCCCAAGCCGACTTAACCGTGAAACCTCCTGTTGGGGAAGGCACCCAAACCATCATATCCTTTCGATCTAAATCGTGAGGCACATCTTTGATCGCCTGTATGACAAACCCTGGAACCCACTGAGCCAGACGCGTTTCATCCCATCCATCCCTAGTAATAAATTCCGAGACAATAAAATGAGGCTTCAGGGAACGATCCACCACCGTCTCTAAAGGCTCATGGAAAACCCACCTATCCTTCCAAAAATCCACAAGGCCTTCCCCTAAAGACCACCTAATGTTCTGCTCCGCCATATGTCGAATGGCCACCAGACGCCTCCAGGTACCTGTTGCCTGCTCTACCGAAGCTTCCGCTGGATGGACTCCTTTTATGTACTTGACATGCATGAATTTAGCCCAAACCGACTCTCCAAGCCTAAAACGCCACCAAAGTTTAACCGCAAAAGCCCGGGCCATGTCCTTGAAGGACCGAAAACCCAGCCCCCCTTCATCAATTGGAAAGCACAACTTGTCCCAGGAGGACCAATGAATGCGCCTCTCCCCCTTATTATCCCAAAGAAAGGAGTTACAAATTTTCCCTAACTGTGTAAGTACCACCTTCGGAAGATTTAACACCTGAAGTAAGTACATGGGCAATGATGCTAGTACATGCCGTGCCAAGACTAACTTACCCCCAAAGGAGAGCAACTTAGTACTCCAGTGGCCAAGTCGATCCCGCATTCTCGAGAGAATATCATCAAACAAAACACCCCGTCTTCGACCTTTATATATAGGAGCACCCAAATAGATGAATGGAAAAGCCTGCTTGCGGAAGCCTAGAACCCTAGTCACCAACTGCTCCTGATCGGGCGTAGCCCGCGAGGGCAAAAAGAAAGAGCTCTTGTTGACATTCACCCTTTGGCCTGACGCCGTCTCATACTCCAACAAAAAACCCTTTATCGCTGACAGGCATTCCTCTGAGCATCTAGTGAATAGAAGCATGTCATCCGTAAAAGCCAGATACGGGACCGGGCACCCTGCCGTAGCAAAACACCTGCCGGGATGCAGCCCCAGCAAGTGTTGCAACCCACGACCCAAAAATTCGGCCACTAACACAAAAAGGCCAGGGGAAACCGGGTCACCCTGCCTAACACCCCTTGAGGATTTAAAGAAACCAGCAGCCTCACCATTCACCAATACTGAAAACCAATTGTTGGACACCAAACGAAAGAACATGTCAACCACCTGCTCCGCAAAACCAAATTGCCGAAGCATGTACAAAAGGAAAGGCCATTCGACCCTGTCATATGCCTTCTCTATATCTAACTTTAACATAAGGTTCGGATGTCGCAAACGCCTATCTAAATCTGCCACCAGCTCCTGCGTCAGAAGGATGTTATCCGTTATCCCCCGTCCTGGTACAAAACCAGTCTGCCACGGGGATACTAAGGCTGGGAGAACCCGTCCCAACCGATCTGAGACGAGCTTAGAAATTATTTTAGAACAGACGTTGCAAAGACTAATTGGGCAGAAATCCTTCCATTGCATAGCGCCTGCGATCTTAGGCAATAAAATGATAGATGTGCTAGTAAAACTCCTAGGCAAGCGCATACCCTGGAAAAAAGCCTGAACCGCCTCCAATAAGTCACACTGGATGATATCCCAACAGGCCTGATAAAACCCGGCCCCAAACCCATCTGGCCCTGGTGCACTATCAATGTCCAAAGCGAAAACCACCCCCTTTAACTCGGCCATGTCAGGCAGAGCAGATAACATGTCATTGTCTGCCGGAGATACCTGAGGGATCGAGAAAGGCATCACCGGAGAATGCCCCCGCTGGTGATCTGAAGCGAACAAAGCCGAAAAGAACTCGACTGCTAACTGCTGTATGGCTTGAGTATTCTCCAACCATGTACCCGAGCCATCCCTAATGCGGGCAACAAAATTAAAATTACGGCGTTGACGGCAGTGGGAATGGAAAAATGCTGAATTAGCATCCCCAACCTGCAACCATTTAATGCCCGCCTTCTGTCTCCAGTATTCAGCCTCCAATGCCAAGCTCCTGGCATAAGCAGTCTTTGCCTCCTCCAACGCTGCTCTGGCCGCAGAATCCCTCTCAGAGTCAAACTGCTCCTCCCGCTGCTTCATTAAAGCCTCGGCCTCCCGGACCTTGCTAAAAATATTGCCAAATACTTGGGAATTCCACACCTGCAGGCAGCCCTTAACAGCCCTCAGCTTATTATAAAATTTCGGCATACCCTCACCCTCCACCGGCACCGCCCAACCCTGCTGAACCACCTCCAAAAAACTCGAGTGTTTCCTCCAAACATGCAGAAATCTGAACGACCGCTTGCTGTGATTCCCATTGTGACAATTAATCAAGAGTGGAGCATGGTCTGACCGGCCCCTGGACAAGTGAGAGACATGCGAGAGCTCATACCCATCTGCCCACTCCTGATTCATTAAAGCCCTATCTAATCTCTGCCATACCCTACCATTCGTCCAAGTAAACAACGCCCCATCAAAAGGCACCTCGGACAAACTGCAATTGCCAATAGCGTCATTAAACTCCTCCATGTTCCTGGCATTAGCTGGAGACCCTCCCACTCGCTCTTCCGTATTGGAAATGACATTAAAATCCCCTGCCACTAACCAGGGGCCGACACCTTTCCCCGCCAAACCTTCCAGTGCCGTCCACAAATCACGACGACCCACCCTCGAGCACCGAGCATAAACCGCCGACAAATGAATGGAGCACCCGGAAGCGAAAAAAATGTGCATGTGAAGGAGTTGATCGGCTAACTCCCTGAAGCTCAATGACAACTCATTGAACCAAAACACCCACACCTTATTATGCAAAGCACCCACCGCCTTATCAAACCCCAGGAACCGACGAACCACCTCCAATTGAGGACTATCCGACATGGGTTCCAGAAGTACCAAAAGTCTTATTTTATTATGTGTGCAGATCTTCTTTAAATATCTAAGTGAGTCTTTGCGAGAAGCCCCACGTATATTCCAAACAACCAACTTAATGGGATTTAACATGAGATCGTAGAGAGTAATGATTTTGAGATTGAAGGCGAACCTGTTTAATAGGAGCTCTCACCGATCGGCCACCCTTGTGCGGAGTTGCATGCCGACCATACTTCGCGCCCTAGGATTGTTCCAACTCGTTCAGCCCCTCTGCAGGACCATCGGACAGCCGCCTATGCAACACCCTTTGAAACTGCTTTAGCTGTTCCCACAGCGCTACTTCGCCCGGAATATCCCCGTACGAGCAATGCCGTCGGTGACCTAGTTTAGCTGGCCGAATCTGGCTCGCTGACCTAGAAGGAGTACGGTCAAAATCTTGCACCTCCAAGTCTGATAGTGTGCAACACTGCAAAGGGATTAGAGGAAACCGCAACCAAACTCTGCGTCTCCCAATCCTCCGGACCTTGCTCCACTTCCTTTGCATCCCTCGAAGAAGATTCAGGTATAGTAGCAAGCACATCAGCAGCATCCACAAGTGGATCAGTCACAGTACCAACCATTGCCTCCGTTGCTACCGAAACAGAACATGTCGATAGCGCTGGCGCCTTCCGAGCCTAATTCAATTCTTGGCTGTGCACCACCCGTCCTATCGCAGCCGTCGCATTCTCCAGCCCAGAGGGAGCAATCACCTCTGTATCCAACTTGGCGTCAATCTTCCCCTCGATTCCCCGGCCCAAAACCAAGGCGCCATCAGTACGCTGTTGCGACTCCACCTGTTTTGTCAATGTCTCCCGCTGCTGGAGACCTTGCCCATTGTTAACCTTAGGCCTATAAACCTCCATTGCCTTCCCTGTCCTCTTAAGCAAACCTTTGGGAGGTTGAAGATCCGGATTCCTCCTATAACACTCATCGTCTTCATGCCCAAACCGACTACAGAACCCACAAAACTTCGGCCAGCTCTCATATTCCACATCCTGCCAGAACCCCTCCTGGTCCTCCCCAATCCAAATTCTGTGTGGAGGCTGTTTCGAAACATCCATCTATATCAGTACCCGCGCGATCGAAGGACGCCGAAGAGCCAATGTCGCCGCGTCACTCTTCAAACAACGCCCTAGCAAACCAGCTAATTTGGCAATATACACTGCATTAAACAAAGGCAAAGGAAGTGCTGGGAGTGAAACCCACACCGGAGCATATGTTGAGTCCTGATGAATTTTGAAATCCAACGTCCACTTTGATAGCAGCATCTGCGCTCCCTTCACGAACCAGGAACGGCGCACAAACAGCCGAGTGTAATCCTCCTCAGTTGACGGCCTGATCAAAACGTGATTCAAATCCAGGAGACCCACCTCACAGGCTCCCTTGAGACCTAACGAAACGAAAAATCCTCTAATAACCTCCATTGGCGGCCGACGAAACGGAAATCTTCCAACCAGTGCATTCTTAAACGGCGTAGAGAGAAGGTGTAAGTCACTCTGGGATAAGCGCAGCGCCGACTCCCCTCTATGACTCGAACAACAGCCCAGATCTGGAATCCTTGACACCTCCAGGCGACCCGAACCAGATAGCACGTCGGCAAAAGACTTGGAAGATGCTGCACAAGCCGGGTACTCCTCCTGTGGCCGGCGGCGGCCACGGAGGACCCTCCATGCAAAAACCCTAAGATACTATATTTAGAAACCTATCTATCGAGAGAGTTTTTTAGCCGTTTTTGTACGTTTGGACTAGCAATGTATATATTACTTGTGATGATACCGTTCCCTTGTGGATTGTTTTGTTGTACTTGACTTGACTGCTTGTTAATATGTGCTTTGTTTAACTTTGTTTGGAATGTATATATGCTTTATTGTAAAAGCTTTTGGGTTTCTTTCTTACAAGTATTGTTATTTCATTGTTTTAGTTACGCTTACTTAGATCGAATAGACTCTATGGAGGGCACACGTAGTGGTCGGGGACGTGGGCGCGGGAGTAGGCAACCCACGTCAGACAGGGGCGCTCGGGAGACCTTGTCTAGACCCAACCCTGAACCTAGGGTTGACCCTAACGTCCAGATAGCTGCTGCCATGCAGCAAATGACCAATTTATTGGCACAAGTGGTGCAACAATAGGGCCAAAACCCTAATCCTAACCCTGGCAACCACGTGGAGAGTGACGACAGGGCTCTTGAGAGATTCCAGAAGTTCGTCCCACCGAAGTTCATTGGGGGGCTCGATCCGGATGTCGTCGAAAGGTGGCTAGAGAAAATGGTGGATATTTTTGCTACCTTGCACTATACCGAGAAAAGGCAGGTGACCTTCGCCGTCTTCCAACTAGAAGGGGTCGCCCGTTCCTTGTGGAACGTCATCCGACAGAAATGAGAACGAGAGCAAACGCCCCGGACTTGGGTGAATTTCATGCGAGAGTTCAATGCTAAATTCTTCCCTCCTCTAGTTCAGGAATGAAAGGAATATGAGTTTATCCAACTTCGCCAAGGGGCCCAGTCTGTAGCGGAATATGAGAGCCAGTTCACCCGCCTATCTAAGTTTGCCCTCGAACTGATCATGACTGAGCAACGGCGGATAAGGCGCTTTATCCAAGGCTTGAACGTAGAAATTCAGAAGAATCTCGCGGTAGCCTAGATTAATGTTTTTAGTGAGGCTGTGGAGAAAGCCCAACGGGTGGAGAGCGCTCGGCTACAGGTACGGAACTTTCAGGTAAAGAAGCGAGGCTTTCTTGGAAGCAGTTCAGGGTAGGGAGATAAAGGTGCCCCTCCCAAGTTTGGACGAGGAGCCGAAGGGGGACGACAGTCGGGAGTAGGCAGAAGGGCTCAATCCAGGGATGGCCTAGTTGGGAGAGGCTAAGGAGGAAATTTCCAGAAGGGTCCAGGTTCGGCGTCCCGTGGACCTTGTGGGTACTGCGGGAAGCCAAACCATTCTAAGAACAACTGCTGGAAGAAAGAGGGGAAATGTCTGCTGTAGACACCAAATTTTTGAATTAATTTTGTATGTTTGGTTTTAGTGATAATTGGTTGATTTTTGTTTAGACGGTTTGCATTTTAGTTCATTTTCGTTTGTCTAGCTTTTTTAGGTTTTATTTTATTTTTATTCCCTTTTTAGTTTTTAGTTGTTTTTGTAGTTTTTAATTTATAAGTTTTAGCGTAGATTTTTTTTAGAAAAAGGAAAAAGAGAGAAAAATGAAAATGAACAGAAAAGAAAAAAAAACAGAAAAAGGGGGGAAAAAGAAAAGGGAAAAATGGTTTAATGTATATTGGCCTATTTTTGAAAAAAAAAAGAAAAAAAGGAAAATTGTTGCCGCAGCATCAAAGCTGCGGACTTGCGCCGTTTGCAAAAAAAATCTGGGACGGCTCTTGAAGCTGCAAAAATACAGAAAAAGGACAGAGGTTCTTAGGGTTGAACTGGGATATAAAAGAAAAAGAGATTCAGCCGCAAAGGGGGGTAGAGGGGAAAAGAGAGTTAAGAAAGAGAGTAACGGAAGAACGGCAAAGAAAAAAACCAGAAAAGGGATACGAAAAGAAAAAGAAGAGAAGAACTCAAAAGAGCTGTGGAGGAGGTGACCGAAAGGGGAAGTTTTGGAGAGCAAGCAGAGAGCTAAAAGGAAGGGAGAGAATAGAGGCTGTCAACTAAGTTTGAGAGAAGGTAGAGAGGAACGGCAAGAAAGAAACCAAAACTGGGAGGCGGCAGGGAGTTTTTCTTTGGAAAAAGCTGAGAGCAAGAAAAGCCAAAGGGGGAAGCAGCGTAAGAAAGGACCAGGAGGAAGGGGAAGATCCTAAGGAGAACCAAAGAAAGAGCCCAACCCCATCATCAGCTCTGATTTTCATCAAGAAACCAGCGAGAACTACACCTTGGTTGAGGTTTAAGGAACCTGTTTTGTTGTCTCCCTGCACGTATGAAAGCTGAATTTGCACAGAAAGAAACCCGTGAGTGAATTCAAGTTGCTGGTTTCATAGTAATGTCGAAACTTTTGGTTTGGTTGCAGCTGTGTTCGTTCCCCAAAGAAAGTGTTTAAACGTGTCCCCAGCTTTGCATCAGTCTTGCTTATGTGTTTTGCTGATATGTTTTTTTTAGTTATATATCTTGTTGTTTAGTTATAGGTTATGGTTTTGGTCGAAATTTGTTGAACAAAGCTGCGTGTTTACATCTAAAATCTGAATTTTTCTTCTTGGGCAAAACTGTTTTGAACAACAGGTTTTGCTTCATCCTTGTTGCAGCAGTGATCCCCTTATTGCTTGGCATATAGGTTGTCTGTTTATTTCTTTCTTCCGTATGAAGTAGCCTCATGGGACCAGTTGAGAGTGAACATGTGCATTTGTGTGTTGCTAACAACACTCTCAAGTGAATTTCTGGTCTAATGAAGTAGCCACTAATCCTTGCATTACTTGGCTTCACTTTGTATTTGGATGATTTGTTTAAATCTTTTGCGGGTAATAGATGGCTGTGTTTGAGTAAAGTGAACAACATGAGTGAGAGTCTTGCATCCGTTATTGGATTTGTGGCATTGATAGAGTTTATTTAGGACCCAACCACATGAAACAAGCTGCAAAGTTCACTCAAGAAATTCTGCCGCAGTTTTGGTTTTCCGGCCATAACCCATTTCTTTTCTTGTTGCTGTTTTCTTTTTGAACTACCATGGCTGTGTCTTTAGTTTAAGAAATGTAAATTTACAAGTTTCATGTTTGCAAAGTAGAGAAATGTGTGATAGTTTGCTTGGATTTTACTTGAGAAATGTGTGATAGTTCACTAGTGATGAATTGCTGCAACTTACGCATATCAGAAATTGTAGAAAGAAATGGAATTGCAGAAGCTTTGGCCGTGAACGTTGGTTTGCATGCATGAAATAATTTTCACAAATTTCGCCTTGACCCCTCAAGTCCCTTCTTATTCTACTATGGCCCAAGTAATTGAAAAACTAATCAATTTGGTCTTTTTGATTTCGAAGCAACGTTACAAAGGCCCAATAATGTTCTAAATTCTTGCAATCGAGTCATGAAGTAGTTGCATTTTAGCCATTACTTGCCCTTTTCTTCGTCTTTGGACCCTTGAAGTTCCTAAAGGTGTTTGATTAAGTTTGAGTGCTTGAATAATCTCCTCAATTTAGTCCTTGGTAGTTTTAATTTTTGAAACTCCGTTGCTTGCTTTGCTTCAAATTAACTACCATGCTTTGTCAATTGCACTTAAGCCATGACTTTAGGGGCTTTATGACCGAATGAGCTCTTGTTTGCCTATTTTCTTTAATCTCTTCAAATAAATTGGTACCTTGACCATTTCTTTTATTTTGGAGGATAAATAAGTGATTTCACTCCATTTAGAGCATCAATTCAAGGTGGCGGTATAATTCCTTTTATCTTTTTTTTCTCTTATGTGACTCAACGTGCTAAGTGAATTGCATGCCTACTTTGCTTTCCTAGCCCTTCCTTAATTCTTTTCATTTATGTCATTTACTTTCATTTTCATGAAGTTATTCTTTTAATGGGGTATGTGTACACCTCTTGGCTTGTAATAGATAGGGTTTTGGCGAGCAATTTGGTCCATTTTCCCCTTCCCCTTTTGTTTTAGTTAGTGAATGTAATAAGTTCATTAGTTTGGTTGCATGCCTATGTGTTACGTGTTACTTGCTTTATTAGGTTTTGCATCTAGTCAAGCATGTTAAGTGCTACGTGCTACATGTTTATGAGTGTTTGGCATGTCTACTAGCTTTCCGTAGTGTAGATGAATGGAATGGATGAATGTACGTTTCCACTAGTCCAACGCTAGTCGGAATTCATAGAATGGGCTAGTCCAATGCTAGACCCTTAGGGATTTCCCTTCGTTAGTACATGTTTGCATGTTCATTACATGTCATGCATTCTTTGTAGTTTTATCATTTTGCATGCTCCTCGATCCCCCTTTCCCCTCACTTTAGGTCTTACATCTCATGCTAGTTAGGGTACATTTGCCTGAGGAGTCCCCTTTTGATAAGGGAAATGAGCGAGTGTGGCTACTCGATAGCCTTAGCACGCTAGTTTTGCTTTCTAATCAAAGGGAAAATCGAAGTCGAAAAAGTTAGGAGTCATTCCCATACCCAACCTGATGCATTCCTTTAGGTTCATTCATTCTCATTTTATCACTTATTCATTTTTCAATTCACATTTCCTTATTACTTTTCCTTTCCTTATTGTTCAATTTTGGTTTCTACTTCACAAAATTGTACTTAATTACAATCTATATACACTTATCACTATATTTCATACACTTGCACACAAACACTTGGATTTTTCATACAATTTCACACGTGCACCTTTTTATACACTTGCACACTTGTACTTTAGCCATCATTTGCATTAATCGACCTCTATAAGGTTTTCCTTTATTGGCCGCCACAATTCATGTGGTTGGGACCAAAAACCTTACAAGAGACATTTTAGAATTTAGGTTTGCATTTTTTTTCTTTTTCTTTTCTTTTGCATTCATGTAGTGCATCCAAATGTAATAAATTCTTTGGTTAAAATAAGAAAAACTTTGATTAAATCACGCAACTAGCCTTGGCTAGGTCGAAGGGGTGCCTTGGATTTTTATCCTTGCCTTCCCTTTCGTCAAATGTGACTCCCGAACCTTTTTCGTTGGTTTACGTGGACTAGGAGTTGTTTAAAAGGGGTTTCTTACTACTTTTTCCTATTTTTCCTTTAAAAAACTCATTTTTTAGGTGACTTGGTACACCTTAACTCATTACCAAGTGGCGACTCCAATTTTATTATTCCAAAAACCCTTTTTAAACTACAATTTTGGGTCAAATCGTCCCATTCTCAAACCCCCATTTAGGCCCACTTTTCTTTTAAATCACAATTCATTTTTTCAATCACAAAAAAAAATACATTTTTTAAACCATTTATTTATTTATCAAAAATGGGGCGCGACAGTTGGCGACTCCACTGGGGAATATTCGAGAGTCCGAGCAAATTTGATTTAATCAATCTTTTTCTTCTTTTAATCTTTTCATATATCACATTTGGGTGTTTAGGATTGCATTTTTCCTTTTATTAGGATTTTTTGCATTTTCACGCATATCCAACTACTCCCTCGTTCATGAATGTATGATTGGTTGATTGGATGTATGTTTATCTCGCGCTTGCATTGCATTTGGGGGGTGTCACCTTTAGAGCCTTGTGTGGTTCTCAACCCCTTCCCTCAAAATAGGGAACACTTCATACGTGCACGTTTACTTATTGTTATCCCACTTTATTTTATTTTTCGTGGGCGCTACCCCACACCGCCTTGTAGGATTAGGATCGATTGCCTTGGGTAGGCGGCTGGTGTGCACTGCGCCCATAGCGCTACCTAAGGGATCACTCGAGCCACCGATCGAAGGCCTTGGGAGTGATGACCCTTTGCCTTTAGGTCTGAAGGCTTGGGAGCCGAAGCCTTATCGAGTCTAGTTGCATTAGTTAGCCCCAGCCTCATGCATCCATGTTAGCATTTTCCTAGGTTAGAGTCAGCCTCACCCTCTTTTAAGCACATTAGGCACGAGGGAAGGGGTTCCACCCCTTTTACTTGTTTTTATTGTATTTTCTTTTCTTAATTGCTCCCAATGTGTTATGTGAACTATCAATTGCACTAACCATTCTTTTGTTTTCTTGGCTTGCATCCATGGGCCTTAGCAATAAGAGGCCTTTTGGCACTCTTTTA
This sequence comes from Coffea arabica, assembly GCF_036785885.1. Taxonomy (NCBI): domain Eukaryota; kingdom Viridiplantae; phylum Streptophyta; class Magnoliopsida; order Gentianales; family Rubiaceae; genus Coffea; species Coffea arabica. The sequence continues at coordinate 56,350,170 of NC_092312.1, read as the reverse complement.
GTGACTTACCCACTAGATGACTCACATGTTTAAATTTCAGTTATTACACTTGATTTTCAATAAATACATTTCATTTTTAGACCTTTTCCCCCCGATGCATTATTCATGTCCTTTAGGCCATATTTGTCACATATTTACATTGCTTTAATAAACTGGCATCATGCATAAACCCTAGAAAGGGAATGCCATTTAGGCGATCTCGTGTTAGGGGATAAGCCACCTTGTGTCTCGGATACTTAATCCAACGAGACTTGCACGTTTACATTTTGTACCATCCAAAGGGGTAGTGCACAAGGTAAGGTAGGATCCGATCATTTTCATAGAGCGGTCTTTGGAATATGAGCATCTAATAATCACTTTTTGGCCATTTTATCAAAAATTGGTAAAATTCCCTGGCATAAAGGACATTAATTTGAAGAAAATTCACAAATGATTCCTCCTATTGAGACGATAAATAAATTGAGGCCAAAATTTGATTTTTAGAAGGTCATAGACTAATGCACTTCAATAATTTTGAAATAACCAATGGCCGGACAATTCAACCAATCCATTTTGCCGATTCATTCGATAAATCGTTAATTCATTTGACCAATTTACCCTTTTTTAGGGTCATTCGGTCAATTTTTGAATAAATCAATTTCATTTGACCAATTTACCCTTTTTAGGGTCGTTTGGTCAATTTTTTGAATAAATCAATTTCATTCATTTCGTTTGACCAATTTACCCTTCTAGGGTCATTGGGTCGATTTTGGAATGAATCAAATTCATTAATTCATTTGACCAATTTACCCTTTTTAGGGTCATCTGGTCGATTTGTGAATAAATCTTCATTTCATTTCATTTGGCCAATTTACCCATTTTTAGGGCAATCTAGTCGATTTTCTGAATAAATCACCAATTTTTCCATTCTTAGGGCGATCTTATCGATTTCGAGTAAATCATTAATTTCGTCCGATTCGTTTGACCAGTTTACCCTTTTAGGGCGATCCGGTCAATTTTGAATAAATTCTCGATTTCATTTGACCAAATCCCTTTTTTAGAATGATTCGGTCAATTTTGAGTAAGTTTTTAAATTTCACTCAATTCATTTGACCCGATTCCCTTTTTAGGGTAATGCGGTCGATTTTAAATAAAATTGTCAATTTCGTTCAACCCATTTGACCAAGTAGGGTTTCAATGACGAATTTCAATTTGGAAACCTAGTCGGTTTTGAGAAAACCATTCATTGCATCCAGACATTTGATCAGTTGGAGTTTTGACCCGTGCTTCACTGAGAAAATTTTATCAAGGAATTCCAATCTCTTCGATAGGAAGTTCGTCAAGGTCAAACCCGTGCGTTTTTGCAAATATCGATCAAAAGTGATCAATCCCTTCGGACGAGGTCCTCTTTTTGACAAAGTGTCTTTCGTCTCTCCAATTGACCAAATTCTTCAAAATTATTTTTCACTCAATGAATTGATCAGATCCATCAGGTATTGTATAGTGCCTACTCTAGCGGATTGCATTTTCATGCTAGGCCTACCCTTGGCACAAAAAGGGTTCCCCCATAGGACATGCATACCGATTTTGCAGTTTTGCCTACTAACTCTGGGTATTTTTCTTTTGTTTTCCCCCTCCCCTGCATTCATAAAAATGTTTCAATAAGACGAAAATATTCTTCTATATCTGATGCTAATTTTAATCCCATAAAGTTTGAAGATTACAAGTGTTATTTGATTCTTGGGCAGATCCTACGATTAAAACATAAATGATCCATCTGGAAGCTCTACGCTAAAGCCTCTGAGAGATGTCGTAATTGTTTTCCAAAGGGAAATTCTCTTTTATTTGATTTGTTAAATTTTGTTCCAAAAGAAAAGGAAACAATAAATTCTCTTCTCATTTGTATCATAATTGAACGAGAAATTTTGTTTCAAATTGTTTTTCAGCAATAAAGTTTTTGGACAATTATTGTTTTGTGTATATTTATGTACATTTCATTCTTTATTCTTACTCATTGGAGATTTCATGATGAATTTTGAGAAATAAGACCAAATTGAGATATTTTTAATCTCCAGCCTGAAAATTCACAAGTGAATGCTTCCTAAGATCCTTACACTCGATTGGTGATCCGAGTTATACAATAAGAGTGCTCAGGAAAAAGTAAGAGGTCACTCGAAAGGCCCAATGAGATACCTTTTCTCCTTCATTTAACCCCAAAATAAAATCAGTCACATTGATTGATAAATTGCAAATTGGGGCAATCTTTACTTGAAAAATGTCCATTGTGTCTAATTAGATTCAATCTACATCTCAGTGAAAGCAAAATGGTGCACTATCCTTATCTATTTTGGGAATTTGGGATGATATTTCAAGCGTTTGTTTCTCTATCCATATAGCTTTTATCATTTGATCTCCCATTTGAGCCTTTGAAAGAATAATTTCGTTTCAAATAAGAGCCTTAATGATCACTACCCTACACGGAAAAATTTTTCAAATATCAAAAAAGGGAATGAATTTTCAATGAGCAATTCGTTACTTTGGTTGTCATGGAGTGTAAGAATGATACTTTGGCCATCGTTTCTACAATCTAAACACAATTTACCCATTGCATCCTCATTTGAGCTAAAATCGGTGGTTCTTTTCAAAGCACTAATGATCACACCCCACATTGGGGAAGGAGATTGGAGAATTTTCCAAAAGGAGAAAAAGCAAAAAATGCTAAAATTAAAAAAGGAAAAGAGGGAATCATAAATCGGAGGAATTTGATTCTACTTGAGCTTCAATTTTGAAAGAAAAGGAAAAAAAAAGAAGAAGAAGAAAAAGAAGAGTTTTGCCCGGCGGATCACGAACGTCTTCCTCAGTCAATTAATTCAGGTGCATGCAAAAAATTTCGCATTAATGAAAATTTTCCTTTCAGAGTTAATGTAAGGAACGGATTAAAAGTCAGGCCCTCTTCTTTTCCAATCGAACATTCTATCCCTAGTTGTCCCTTTTGAGCTTTCAGAATAAATTATTTCGTTTGGCGACCCCTGAGAATCGCAAACCCCACACTAGGGTAACTTTGAGATTGAAAAAGAAATAAAAGTCCCAAAGGGCGAAAAGTGCTAAAGCAACAAAAGCAAAAGAAGAGAAAAGAAAAGAGAACCTCAGTTCAAAAATAAACTGGGGCAAATTTTGTGAAAGTTCAAAAATGGCAAAAAAAGCCAAAGGAAATTCAAAAGCCTCAATTGAGCATAAACTCTGGGGCAAATTCTGATTTAACCCTAAAATAGGGTTGGTGCAACAATGCGATCTCAGATTCTTCAAACCACTTTTGAAATCCGCTTTCAAGCCTTAACTTTTCTAAGCACCCCACCTGACCTCATTACAAAAGCCGAAAGTCCTGACTTCCGTTCTTTGCAATGGCCCTGTCAAGAAAATTTCTGATACCGAAAATTTTAGCTGTATTTCTGAATTACTCGGGTATGAGGAAACCCATCAGCTCGAGGGAAAAGAAAAGAGGCGAAAGAAAAACAAGAAAAAATGCAGAACAATTCGATGCTGCAATCCCTGGTGAATGATGAGAAGAATACAAACAAATTCTGAGATCTTTGAGTTCAGAATAGGGGCAGTTTTGGAAAAATGCGATCTTCGGTGCAATGTCCTTGAAAGACTTATCCTTCAGCTATCGTTTCAAGCCACATTACAAGTTAATAAAGTGCATTGTTGACTTATTCCTTCATGACAATCCAAAGTGAGGATTATGCTCGTAAGAAATCCATCAATCATTTGTGATCATGGGGGTATAACCAGTTTTCACAGGTTTAGCTATCGCTTCTACCCATTTTGGTACAAGTTTAAAGCTTATATGTTGACTAAATTTTCTTAAGAAATAGGGGTGACAAACTATTTGCTTTCACTAAGATGTGATATTGAATGGATTACATACGATTGGGGGCACAAAAACAAGACAAATCTTGATTTCTCATTTTCCTTAGCCACCTCAAAATAAAAAATAACACCCACTTGATTGGTCCTGAAAGATGAGAAGTGGTAATCCATTACCCTAAGCATTTATGCTAAAGTGGGAAAGAAATCTTTTGTAATTTGGAATTATTTCGAAAGATTCATCATCAAATTTTCTGTTAGGAAACACAGTTTCTTACATTGTTCAAATAAATGGAGTGTCATCCAAACAAATTTTTTGCAATTAAATAAGCCCATGCTGGGGCAAATTTTCATTTGAGGGATTTTGCAAAATAGGCCCATAATGGGGCAAATTTTCATTTACAAGATTTCGCAAATTGTGCCCACACTGGGGCAAATTTTTATTCATGGGATTTCACAGAATAAGCCCACACTGGGGCAAAATTTTTATAGTTCATTTGAGCATTTCGTCCAAGAATCAAATAATGCATTTTTCAAATCAAACACGCTGTTTCTTTTCATGAAATTCAAGTGCATGTCATATTTTTGTAAGCCCCCTGTGCAGGTATTCATAGTTGAAATCGACGAAGGAGCACCTGGTGATGTGAAAGGCCAACGTCGAAGAAAGAAAAGAGAGAAGGGAAAAGGGACCCTACACTGAGGGCAATTTATTTTGAAAAAGATTTTCTCGAAAAATCAGAAAATTCAAAATTCAAAAAATCAAAAAATCAAGTTCAAATTCTTGTTTCTTGAAAAATCAAATTTCTTGTTTCTTGACAATCACACTTAATTTCTTGACCAATTGGAGGCAGGATTGGATCTTACCCCACTGAATATTTCAAAAATCACGTTGGGCCTGGATTTCGTGCCGCCAACATTCCAAACAGCAAGTTGGGCCTGGATTTAGTGCCGCCAACCTTCCAAAAATTCCGTTGGGCCTGGATTTCGTGCCGCCAACCTCAAAAAAATCACGTTGGGCCTGGAATTTGTGCCGCCAACTTCACAAAATCACGTTGGGCCTGGAATTTGTGCCGCCAACATCCCATTGAGTCTGAAATTTGTGCCGCCAGTGCAACCAAGGCAAGCTCGGGTATAATCCCACTGATCAATTCATCATACTGGGGCAAATTATTTTTGGGAAGTTTTTCAAAATAAAAAAAATAAATAAAAAATCAAAAAAAATCAAAAAAATCAAAAATCAAAAAAATCAAAAAAATCAAAAATCAAAAAAATCAAAAATCAAATCAAGTTTCATCACGGCAGGATTGGGTTTAATCCCACTGTCCGATTGTCAAAGTATTTTCGGGTCAGTCCCACGATCAAAAGTATTTTCGGGTCAGTCCCTCGATCAAAAGCATTTTCGGGTCAGTCCCTCGATCAAAAGCATTTTCGGGTCAGTCCCATGATCAAGAGTTTTTTCGGGTCAGTCCCATGATCAAAAGTATTTTCGGGTCAGTCCCATGATCAAAAGCTTATTCGGGTCAATCCCACGATCAAAAGCATTTTCGGGTCAGTCCCATGATCAAAAGCATTTTCGGGTCAGTCCCACGATCAAGAGCTTATCCGGGCCAGTCCCATGATCAAAAGCTTATTCGGGTCAGTCCCATGATCAAAAGCATTTTCGGGTCAGTCCCGTTTAAATTCTGTTCGGGTCAGTCCCGTCTAAATTTCTGTTCGGGTCAGTCCCGTCTAAATTTCTGTTCGGGTCAGTCCCGTTTAAATTCCTGTTCGGGTCATTCCCGTTTAAATTCTGTTCGGGTCAGTCCCGTTTAAATTATGTTCGGGTCAGTCCCGTTTAATTTCTGTTCGGGTCATTCCCGTTTAAATTCCTGTTCGGGTCAGTCCCGTTTAATTTCTGTTCGGGTCAGTCCCGTTTAAATTCTGTTCGGGCCAGTCCCGTTTAAATTCTGTTCGGGTCAGTCCCGTTTAAATTTCTGTTCGGGTCATTCCCGTTTAAATTCCTGTTCGGGTCAGTCCCGTTTAAATTCTGTTCGGGTCAGTCCCGTTTAAATTCCTGTTCGGGTCAGTCCCGTTTAAATTCTGTTCGGGTCAGTCCCGTTTAATTTCTGTTCGGGTCAGTCCCGTTTAATTTCTGTTCGGGTCAGTCCCGTTTAAATTCCTGTTCGGGTCAGTCCCGTTTAAATTCCTGTTTGGGTCAGTCCCATTTTAGAATTCTAGTTCGTTGAGATCATTTTTCCGCCAAGTAACACAGGTAAGTTTTTGGTGTCTACTTCTTTGTCTCAAGTTTTTTCAAAACTCAGACAAAGAGGGGCAAACTGTAGACACCAAATTTTTGAATTAATTTTGTATGTTTGGTTTTAGTGATAATTGGTTGATTTTTGTTTAGACGGTTTGCATTTTAGTTCATTTTCGTTTGTCTAGCTTTTTTAGGTTTTATTTTATTTTTATTCCCTTTTTAGTTTTTAGTTGTTTTTGTAGTTTTTAATTTATAAGTTTTAGCGTAGATTTTTTTTAGAAAAAGGAAAAAGAGAGAAAAATGAAAATGAACAGAAAAGAAAAAAAAATAGAAAAAGGGGGGAAAAAGAAAAGGGAAAAATGGTTTAATGTATATTGGCCTATTTTTGAACAAAAAAAAGAAAAAAAGGAAAATTGTTGCCGCAGCATCAAAGCTGCGGACTTGCGCCGTTTGCAAAAAAAATCTGGGACGGCTCCTGAAGCTGCAAAAATACAGAAAAAGGACATAGGTTCTTAGGGTTGAACTGGGATATAAAAGAAAAAGAGATTCAGCCGCAAAGGGGGTAGAGGGGAAAAGAGAGTTAAGAAAGAGAGTAACGGAAGAACGGCAAAGAAAAAAACCAGAAAAGGGATACGAAAAGAAAAAGAAGAGAAGAACTCAAAAGAGCTGTGGAGGAGGTGACCGAAAGGGGAAGTTTTGGAGAGCAAGCAGAGAGCTAAAAGGAAGGGAGAGAATAGAGGCTGTCAACTAAGTTTGAGAGAAGGTAGAGAGGAACGGCAAGAAAGAAACCAAAACTGGGAGGCGGCAGGGAGTTTTTCTTTGGAAAAAGCTGAGAGCAAGAAAAGCCAAAGGGGGAAGCAGCGTAAGAAAGGACCAGGAGGAAGGGGAAGATCCTGAGGAGAACCAAAGAAAGAGCCCAACCCCATCATCAGCTCTGATTTTCATCAAGAAACCAGCGAGAACTACACCTTGGTTGAGGTTTAAGGAACCTGTTTTGTTGTCTCCCTGCACGTATGAAAGCTGAATTTGCACAGAAAGAAACCCGTGAGTGAATTCAAGTTGCTGGTTTCATAGTAATGTCGAAACTTTTGGTTTGGTTGCAGCTGTGTTCGTTCCCCAAAGAAAGTGTTTAAACGTGTCCCCAGCTTTGCATCAGTCTTGCTTATGTGTTTTGCTGATATGTTTTTTTTAGTTATATATCTTGTTGTTTAGTTATAGGTTATGGTTTTGGTCGAAATTTGTTGAACAAAGCTGCGTGTTTACATCTAAAATCTGAATTTTTCTTCTTGGGCAAAACTGTTTTGAACAACAGGTTTTGCTTCATCCTTGTTGCAGCAGTGATCCCCTTATTGCTTGGCATATAGGTTGTCTGTTTATTTCTTTCTTCCGTATGAAGTAGCCTCATGGGACCAGTTGAGAGTGAACATGTGCATTTGTGTGTTGCTAACAACACTCTCAAGTGAACAACATGAGTGAGAGTCTTGCATCCGTTATTGGATTTGTGGCATTGATAGAGTTTATTTAGGACCCAACCACATGAAACAAGCTGCAAAGTTCACTCAAGAAATTCTGCCGCAGTTTTGGTTTTCCGGCCATAACCCATTTCTTTTCTTGTTGCTGTTTTCTTTTTGAACTACCATGGCTGTGTCTTTAGTTTAAGAAATGTAAATTTACAAGTTTCATGTTTGCAAAGTAGAGAAATGTGTGATAGTTTGCTTGGATTTTACTTGAGAAATGTGTGATAGTTCACTAGTGATGAATTGCTGCAACTTACGTATATCAGAAATTGTAGAAAGAAATGGAATTGCAGAAGCTTTGGCCGTGAACGTTGGTTTGCATGCATGAAATAATTTTCACAAATTTCGCCTTGACCCCTCAAGTCCCTTCTTATTCTACTATGGCCCAAGTAATTGAAAAACTAATCAATTTGGTCTTTTTGATTTCGAAGCAACGTTACAAAGGCCCAATAATGTTCTAAATTCTTGCAATCGAGTCATGAAGTAGTTGCATTTTAGCCATTACTTGCCCTTTTCTTCGTCTTTGGACCCTTGAAGTTCCTAAAGGTGTTTGATTAAGTTTGAGTGCTTGAATAATCTCCTCAATTTAGTCCTTGGTAGTTTTAATTTTTGAAACTCCGTTGCTTGCTTTGCTTCAAATTAACTACCATGCTTTGTCAATTGCACTTAAGCCATGACTTTAGGGGCTTTATGACCGAATGAGCTCTTGTTTGCCTATTTTCTTTAATCTCTTCAAATAAATTGGTACCTTGACCATTTCTTTTATTTTGGAGGATAAATAAGTGATTTCACTCCATTTAGAGCATCAATTCAAGGTGGCGGTATAATTCCTTTTATCTTTTTTTTCTCTTATGTGACTCAACGTGCTAAGTGAATTGCATGCCTACTTTGCTTTCCTAGCCCTTCCTTAATTCTTTTCATTTATGTCATTTACTTTCATTTTCATGAAATTATTCTTTTAATGGGGTATGTGTACACCTCTTGGCTTGTAATAGATAGGGCTTTGGCGAGCAATTTGGTCCATTTTCCCCTTCCCCTTTTGTTTTAGTTAGTGAATGTAATAAGTTCATTAGTTTGGTTGCATGCCTATGTGTTACGTGTTACTTGCTTTATTAGGTTTTGCATCTAGTCAAGCATGTTAAGTGCTACGTGCTACATGTTTATGAGTGTTTGGCATGTCTACTAGCTTTCCGTAGTGTAGATGAATGGAATGGATGAATGTACGTTTCCACTAGTCCAACGCTATTCGGAATTCATAGAATGGGCTAGTCCAATGCTAGACCCTTAGGGATTTCCCTTCGTTAGTACATGTTTGCATGTTCATTACATGTCATGCATTCTTTGTAATTTTATCATTTTGCATGCTCCTCGATCCCCCTTTCCCCTCACTTTAGGTCTTACATCTCATGCTAGTTAGGGTACATTTGCCTGAGGAGTCCCCTTTTGATAAGGGAAACGAGCGAGTGTGGCTACTCGATAGCCTTAGCACGCTAGTTTTGCTTTCTAATCAAAGGGAAAATCGAAGTCGAAAAAGTTAGGAGTCATTCCCATACCCAACCTGATGCATTCCTTTAGGTTCATTCATTCTCATTTTATCACTTATTCATTTTTCAATTCACATTTCCTTATTACTTTTCCTTTCCTTATTGTTCAATTTTGGTTTCTACTTCACAAAATTGTACTTAATTACGATCTATATACACTTATCACTATATTTCATACACTTGCACACAAACACTTGGATTTTTCATACAATTTCACACGTGCACCTTTTTATACACTTGCACACTTGTACTTTAGCCATCATTTGCATTAATCGACCTCTATAAGGTTTTCCTTTATTGGCCGCCACAATTCATGTGGTTGGGACCAAAAACCTTACAAGAGACATTTTAGAATTTAGGTTTGCATTTTTTTTCTTTTTCTTTTCTTTTGCATTCATGTAGTGCATCCAAATGTAATAAATTCTTTGGTTAAAACAAGAAAAACTTTGATTAAATCACGCAACTAGCCTTGGCTAGGTCGAAGGGGTGCCTTGGATTTTTATCCTTGCCTTCCCCTTCGTCAAATGTGACTCCCGAACCTTTTTCGTTGGTTTACGTGGACTAGGAGTTGTTTAAAAGGGGTTTCTTACTACTTTTTCCTATTTTTCCTTTAAAAAACTCATTTTTTAGGTGACTTGGTACACCTTAACTCATTACCAAGTGGCGACTCCAATTTTATTATTCCAAAAACCCTTTTTAAACTACAATTTTGGGTCAAATCGTCGCATTCTCAAACCCCCATTTAGGCCCACTTTTCTTTTAAATCACAATTCATTTTTTCAATCACAAAAAAATAAATTTTTTAAACCATTTATTTATTTATCAAAAATGGGGCGCAACATCTGCGTTGCGGAAGTGCAGACCACCAGCTTGCCTGTGACAGCCCCACTTTCCCCTAGGGCGAACCAAAGGGGTTAGCGGACTGCCTGCCCAGCTCTCGCCAGGACTAACGATACAGACTAGAACTATCTATAGCGATCCGGAACTTACAAACGAGCGTAAACAGGTCAAAATGGTAAAATAACCCAAAATAAAAAAATGAAATCCGGAGTCGGCCATGAATAGTAACCGACCCGTCAGAACCCAACCGAAATAGCTAACAACCATTCACATCTGAACTTTAGCGTTTACAAATCAAAATGACATACAAAAGTTTTCAAAAGTTAATATATACACATGGTTTGCCAAATCAAAAGAGAAAACGCCCCCAAAAGTACACTTAGGGTTTTAAAACAGTGAGCTATACAAAAGATATGTCCAACTAGCTCAGTTCGGCAACCGATTATCAAATCCAGACCAAAAGTGTTTATTTTCCTGTAAGGAAAACAAAAGGAACAGAAAGGGGTGAGCTTGCGCTCAATGAGGTACCAAACAGATAGCATTAAAATCATGGCATTTCACGTTTAGCAAATCAAGTACACATGCCAGATATAAAGCAAAGGAACCAATGATTCAAATCAGAAGGATACGGGTGGCTCTCAGGAGCCAAGTTTCCAGCGCAGTACTTGATCTAAACCGGTTGACTCTCCGTCAACGTATAAAGAACCAACGCGTCCGTAGATCCCCCTTTACACCGAATTCCGTCCACCAAACACCCCTTTACCGGGCCCGCTCACCGTAACCGAACAGAAATGGTAATACTCGAGTATACCTGGAATCAAGGGTCTCAATACCCAAAATCCCCGAACAGACTACCGTGGTTCGTTATCTAATCGTCCAGGCCCTTGCCGGCCCGACTCGAATAACTTAGCCACAGGATTGAGCTCATAGGTCATAGAAATCCGAACAGATGCAGACATAGATAACAGATTCAAATTTTGCATAGTAAATTGGCATATGATCAGACTAGAGAACGAGTGTGATAAAGTACACCCTCGTCTCGAACAAATAAACAGATTGCAGAGCAAAATCAAGTTAAACAACAATGAAGGGGAGTGGTACACTCACCGATTCAACTTCAAAAAGTTTCACTTCAGATTGGCCTTAATCGCCAAGAAACCCTAAAATAATCAAAATAAACCAATTGAAGGTTTTACTTCCAGAATCGAGTAAACAGAATGCACATGTGAGGCTCGACTACACGTCGTACGCCTTGCCAAATAAATACTAATGCAAGGGTGCAAAACATGATTTTCTTGGAAACGAAAAGGTAGCATGAAGACCTAGGCGCAAACAACCCAAAAGCCTTTCATTCTACCAAAAGGCAAACCTAACTTAAAGGAACCAAACGGCCTAGAAAATCGGGCAGCACTTCCCCTAAATCTCTTACTTTTCCAGCCATTAAGGCTACATTCTATCCTCAAATCAGTCCCAACATCTCACACAAAATTCATCTCATTTCCCAAAAGCCGTTCACTAGGCTCAAAGTGGTACAAGTACAAAAATTAACTAGGAAACAACCGAAATGAAAGCAAGCCCTAAAAGAGACTCGATAACGAGTCATAAACCAATGCCAACCACAACCCCAATAAGGTTTCATATGCATATATAAGCATCATAGGTAACCAGAAATTAAGAAATGGCTTTAACTTAGGCCTTAACAAAAAAACGTATTTGACCTCATAATGCGGTAATGACACCACTTTCACTACGGTTATCGGATGGGGGGTGAAAGGCCCACCGTTTCGAAGCTATGAAACAGGGCTACAACAACGTAGAAGGTCACTCAATCCAGTTCCTGGCCCAACTAGGTCAGAAATGACAAACACTAAACCAGAATCACCAAAACAGGTTTGCAAAACACAGAAAACTGTAATCGGTATATCTCAGTCCATACAAGTCCAAATGCCGAAATTCCAAAGGCATAAGTTAGCTAAGACATCCATATACATTTCATCAGAAGACACCAACTCCAAAATCCAAACCAATTCCAGTCAAAACAGACAATTACTATCGCAGTTCGCACATTCTGTTCACCCAGAACAGCAACAGTAAAAACGTCATAACTCACTCTACACTACTCCAAATGCCCTGAAATTTTGCAGGCACTTCAAAATCATCAATACCTACAACTTTCATGTTTTGAGTAAAGTCCAATTCGGCCTCTATCTATGACCTAAAATTTCGGACAGAATGTTCAACCAAGAACCCTAATTTTCCAGAAATTCTTCCAAATCCAAAATTGATTGCAATTTTCTATCATATGCACCTACTAGAGCCAAAGCCCCTTATTACCAACCATCAAAAACAACCACACCATCAAGATCATATGAAACCAGAAAATCATCAATAAAATGGAAAACTTCACCAAATCACTTCAAACCAAGATAAAAACCAGAAATTTCAACACTTTAATCACTAATAAGCATAACTTAGGCTTCATAAGGTGTAAGAGGGTGTTCAAGCTTCACTTACCAAGAAACAAGAGAGAGGAGGATGTTGGACACCTTAAACCTTCAAACAAGCTTCACTACAACACTCACTAACATCAACTAAAGAGATTTTATGGAGTAGAAATAGATGGAAGCAAGTATTTTGGGTGATTTGAGCTAGTTGGGACTTGAAAATTGAAGAGGTTTTCTTCCTTTCTTAGCACAAGAGGGCCGGCCATCCAAGAGTGAAAAATGGTGATTTTTGGGCAATTTTTGGATATTTAATCCTTTGGTCAAAAAGTCAAAATTGTGAATAGTAAATCTTAAAATTCACCCAATGAGAAAGTGACACTTGTCACTCTCATTAATGCATTCCTATCCTTCTTTTCTCTCTCACATCAATCATTTCACACACTCTACTTATCTCTTAGCACCCGATAAATTTTACACAGTATCCGAAACTTAACCGTATTGGCCGAATTTTTCCGAACTTTTCGCACTAGTGGGTCCCACGTCCAATATATATTCTTAATTTTCTAAAAACTCACCAATGCTAGAAAAATCATCTAAAAATTATAATTGCTCATAAAATCCACCCAGATAATATTTCCAAGCCAGAAATGCAAAAATTATGCAATTAAGGGAACTAAAACCCTAGGAAAATAATTAGGGTTTTTACGGGTTCTCACATTGCCACCTGCCCAATCCTAAAGAAAGATGGAAAGGGGAGTCAACCACCATCAAAGACCAACACTGGACCAACTAAGGGAGATGGGACGAAACCTAAAGTCGCGGCTCGCGTATACTCGGTAGAGCCCCAGCAGGTCCCGGATTCCTCTGAGATCGTAGAAGGTACGATCCCTATATTCCACCGCTTTATAAAGGTTGTAGTAGACCCTGGTGCCACTCATTCCTTTGTTAATCCTAATTTCATGTGTGGCATTGACATAAAACATGCTAGTTTACCTTACGACCTAGAAGTAAGTACGCCTACGGGAGATCATTGTTTGGTTACTAGTCTGGTTTATAAGGATTGTGAGGTTTGGGTAGGAGAGTGAAGATTGTTAGGGTACTTGATTAGCCTGTCCATCAAGGGGTATGATGTGATTTTGGGTATGGACTGGTTAGCCAGGTATAATGCCCAACTACATTGCAAAATGAAGGTGGTGGAGTTCCGCATTCTCGAGGAGGCGACCCTAAAATTAGATATAAGGGAAAGGTTAGCCTCATCCGCCTTGATCGGGGACATTCGGGCTAGGAAACTGCTAAATAGAGGGGCGCAAAGATTTTTAGCCTTTCTAATTAACACCCCCATGGATAAGTTAAAGGTGGAGGACGTGCCCATAGTAAGGGAATACCCGGACGTGTTTCCTGATGAGTTAGTATCTTTGCCTCCGGAGAGAGAGAGATAAAATTCAAGATTGACTTGCTACCGGGAACCTCGCCTATCTCAAAAACTTCGTATCGGATGGCCCCTGCGGAGCTTAAGGAGCTGATATTACAATTACAAGATCTTTTGGAGCGGGGTTCATTCAGGAGAGCGGGTCTCCATAGGGAGCCCCTGTACTATTTGTGAAGAAAAAGGACGGAAGTTTGAGGATGTGTATCGACTATCGGGGGTCTGAACAATGTCATGGCTAAAAATAAGTATCTACTGCCCCATATCGATGAGCTGTTCGACCAGTTGCAAGGAGCAGTGGTCTTCTCGAAACTGGACCTCCGCCAGGGGTATTATCAGTTGTTGATCAGAAAGAAGGATATTCCGAAAATCGCTTTCAATTCGAGATACGGGCATTATAAGTTCGCAGTTATGCCCTTTGGACTGACTAATGCCCCTGCCGCCTTCATGGACTTAATGCATAGGGTTTTTAAGCTCTACCTGGATCGATTCGTCGTTGTCTTTATCGACGACATTCTGGTCTACTCCAAGACGCGTGAGGGACACGAACAGCACCTGAGGATTGTCTTACAAACCCTAAGAGAGCATCAATTGTATGCCAAGTTCAGCAAGTACGAAATTTGGTTGAAGAAAATTTCCTTTCTAGGGCACGTAATTTCTCAAGTGGGTATCTCGGTTGACCCGACAAAAGTAGAGGCAGTGACTAATTGGAAGAGACCAGGAAACCCCATCGAAGTTCGTATCTTTCTAGGTTTAGCGGGGTATTACCAACGTTTCATCAAAGACTTTTCTAAACCAGTCGGTCCTTTAACCGACCTGACGAAGAAGCATGGTCGGTTTATGTGGAATGACAAATGCGACGCGATTTTTCAGGAATTAAAGAAAAGATTGATTATGGCGCCAGTTCTAGTCTTGCCTAACAGAATTGATGGGTTTGCCGTATATACTGATGCATCACGGGAAGGTCTAGGATATGTGCTGATGCAGAATCGAAATGTGATATATTTTGTCTCTAGGAAGTTAAAACCCCACGAGCAGAACTACTCAACCCATGATCTAGAGTTAGCCGTGATTATTTTTGCTCTGAAGAAATGGAGGCACTATCTATATGCAGTAATGTTCGAGGTGTACTTAGATCACAAGAGCCTTAGGTATCTTTTCTCCCAAAAGGAATTGAATATGAGACAGCGACGATGGATGAAATTTTTAGAGAATTATGACTGCACTATTAACTACCATCTGGGGAAAGCGAATGTAGTGGCCGATGCCTTAAGTCGCAAGACTCAGGTAGCAGGGTTAATGATCAAGGAGTGGGATTTGTTAGAATCCGTTTGCGAGTGGAAACCCTGCCTTGGGAGTCATAAGGTGGTTTTTGGTAATATTAAGGTAACCTTCACCCTACTGGAGTGGATTAAAGGAGCTCAAAAGGAGGGTTCGATGGTGCGGAAATAATGAAAGAAGGTAGACAAAGGGGAATCAACCGATTTCAACTTTAGTCCTGAGGTGGTGCCTAGGGATAAAACGTTAAAGACGGAAATCTTAGAGGAAGCCCATCGGTCCAAGTACACAATCCATCCGGGTAGCAATAAGATGTATCAGGACCTAAAAGGAGCCTATTGATGGGACAATATGAAGAAGGAAATCGCTCTGTACGTGCAGAAATGTCTCGTTTGCCAACAGGTTAAGGCGGAGCACCAAAAACCATCAGGCTTACTACAACCCCTTGAGATACCCGAATGGAAGTGGGAGAATGTTACCATGGATTTCGTTTCAGGGTTGCCGCGAACGTAGCGAGGACATGATGCCGTGTGGGTGATTGTTGATCGATTAACCAAATCGACTCATTTCATGCTAGTAAACATGAAGTATTCTATGGACAAATTGGCTCAGGTGTACATGGACGAGATTGTAAGGTTACATGGCGCTCCGGTGAGCATTGTATCTGACCGAGATCCCTGTTTTGTATCTAGGTTTTGGCAGAAGTTCCAAGAGACTCTAGGGACTAAACTCAATCTAAGCCCTACCTATCACCCTCAGACGGATGCGCAATCGGAATGAACAATCCAAACTCTAGAGGATATGTTAAGAGCCTGCATTTTGGATTTTGGGGGAAACTAGGGTCAATACATGACCTTAGTGGAGTTCACGTACAATAACACCTACCATTCGTAGATACAAATGGCCCCGTATGAGGCACTGTATGGGAGGAAGTGCCGGTCACCGATTTACTGGGATGAAATTGGTGAGAGAAAAGTCCTGGATCTAACGGCTATTCTGTGGATGGAGGAGGCACGAGAAAAAGTCAAATTGATACGGCAAAGACTCCAAACGGCTCAAAACCGACAAAAGAACTACGCGGACAATTGAAGGAAAAATTTGGAGGCCGTGTCTTCCTCAAGGTTACACCGTTACAGAGCATCACGGCGGGTAAAGGAAAGAAATTGCAACCGAGGTTCGTCGGACCTTATAAGATTCTCCAGAGAGTGGGTACAGTAGCGTATCGTCTAGAATTGCCGCCGAGTCTTTCTAGAATTCACGACGTCTTCCACGTCTCAATGCTTAAGAAGTACTATCCCGACCCATCTCACATCTTACAACTGGAGGAAATCGAAATAGATGAATCGCTTACTTATGTAGAGAAACCTGTACAGTTGCTTGACCGGAAAGTTAAAGAGTTGAGAAACAAACAAATTCCTTTGATAAAGATATTGTGCAGAAATCATGGGGTAGAAGAGGCTACCTGGGAAGTAAAAAAAGAAATGCAAAAGAAATACCCTGAACTGTTCGTGATTCAAGGTGAGAAATTTCGAGGGCGAAATTCTTTTAAGGGGGAGAGAGTGTGAGAACCCGTAAATTTCCTTATTTTCTAGGTTTTATTTTATTTGATCGCACGCTTTTCTATATTTTCTTTATTCGGAAAATTTTTCAAATCATTTTTACAGGTAAATATGATTTTTAAATTATTTTTCTAGTATGAGTTAGTTCATGAGATTTTAGAAGTGTATACCGAGCGTGGGACCCACTAGTGCTGAAAGTTCGGTAAAATTTGGCCAGATAGGTTAAGTTTTGTATACTGGGATTAATTTAGCAGGTGTTAAGAGATAACTAGAGGTTACTAAATGAATTGGTGTGAGAGGGACAAAAGGATAGCCATGCATTAATTGGAGTGACAAGTGTCACTTGGTGATTAAGTTTTAGACTTTAACCACTATTCACCACTTTACCAATTAAATCAAAATTTGCCAAAAATCATCTTCATTTGCAAGCATCTTGGCCGGCCCTCTCTAAGGAGGAAAGAAAAGATAACTTCAACCTTCATCCTCTATTTCTTGCACAAATCTTGTAATCCAACCATCCAAACTTGAAATTACTTCATAAAAACCCTTAGATAGGTGGGAGTGAGGAAGTTGGTGAAGTTGTTTTGGAAGCAAGAGACCTAAGCTACTACCTTTTGTGAGGTATCAAGGTATGGTGGGTGAAGACTCATTAGTTGTTTCCAATAATGGTGAATTCATGACTTGTGATGGCTAGTTATGTGATTATGTGGAAGATTTCATGACTTTTTGTAGAAATTAGTGAATTTTTATATTTATTCATGATTTTTCTATTTTTATATGTTTAATATTGTTGGGCCATGGATGATGGCTTGTAATTGTTTAGAGTGACACTTTAGAGCTTAAATTGTGGTTGTTTGCGAAAAATTTTCGCATTTGGCAGAAAATTTCAGATTTAGGGTTTGGATTTGGGGATTTTTTAGGGTTTCTATATGGCACTTGAATTGGCTTGGATTAAAGGGGTTTTGTGACTCTAATAAGGGGTATAAAAGGGTTTATAACTTGTAACGGTTTTGGTGAGTGCATTTGCAAAGTATGGGTGAATGCTTGTAGGTTGGAAACTTGGAATGTTAAGGGGAAATGCTGTCCAAATTGGGGTTTCTTGTGTTTTACTGGACTTGGATTATTTTAGGGGTAATTAGAGACCTTAGGGTTATCTAAACTCTTAGTGCCGAGTGTTTCTTATTTTATCTATGCGTTTCTTTGATTTTACATTAGTGGCTTGTAGCTTAAACTTATGACACGTAATCGAGTCTCATCGTGCTTGTTTGAATGTTTTAGGGCGTGACGGTGGTCCAAGACGCTCGTCGGGTGGACAAGTGTAAAAATTCTCTTTGCTTGCTTGGTGAGTATACTATTCACTTGGTGTTGCTATGTGGCTTTGTTTTATTTGAAATTGATGCCTTGAATGCTTAGTTGAATCGTTGATATTGATTAAAGCGAGGGTGTACTTGATCACTCTCACCCTCTATGCCTTGTATGACTGTTAACTGTGTTACTAGAATGATACATGAAAATACTTGAATTGGTGTCGTTTGGGCGAGCATCCAATGGTCATTGCTGTTATCATTGAGCTCAACCCTATCGGTGGTCAATTGAATCGAGCCGGTAAGGGCTTGGTCGTGAAAATTGACGAGCCATGGGGACTGTTATAAGGAATCTTGGAGTATGAGACTCTCGATTCCGGTATACTCGAGTATTACCAATTCTAAACTGTTTGGAGTTCGGGCCCGGTTGGGGTATGTGAGGTGGAAGGAAATGGGGTAAAGTGGAGTCTATGTTTGGTTACTCTTTGTACATTGACGGAGGGTCAATGAGATATGATCAAGGATGACAAGCGAGGAAATGGGCTCTTGAGAGCCGTTCGTATCCTTTTACCACTTGTATTGATATGTGACTTTAGTTGGCTTCTTATTGAATGAATTTGGAATGATCGGATTTATGCTTAACTGAACTTCCTTGCTTGAGTGGAAGTACCTCATTGGGCGAAAGCTCATCCTATTCTCTTTTGTTTTCCTTACAGGGATTTGAAAACCTTTTGGAAGGCCTTGATACTTTGGTTGCCAAATTGAGCTTGATTAAACACATTTTGAATAGTTCCTCAATGTACAAAGCCCTAGTTGGATTTAGATCCGACCTTTCTGTAGACACCAAAATTTTATTGTAATTTCTTTTACTATTTATTTTTTACTTTTTATTTTTGTCGTGTCAGTTTTATTCACTTTTTCGTTTTTAGTTTTTAGTTTTGTGTTATTATTATTATTTTATTTTTGGAGTTTTAGCATAGAATTTCTCGAAAAGGAAAAAGAGAAAAGCATTCAAAAATATGCTTTAGTTGTTTTTATTCAAATTCAATGTTTTCTTGAAAAAAAAAAGAAAGAAAAAAAAGAGAAAAATGATGAAAATAAAAATTGCAACTTTGCTGTTTATTATTTCTAGTTTATTTATTTATTTTTATCTGATGTTAATTAAATTGTTGGTTTTTACTTAATTTTATTATCATTTTGCTAAATTACTTAAAAAAAAAGAGAAAAAAGAAAAAAAAGAAAAAAAAGAGAAAAGAAAAAGAAAAGAAAATTAGCATTTCCTTTTTATCCTTTCATGCCTATTTCCGCTCATTGTATTTAATTTTTTCTTCATTAGTTATTTTTTATTCATTAGTTATCTATATTTTGTTAAGTTGTTATTTAAAAAAAAAAAAAAAAAGGGATCCGCGGCATGCAAGCTGCGTTAATACGCAGCTTGCAAAGGACAGTCACGCATGCCATTGGAGGGCTGGATTTTAAGGTAGAGCAAGCCTTTCATCCTCACCATTGGGGTGAGGGTTTAGGAGATTGGGGGCTCATATAAAAAGGAAAAGAAAGCAGCAGAAGAGGGGGGATGGGAGTTGACGGCGGAAAGAAAAACTGAGCAAGAGGGAAACAGAAAGAGGGTGACGGAAGAAAGAAAACAGGCTGAGAAAAGAAAAAAGGAGTGACTGCTGAAAACTTTAAAAGAGGTCGGCTGAAGTTTTGAGTATCAGGGGAGCTTTAAGAAAAAAGCTGAGAGAGATAGAGTTTCAGGTGATGGCTGAAGAGAAAAGCCACGGGAGAGAGGTTGAAGGCCGAAAATTTCTGGAAAAAGCTAGAAAGGAAGAGAGCAAAAGAAACACCAACAAGGGAGAGGGTTGAAAGAAACAGAAAACTCTAGAGGATAGGCGGCGGGGGAGAAGGAGAATAAAGACTCCATTTTTTTTTTTTATCAATCAAGCTTCGTACAAGGGAGGAAGCCGAGAGGAAAGAAAGACACTGAGAACCTCAAGCTTTTCTGGATCAGGTCCTTCCTCTTTTCCTTTCGTTCATTGATCTTACCATTTCAGTTCTTTGTGCTTGTTTCAAGTCCACTGTTTCTGTTTACGGCTTCTTTCAGTCATGATTTTTTAGTCTGGGTCACTTTCATTTGTGTCTCTTTGATGCATGAATATAGGTTTTTGTTTTGTTGGGATTCGTTTTGTGAGGATGATATGCTACGAAAATTGCAGGCATTAGCAATAAAATTGCAGAAAAGTTTTCAACTTTGATTGTTTTTTCTTTTTCCTTTTCGGCATGAACAGATTTAGGGTCAGGTTTTTTGCTTAGACTATGAACCAGAAGTGTTGTGATGAAAGGAAACCAGCAGTAGGAAAGCAGGGTTCCAACCATGTCGCATTTCTTTTGTGTTTCTTGTTGTCTTGGCTCGGTTCCTATTGGTTGGGATAGATAAGGGTAGGCATCCATGTTTAGGCTATGTTAAGGTCTGTGTTTGAAGTTGTGTGTAAGTTTGACTGATGAATGACGAGTTTGGTACAATGTTTTTTTTTCGGCATTTCATCCCTGTGAGTATGAGCTGCATTTTTTTTGCAGCAAAACAGAAAGCTCTTGCATTCCCTTTGCTGTTTGCTTTCCTGCAACTGCTCATACAAGTTTCGGCCATCCGTTTTTGCTAGCTGGGTTTGCATGTTTGGGGTGTTGGAGTACTGGTTGAAAAGGAATTGGACAAGGGGTGTTGGGTGTGTATGTTTAGGGGCTGAAATGTTTGGATCATGTTCGAACACTAAAAAATTTCTTGCTGCATTCTGTTTCTGCTGCATTCTGTTGCTACATTCTGTTTTTCTGTACCTCTGGCAGCTATCATTCCAGATTTTCTGCTTTGATTTTTTTTGCAAGAGAGGTGGAATGGTTGGGTTGATTGATAATTGGAGAGTTTGTATCTTGTGGTTGATGTTCATTGGTAATGTTTAGGTTGGCGTTGAAACACAATGGGTTGCAGAGAAATGGAAATCAGAAATGAGAAAATTGTTTCTACGTAACATGCATGAAAAATGACTTCTAAAATTACATGCTAACCCCTTAAGTCTCTCTTTGTTTCACCATGACCTAACCAATTGAATAATGTCCTCAATTTGGTCCTTGGTAGCTTTAAATTTACAACTTCATTGCTTGTTTACTTCAATTAACTACTATGCTTTGTTTCAATTGTACTTAAGTCATGGCTTTAGGGGCTTTATGATCAAGTGAGCTTTGTTTTTGCACATTTCTTTTAATTTTTCTTAATTAAAGTGGTACCTTGACCTTTTTATTGTTTTGAAGCCATTTTTTTTCTTTCATTTGGACACCATTCCAAGGGAGGTATAACTTCTTTTATCTTTTTGTCTCTCCCCTATGTGATCCAACGTGCTAAGTGAGAATTGCATGTCTACTTTGTTTTCCTTGCTTTTCCTTAATTCCTTTCATTTAGTTCATTTACTTTTGCTTTTATTAAGTTATTCTTTTATGGGGTATGTGTACACCTCTTGGCTTGTAATAGATAGGGCTTGGAGAGCAATTTTGTCCATTTTTCCCCTTCCCCTTTTGTTTTAGTTAGCAAATGTAATAGGTTCATTGCTTGCTTTTGTTGCTATGTGTTAATTTGCTTTATTAGGCTCTTGCATTTAGTCGAGCATGCTAAGTGTTATGTGCTACGTGTTTATAGATGATTTGCATGTCTACTTGTTTTCTATAGTCATGGATGAATGGATGGATGAATGTACGTCACCACACTAGTCCAACGCTAGTTGTGGCTCATTGTCCCGTTTTCCACTAGTCCAACGCTAGTAGGAATTCATAGATATGGGCTAGTCCAACGCTAGACCCTTAGGGATTTCCCTTGCTAGTTCATACTTGCATGTTTCACTACATTTCATGCATTTTCCTTAGTTTTTTTTTAGCATTTGGCATGCCCCTCTAACCTTTTCCCCTTCATCTTAGGTTTTTGCATTTTCATGCTAGTTATAGGGTACATTTGCTTGAGAGTCCCCTTTCGATAAGGAAAACGAGCGAGTGTGGCTACAAAATAGCCTTAGCACGCTAGTTCTTCCTTCTAATCAAAGGGAAAATCAAAGTCATGAAATTAGAAGTCATTCCCGTACCCGACTTGATTCATTCCTTTAGGATCATACACTTTCATTTTTATCATATCACCTCCTCACTCTTTTAGCCACATTTTATCACAACTTGAACTTTTCTCAATCCACACTTTCTCACCACCTGTTTCTATCACTTATTTATTTTTTACCTCACAAATGGCACTCAAATTGCACTTATATGTATCTACTATCCTATTTTCATTCATTTACACACACAAACACCTTTATTTTCTCACACTTACACACTTACACTTGAATCCTCATTTGCATTAACCATGACCTCTATGAGGGTTTCCCTTATTGGCCGCCACAACTCATGCGGTTGGGACCAAAAGCCTCACAAGAGACATTTTAGATTTAGGTTTGCATTCTTCTTTCCATTTCGCATCCATTAGTCATATCCAACATGCGATACATACTTTGGGTAGAATAATTAGGAAAAGTGGGGCTAAGTCACGCAACTAGTTTTGGCTAGGGTAAGGGAGTGCCTTAGTCTTTGCCTTTGCCTCCTCCCTTATCAAATGTGACCCCCGATCCCTTTCTTTGGTTACGTAGACCTAAAAGTTCTTTAAAAGGGTTTGTTTACTTTTTTCTTTCAAAAACAAAAAAAATCATTTTTGAGTGACTTGGTACACCCTAACTCTATACCAAGTGGCGACTCCATTTTTCATCCAAAAAACCCTTTTTGAACTTTATTTGGCCAAACCGTCGCATTTCAATCCCACGGCCTTTTCTTTTCACTTTCACACATGTTCACATACATATCTCACACACACTCACACATCCACCTATTTCAAAAAGTGGGGCGCGACACTTTTTTTTGAGTTGTAAATTTGGAAACGTACATGTATAAATGTATTTGGTATGTTATTTGGGCTTACAGTTATGTGATTCCTTGGTCTATATGCTTTGTTGATGTTTGGCCGGATTTCGGACAGATTCGAATTTCAAACGGCGAAAGGAAAAAATTTTGGCGGGAAAGGACAGGGTCGAATCCGGCCAGAAATTGGCCGGATTGCCCTGAGGAAAAATGAAATCCGGCCATTGCTCTCTGGCTAGTATCCGGCCAGATTCCGGCCGGATTTTGACGTGTCCGGCATTGTTAATGTCGGCTTCGTTTTTTTCATTTTTTTTATTTCTGTGATTTTGGCTTGGTTAGACGCGCTTGTATGTTTCAGAACGTTTTAGATCGTATTGAATGGTCCCGTTAGTCCTGGCGAGAGTTGGGCAGGCAGCCCGCTAACCCCTTTGGTTCGTCTTAGGGGAAGGTGGGGCTGTTACAGAATAGTCATGATTTGATCCTTTTATGGTAAGTACTGGCCAATCCTTTTGATAATATTGACCATGACAAACTGCATTTAAATGCTTCTTATCAAATGATCACTGATTTCTATTTCCTTAATCTTGATCCCAATTCAGCTTAAGTTTCTCTTTATACCAGTCGGGCTACTTTGAAACATTTTTGGATGTCTCTTCGCTACTCCTCTTATTTTGAAATTCAAATTCACATTCGTGAGATATCGAGATTGTTGCCATCAAATTTCGGAGCAGTGATATCCAAAGGGTCAGAGGATTTTATTCTTGACCATCTGAAAAGAATGCGTAAGTAATACAGTATATATAAAACTATACATTTTATTGAATTTAAAAATAAAGATCAAATTTAATAGCATGTTACTTGTTAAACAAGGCGTGTCTTCAAAAGCCACTTGATTCAAAACTATTTACAAAACATAGTTAAACAAAAGACACACGCATGAATGATTTTCATGAATTTTAACTAAAGACAACTCTCCAAGTTTTATCGAAACTCCTTTCGGGAGGGAGAGATCTTACTAGTTCGGGATTTTCAAATTTTCTCATTGGGGGTAAATACCTCATAGGTGTCCTTGTGTTCGGGAAAGGGATTCGTACTTATGCTCGGTCCTTGTTCTCCCCTTTTCCTTGGCACTATATCTCTTGCTTTGATCATATCCTGAATTTTATGTTTCAATGCCTGACAATTATTTATGTGATCCCCAAGAATTCCAGAATGATAAGGGCAGACGACTTGAGGGACCACCTTTATGATAGATCTTGGGAGGCATAACACCAATTTTTCCGGCAGTTTTGAGTTGTTCGTACAATTGACCGATGGGTCACCCAGGTTGGTGAAGGTTCGATATGGGTTGGGTTTCAAATTTTACGGTTTAGAGGATAAGTTTGATTATTTGGTTGAACAGATCTTGGATTATAAGGAGGGTGAGGTCGAGTTTGAAAATTGGGTTGAAAAATTGGGACGGGTAGTATAGGTGGGTTTACATAGTTTGGTCGAGATCGAGAGTTATTAATAGTAGTGTGGTAAACAGGGTATGGGTGTGGGTAATATGGGTAAAGTGATGAATATATGGATTGACTAGTAGGTAAGGGATCATGTTGAACACCGCTGCTGCTACTAGCAACCAACTGATCAATTACGTACCATTATGCGGTCACCTCCCTGCTTAACTCATTGAATTTGTTTAACACTTCGCTCAGTTGAGCTTCCAGATTTGCAAGGTCGGCTGTTGGCGTCGTTGCAGACCTATCGGATGACTCATGATGTGTACTCATGTTTATACTATTTCTCAAAACTCGGTTATGTGATCGTTTAACGATGGGGTTTCTTCGTGTAGCTATGTTTATAATTACCTGAAAATTTAGGAAAAATCCTATTTAGATTCCCTTCTTGGTTAACTGCTAATAAAAAGAAAAAAAAGAAAAAGAAAAAGATACGAGTTAGTAAAAATTAACGTAATTCGGATGCATGTCCTATTAGAGAGCCCTTTTCATGCCAAGGGTAAGCCTAGAATAAGAATGCAATCCTCTAGGGTAGGCACTATACAATACTTGATGAATTTGATTAACTTATTGATATTTGAGTGAAAAACAATTTGAAAAATTTGGCCAATTGAAGTGACAAGAGACAATTGTCCTAACAAAATGAGGACAAAGTCCGAATGGATTGATTGCTTTGATTAACATATAAAGTGATATGTGGAAGAGCTTACTCTTGAAAGAATTGCCATGTCTCGACTTAGGTTTATTCAGTGAACTTTAGATTGAAATCCTAAAAGAGAATAAACGGGTCAAATGAATCGGATGAATTGATGATTTATTCAAAAATTGACTAGATTGCCCTAAAAATGGATAAATTAGTCAAATGAATTGAATGAAACTTATAATTTATTCAAAATCGACTAGATTGTCCTAAAAATGAATAAATTGATAAAATGGATTGGATGAAATTGATGATTTATTTCAAAATTGACTAGATTGTTCTAAAAATGAATGAATGGATTGAGTTAATGATTTATTCAAAGATGACTAAATTGTCCTAAGAGTGAATGAATTGATCAAATAGATAAAATGGAGTTAATAATTTATTCAAAAATGACTAGATTGTCCTAAAAATGAATGAATTGATAAAATAGGTCGGATGAAATTGATGAATAAATTGGTCCAAGGGATTGAATGGGATTGATGGTTTATTCAAAAATCGATTGAATTGTCTGCCCATTGGTAGTTTCAAAAAATTCATTGTGATGCATTAGTTTATGAACTTTCTAAAATCAAGATTTGACCTCAATGTGATACCCTGATTTTGAGGATATTATGGTTTCTATATTTTATTTTTTTTAAGACATTGTTTTATTTTAAAGATTAGAAACCCTACTTGTACTCAAAACCCTAGTTTTACTTGTGACTAACATGTTTTCTTAAATCTCTCATATTTTAGTCGAAACCCCAATTTTAATCTATGGAATTGTAAAAATCCATTATATTTTTCTTAAAATTCCCTTTTATTTGGAATTTATTACCTTATAATAGCTTTACTACTCATTTACCCCCTTAAGAATTGCAATTCACCCTTAGAATCAAGGGTTTTTCATTTAGGTTCGTAGTTTGCTTAAATTCAAATTTTAACATATTTTGGTAATGTAATTAATTGGTATAGACTGTGTATAAATTTAGTGATTAAAGAGTGAGTTTTAGATGATATTAAGTGTGTGATTAGAAGTGATATTAATAAGTTAGTGAATTATAAGTTAAAACCCTAGCATACACGAATTAAGGAAAAACGATGTGAACTGAAGTGTACCGTTTGTTACCGATTGAACACACCATTTGACCACCACTTTCTTGACTTAATCTCATTGTTATGAGTAGAAAATATCAGCCCCTAATCAGCTCTTGCTGGCCGAAAATTTTGACTACAAAAAATCAAGGAAAAGAAGAAATTTTGGAAGTTAATCTTGTGGTGTCAAGTGAAGGCAATCCAACTATCTTTGACCCAAATTAAGACCACGCTACTTAACCTTTCTTGGGCTTCATTCTTCTTCATTTTCCAGCTATGGTGGCCAAACCTTGAGGGGACAAAAAACAAGAGAAGAAAACATCATTTGATCATGGGGTTTAGCTTAGTTTGAGTGGGAATCAAGAAACTAAACCGATTAATCCTTTCTTTGAGCACTTGGGAAGCTTGGTGTGCTAAAAGTTTACAAGGAGAGGTGGTGGATATCTCTTACAAGCATCTTAGTGAGGTATATTGGCTGTCCATCATATTTCTTTCCCTTAATTTTACTTAAGTTTATGTAGCAACTTGTATTCTTGGCCTACGATAGCTATTTAAGTCATTTTGATGATTATGGTGGATTTGTGAGTTAGGGTTCTGAATTGTTTAGTTGTATTTTTTATTGTTTAGATAGAATATGATGTGAATAAGCTTAGATAGGGAGTGGTAGTAGTGGTTTTATACATGAATAAGAAGATTATCACTTGAATGCCTTAATTCCAGCTTTACATTTTTGTATTACCCTGTTCTACCCAGTTTCATTTGGCCATGATGGAGGCCGAATTAGCCTAAGATTAAAACATGAAAGTTGTAGGAAATGATTTTTATAGCTTCCCGTAAAATTTCAGCTCAATCCGAGCATTGTAAAACATGAAATGACAAAATTACCCTTGCTGCCATAGGTATAGTTTTGTGGCAGTTTTGATATTTCCTCATTCTGGCTACATGCATTTTTCACCTTGATCCGTATCAAATTAGCCTTGGCCAAAACACAAAACTTTTAGGCCTATGTTTCAGCTTTCGAACGCAACTAGAAACACCTCAAACGGAATTGTGTAGCCTGAGTTATTGTCATTTAAATTCAGTACTGACAACCATACTGACAAGCACATTTTGGTTCTGTAATCTGTACTTTTGACCTAGATCAATTGTGAACTGGTTTGAGTGGTCTTCATGAAAGTTGTAACCCTTTGTCTTAACTTCGAAACAGTATAAAGTTCATACCAATCCGATAAATGTAACTCTAGTTGTGACCAAACTATTATAAGATGTCGAATCTGCCATTTAGTCTTTTGCCTTCAAAACTTGATTTCCGATTGGATTATGATACTTGTGTTGTACTTGGTTGATTTTGAGCCTATTGAACGGCTATTGTAATGAGATTATTTGTATGTGTTTTGGGGCTGAATTAAGAAAAATAATGAAGCCATAAATGGCTGAAAAATAGGTAAAAACAAAGGGCGTGCTGCCCAAATTTTCACTCGAGAGTTAGGTAGATATACTCACGACTTGAGTAAGGGTTTGAGGACGAATCGAACTTGAATCATCTAGGATATTCAAGTCTTGTTTCATAGAGGTCTATAAGTTAGCATTCGGCCGAAACTTGTACCCTTAGAAAAATGAAATTTATGACTAATAGAAATACGTTTTCTCCATTTTTTCGACTCAAATGGTATTTCAAGTATAATTGCTTCAAAGTTTCAAAGTTTTAAGAGCGAGCATGAATTGTTCGGAATTTGATAAGTATCTTGAATACTACTTAAACGAGTTGCATTACTTGATTTTCTTGAAGCGAAACTCCTATGTTTCGCACTCTAGAGAGTTTTACATTCACAAATGATATTTTATCGCAGATTTGGACTCCAACCAAGGAGTTGGACCTAAACGTGACTTTTGAGAGGCACTAGACTTTTGGTGAGTGCTTCCAAATACCTGATTGAACTGGAAACTTGTTTTCAATACTTGACCCATGTGATTTAATGATATGTCATTTGTTGGATCGGGCAAGAGTGTACTTTATCGCATTTGCCCTAATATGATATATATTTGTTTATTGTTGCAATTGACTTGATATACTTGTCGCGCCCCATTTTTTGATAAATAAATAAATGGTTTAAAAAATGTATTTTTGATTCGATTTTTGGTTGGAAAATGAATTTTGATTTAAAAGAAAAGTGGGCCTCAATGGGGGTTTTGAGAATGCGACGATTTGACCCAAAATTATAGTTTAAAAAGGGTTTTTTGAAATAAAAAATCGGAGTCGCCACTTGGTAATGAGTTAAGGTGTACCAAGTCACCTAAAAATGAATTTTTAAAGAAAAATAGGAAAAAGTAGTAAGAAACCCCTTTTAAACGACTCCTAGTCTACGTAAACCAACGAAAAAGTTTCGGGAGTCACATTTGACGAAGGGGAAGGCAAGGATACAATCCAAGGCACCCCTTTGACCTAGCCAAGGCTAGTTGCGTGATTTAATCAAAGATTTTCTTGTTTTAACCAAAGAATTTATTACATTTGGATGTACTACCTGAATGCAAACCCTAAACCTAGGGGGACATGGGGGGTAAAATTTCTCTTCAAAGGTTGAGTGGTGCCAATCACATTAATTGTGAAGCCCAATAATGACCCTTTGGAGAGGTCACACGTAATCCTAAATGACGTAAAAAATAAGTGAAATGAATGCATGCCATGTGAAAATGTGATTTTGTGTGAAGTGAAAAAATGATAAAAACAAGAGTGTGTAAGTGGAAGTGTGCAAATGTATTTACAAGGTAAGGTGAGTAAAGAATGATGATGTGAAAATAACGTAAAGTGCATGTGTGCGAGTGATATGGTATAAAATGTAAGTAGTTGAGTGAAAACGTGCAAAAGTAGTGTGAAGTGAGAATGTGGAAAAAGGGTTAGAATATAAAGTAGACGTGTATGTGATAGCGAATGAGTAAAATGCATGAATCCTATAGGAAAGCATCAAGACGGGAACGGGGAGTCCTAACTTTGTGACTTTAATTTTCCCTTTGATTAGAAAGGATAACTAGCGTGCTAAGGCTATTTTGTAGCCACACTCGCTCGTTTCCCTTATCGAAAGGGGACACTCAGGCAAATGTACTCTATAACTAGCATGAGATGCAAAAATCCTAAAATGAGGGGAAAAGGAGTTCGAGGAGTATGCCAAATGATAAAAACTAAGAAAAATGCATGAAATGAAGTGAAACATGCAAGCATGGACTCACGAGAGAAATGCTTAAGGGTCTAGCGTTGGACTAGCCCATTCTATGAATTCCTACTAGCGTTGGACTAGTGGAAACGTACATTCATTCATCACATTCATTCATGGCTATGGAAAGCAAGTAGACATGCCAATCACCTATAAACACATAGCACATAACACTTAGCATGCTTGACTAGATGCAAGAACCTAATTAAAGCAAGTAACACATAGCAACAAAGGCAAACAACCAAACTAATAAACCTATTACATTTGCTAGCTAGGCACACGTCTTCAATAGGTCTTCATCAAATGCTCCTCCAAGCCCTATCTATTACAAGCCAAGAGGTGTACACATACCCCATAAATAAAAGAATGACTTAATAAAAGTAAAAGTAAATGAAATAAAGGAATTTAAAGAAAGGTAAAGAAAGCAAATTAGACATGCAATTCTCACTTAGCACGTTGGATCACATAAGAGAGGCAAAAAGGATAAAAGAAGTTATACCTCCCTTGAATTGGGGTCCCAATTGAGTGAAACCACTTATTTGCCCTCCAAAATAATAAAAGAGTCAAGGCATCACTTTAATCAAGAAATAATCACAAAAAGATAAAAGTAAACATGAAATTGAATCAATTAAATCATGTAGACAACCCACATTTAAGAGGTCAAAAGAAGAAAGGATTTGATTGCAAAAATTAACAAAGCTTAGGGGTCAAAATTGAAGAAAAATAAAGTTTAGGGGTCTATTTGCAATTAAGTTAGGGACCCAATTGAAAGAAGTTGAAAATGTCCAGGGCCGCAGTACAGTTAAAGAGAAATTCAGGGACTGATGTGCAAAATCATTTTCTGGTTTCTTAATGGACCAAACCATTGGGCCATTTCCTCTATTTGTTTGGGCCCAAGCTTCCCAAATCCAAACGAAAGTCCCAACAAAACAAGCAGGCCAACCTACTTTAGATCCAAGCAAAGCCCCACTAAAATATATGGCCTTTGCCCCTCAAGCCCATGTATAAAGACCCAAAAAAAAAAGTCATCGGTCCATTTATCAAATCCAACCAAAAGAGTGGACTTTAGCATACCTAGCCCGGATTATAAACCCAAAATAAATAGAACGAAGCCCATTATCAAAAATCCAAACAAAACATCCCTCTAATCCAAAATATCAACAAA
Organism: Coffea arabica; assembly: GCF_036785885.1. Taxonomy (NCBI): domain Eukaryota; kingdom Viridiplantae; phylum Streptophyta; class Magnoliopsida; order Gentianales; family Rubiaceae; genus Coffea; species Coffea arabica. The sequence goes on along the minus strand of NC_092312.1, from coordinate 56,319,591 downwards.
TTAGCAACTCAACTAAAATTATTAAACCCCAATTATGATCTAAAACTAACGTTGATCTACAAGAACAAACTAATTAAGATATAAAAAGATGATTAAAACCCATAAATAAAAAAAACTCAACTTTCACAATTTTCGGGTCCTTTCAAAACAAGAAAAATTCGAGAGAGGTTCCAATGTAGCAAAAACCAGGGACTTAATTGAAAGAATTATGAAAGGTTTGGGGCGAATTATGGAGTTCTGAAAATTCTGGAGGTAAATTACAAAACAAAATAAAAATGGAGGGACTGAAATTGCAGTTTTACACCAAAAGGTCTTCTCCCCCAACGGATCAGACGTCAATCTACCATTTCTGTCGTTCTTTGTAGAGGAGGAACGTTCGAAGATTCAAATTCCAACTCACACGAATCTCATCTCATTCAAATTCATGCCATTAAATCAAGTTCGTGCAAAAGGAAATCTAAGAAAACGAAATTCTTCTAACTCTACTTTTTCATAAAAAAACAATTATTCGGACAAGCATGGACTTCACTGACCATTTGTTTTCCCCACCCGCAAATGCAGATAAACTACCTTCCAATTAAATTTTCAAACAAGCATTTCATCGAACAGGAAATAGGCATTAAAATTTCACCAGATTTTTTTTTTGCTCGAATTGAAGTATAACTAGCCCAAAAATTTGTCAGCAAACCAAGGATTTCAATTCCAATCATTATGTATAACATACATACTCCAAATTCACAAATAGTCGACAGGAAATTGCTACAAACCAAGGCATGGAAAAAAAAAAGGTTCCGGGAGCTTGAGGAAGGAATGAAATTTGAAAGAAAAGGGACAACTTACCGTATCCAGAATGGCGTCCCTTTCTCTTCGTCTCCTTCATTATGGAATCGGCCATGGAGATTTCGTTGCCTTCATTGGGGTCCAACCAGACCTTGCCTAGTGTTTTCTTGGTGACATTTGCAGGCGGTGGTGATGGATTGACGGTGAGGTGGTAGTAGAAGCCTCTGCTGCTTCGACGGCTGCGGTGGCAGCGTGGCGGAGCATTAGAAAGCGTCTGGCAGGCAGCAATCATCTGCTGCTGCTGGACCATGAAGTTGATAATGGTATGATCGGCAGCAGCCGACAGCAATGGCTTCGTTGACCTGAGCATCGCAGGGTTTGGGTTGGGGTGATCGGCGGCTAGCGATGAGGAAGCGGTCGGCGACGGTAATTGTAAGTCGTCCAAGAACGATTTTCAGCCGCTGTCTCTTTTATTTCTTGATTTTTCAGCCGACCTCCTTCCATACTTCTTTTTCAGATTTCCTTTCTCTGTTTTTCTTAATTCTTCCCTTTTCCTTCATTTCTTCGGAGCTTTCTGTCCCCCCGAAACCCTTTTTCACTCTTTTTGTTATCTTTTTGTTCTCTCCAGCTCCTAGCCCAGCCGAAGCCTTACTCTTTTCCATTCCCTTTTCCAGATTTTCCGTTAGCCTTTTCGTAGCTCCCTCTCCAGTTGTTCCCCCCTGATCCTGCTCTCCTCCTTTTCTTTTCATCCGGCCCCCCTAAAACCTCTCCTCTCGGCTCTCTTTCCTTCTTCCTCTGTTTTTTCTGTTTTTTGTTCTCAATGCCCGATAGCTCCTCTTTCGGTCTCTATCTTTTCCTTCTGCCGCCCTCCCTCTAGCTCCCTGATTTCTCTATTTTCTGTCTAACCCCCAAAACCTCTCCTTTCAGCCGCCCCCTTCTCTCGGCTCTCTTTTCTTTTTTTCTATCTTTTGCCGCCCCGACCAGTTTTCTTCTTGCTGTTTCTCTCGCTGCTTTCGTTCCCTTTTTTTTTCTTTGCTTATACGAAGCCCCCTGTTTTGTCCCCCCTTTTTCCCTTCGCAGCCATCCGCCTCTGTTTTTCTGGTTGTCCGTTCCTCCTTGTTCTCAGCCCCTCTGTTTTCCCCTTGTGTTTTTGCTTTCTTTCCTCCTCTATCCCGTCAGTCGCCACCCTCTTCGTTTTACTCTGTTTTTGGTTTCCGTTGCCTAACCCGCCGCCTCCTACTACCTTTCTTTTCCCTCTGTTTTTCTCTGTTCTGCCCAAGCCTTTGCCCTCCTTGCTCTGCTTTTTCTTTTGTTTTCTTTTGTTTTGGCCGAATCCCCTTCCTTCTCTGTTCCTTCTTTTCGTTTTCCTGTTTTCCTTCCTGCTCTCAGACCTCCCTCTCCGGTTTCTTTCTTTTGCTTTTCAGAAGACCTTTTTTCATGCTTGCGGCTCTTTAGCCTCTTAAAGGCCCCTCCAAAGACTAAACCTGATATCAAGGGCCAAGATCTCAAACCCCAAAATAGACTTATGTGTCTTATTCTTTGTCCTTTGATTGACTTTTCCCTTTTTCTTCTTTTTTTTCTCTTTTTTTTAATAATAATTTTTCATCATTTTTTTTCATTTTTAATTTTAAATAATGAAACTAAATCTAAAACAACTAAAGCATATTTTTTTGAACACTTTTCTTTTTCCTTTGAGAAATTCTACGCTAAAATGGCTAAAATAACTAAAACTAAAAAGTAAATAAAACTAATTGTGACAAATAAAAATAAAAATAAAAATAGAACAAATAAAAAATGAATATTAAATAAATAAATAATAAAGCACCAAAATTTTGGTGTCACAGTTTGCCCCTCTTTGTCTGAATTTTGAAAAAACTTGAGACAAAGAAATAGACACCAAATACTTACCTGTGTTATTTGGCTGTATTAAACTTGAACGACTGACACTCTAGAAATGAGGATTGACCCCTTTTGACAAAAATTTTTGAAATGGGACTGACCCAAACAAGAAATCGAAACCGAAAATTTAATCGGGACTGACCCGAGACAGGAAATTTAAAATCGGTACTGGCCCGAACAGGAATTTAAACGGGACTAACCCGAACAGGAATTTAAACGGACTGACCCGAACAGAAATTTAAACGGGACTGACCCGAACAAGAATTTAAAACGGGACTGACCCGAACAGAAATTTAAAACGGGACTAACCCGAACAAGAATTTAAAACGGGACTGACCCAAACAGAATTTAAACGGGACTGACCCGAACAGGAATTAAACGGGACTGACCCGAACAGAAATTTAAACGGGACTGACCTGAACAGAAATTTAAAACGGGACTGACCCGAACAAGAATTTAAAACGGGACTGACCCGAACAGAAATTTAAACGGTGTAAGTCCCAAAGACAACCAAGAGGGGGGGTGAATTGGGTTGATTAAAATTTTAACCAAATTTATGCACTTTTTCTTTAATAAAAATTTACCTTCTTTTCTAGTAATGATCAACCAAGTAGATTAGATGACAAGAGCAATATTGATCAGAAAAACAAATATAGATGAGCAATGAGAATTTTATTAAACAGAAAAGTAAGATAGGAAATCAAACCAAGTGTCTACCAAGCTATCCTCAAACTTGAAGACCAATCACTAGGTTGAGCAATTTCTCTTTGATGAATGAAGATCAACTAGATGTACAATGGAGGGAGCACTTCCTCCTTACCCTAAGCCTCACTTAGTCAAGCTAAGAAGTTTTAGAATCACTCAGAAAACCCTCAACAAAGCTACACTAAAGATCCTTTCAACCACAAAAGAAATGCTCACAAGAAGTTCACACCACTTTAAAACAAATCTTGCTTTGGAGACTATTTTCTATCTAAAATATCTCTTGAGATCTTGTAAACAAAGTGTGCAAAAGTCCCTATTTCGTTCAGAACAGTTTGTTTTTAAATGGGAACAGAAATGGGCTTCATTAAAGCTTCCAACGGATAGAAGGCAGATGAAGAGTCAGCTAGCCGTTAGGGCTTTCGGACGTCCGACGACCAAGTCATCGTCCGAACCAATCGTCCGAAAATAGCTAAGTTGAAGTTCAGACGTCCGATGAGTTTTTATCGTCCGATAGCACAGCGTCCGATCGTAGGCGGAGAGTTGGCAAGTCATCTTGGAATTTTTCAGACTTCCGATGCGGTTGAAATGCGTCTGAGGTGTGCGTCCGATCCTTCCGGACGTCCGATGCTTCCTTATGAGCGTCCGACAAAGCTTCCTTCTTGATATTCTTTATCCTTTCGGACGTCCGACAGATTCCTTTCGGCCGTCCGACATGATTGTCCTGTTTTTGCTTCTTCTTTTGGTTGTTTTGCACTTCATGACATATTCGTACCTGATTCTTTGATAGGCAAAAACACTTATATTTGAAGAAGGTTAGATAAAACATTTCAAAGCACAAAGAATAACAAAATTGACATACTTAAAAGACAGTATCTTTGATCGGAACAAAACAATGACTAAATTTGTTTATATTATTCCAATCTTGTTTGCCACATCCAAAGCATCTTAGTCTGGAGTTAATCGAACATATGCTTTCTTTGTTCCATCAGGCCTGATCATAGTGTTCACTTTCTTGGTCAGTATTAAACATTTCAAATAACTTTGTGATCATCAAAACCAAGAATAACATTCTCCCCCTTTTTGATGATGACAAAACAAAGGTTTGAAATGAGATTTGATGATTGCAATAAAAGCTCCCCCTTTCTAAATAGACAAGAACTCCCCCTTTCTTAGTGAATCATAAAAAATTTTGAAAAACTCCCCCTCACTAGGCTGCCCAACCGAGTTTAGACAATTATCCAAAAGTATGACAATTAAGCAACTCACAACCAACATATTACCAATTCAATCCATCAGCAAATCCAAATTTAATTAAACCATCAATCAATCCAACATATCCAACATCATCAATCAATCCAGTTCTCTCCCCCTTTTTGTCATCACAAAAGGGCAATCAATCACATCCATCTTATCCACAAACACATTCATCAATGCAAACCAAAAACAATTCATTACATTCACACAATCAGAATAGAGAAACAAACATCCATCAAAATACTTAGACATCCATCAAAACAGTACTTAAACATCCATCAAAACATACCAAAAGAAACTTAAAATATCCATTACATTACATATTCATTGTTGAATACCACAAACACATAAACAAGACAAACATAATGCAAATGTCCTAAGTGATGAACTAAGTGGATCTAGGTGTCCTCCGAGAGAGTTGATATTAGGAGAGATCCTCCTCTTCAGTTTCTTCATCATCTTCAGCAGCCTCTTCAACTGGTGCCTTGCCTTTATCTGATGTGGAAGTGCCATGAGGAGTCACAGGGGTTGATGAACCAGGGTCCGGAATTGATGAACTTGGATAAGTGGGGTGTGACTCTTTGTCATGGGAAACTTTCTCAACCACAGGGGGGGAAACAGGAGGTTCTTTTTGTCTAGGAAGGCAGTTTGTTGCTCAGAGAACATAGTGAGCAATAGACCATGTTCTAGAAGAAGAACATGCTGTTTGAGTTCACGAAGAAACTCAATTACTTCATCACTGGAAGAGGAAGATGCTTCAGTGGCAGACTTCCTAGAATGAATGGGAGTGAGTGGAATAGATGAAGGATCATGTGCAGCCTTAGACCTATGTTCACTGGACGATGCCTCCTTATAAGACCACATATTATCTTTAAAAACAAGATTTTTCCTTTCAAAATATCCTTTGGTAAAGGCATAAGAAGATGCTTCTTTGGGACAAACACCTAAAATTGGAACTTTGAAAAACTCAAAAATCTTTTGAAAAAACTTTCCATAGGATAGTTTTCTGCGAGAGTCAGTGGTATAGCGAAATAAAAACTTGCACATGACAAAACCAAAATCAATCCGAATTTTTTCTCGAAAACAATAAAAGAGATACAACTCCATTTTGTTTGCATCGGTTCTATGGCCATCAGTAGGCACAAGCAGGTTTGAAATGATAGAAAAAGCAATTAAATTCACAGGGGCAAGATCATTCAGTTTAGCATCAGCAGGGGAGGAAAAACTTCTTTTAAAATAGGTCAATATTTTAGCCCCATCAAAATGATTATCAGCATTAGGGTGCTCTTCATAGGAAAAGAAATTTGCAATTTTATCCTTGCACTCACGTTCAATGGTAGTATTTAAAATGGAATTCACAATTTCAGAGTCAAAGATTAAGTCTACCCCATTAACCCTGGAAAAGATTTCAGTTTGGTCAGAGCCTTTCCTAAGATTAGCAAAAAATTGATGCAGCATTTCAGGATAGTAAACATTTGGCATAGAAATGATATGCGACCATTTCTGAAAAGCAAACAACTTCAGAATGGGTTCTAAACCTATGAGACGAAATTCAGAAGGGTTTACAGTGCGTTGAGGGATGACACCTTTCTGGGATATCAAGGAGTGTTTGTCTCTTGCTGTATCATCAAAGAATGTAGGGGGAGGGGCTGATTTTGGAGGTGGTTGAGAAGATGTTCCCTGTCCAAATTCAGGCTGAGAGGAGGGTTGTGGTGTAGGCCGTGACATTTGACTCTTGATAGCTCCCCTTTTGAAGCGTTTGGATGTCCGTTTGACAGTAGGAAGATCCTCATCCTCATCCCTGAGTGGATGCTTACGTCCGGCAGTAACCTTTCCTCCCCTTAGATTCACCATTGTGCGAAATGTGTGGAATGAAGGATGCAAATGATGCACACAGCAGTAGGGAAGTGAATCGCACAGAAATTTTGGGACAAAAAGGCATTGATCAAGAGTTGTCAGAGCAGTTATGAAAGAGTAGGGTTTTGAGGGAAAATTGGGAATTTGTGAAATGTTATGCGATTCGGTGAAATGATCAGGAGAAATGAATCGCAATCAGTCAGAAAAAGTTTTGTTTGAGTCAATTTGAGAATGAGAGCTTCAAAATGGTACGAATTTGAGAGTGAGGGAAGAGAGAGTTTTCGTCCGAGAGGAAATAGAATAGGAAGAGTTTGAAGCAAATGAGAAAGAAAGCTGTTTAAAAAATTGATCCGTTGCACTGTCGGATGCCCGAACGAAGTTGTGCGTCCGACAGTTGCGTCCGAACAGGCGCAATCTGGAAAATGGCTGAAGAACATCATCGGACGTCCGTTCATCTTCTTTCGGACGTCCGAAGACCCAAAAAAAAATTAAGATGATTTTTCGATTATTCCTAATTTTGATCTTAGATGAATGAACTGATCTAATGGCAAAACTTTTGTAAAAATATCAGCAAATTGATCTTTAGAACAAACATAGTTTACACATATTTCACCTTTTTGAACAAGATCACGAATAAAGTGATGCTTTATATCTATGTGCTTTGTCCTAGAATGATGAATAGGATTTTTGGTCAAATTTATAGCACTAGTATTATCACAGAATACAGGCATGCAGTCATACAACAATCCAAAATCATTCAAAGTGTGCTTCATCCATAAAAGTTGAGCACAACATGCACTAGCGGCAATATATTCCGCTTCGGTTGTAGACAAAGAGATTGCACATTGTTTCTTGCTAAACCAAAAGACTAAACAATTTCCAAGAAAATGACAAGTTCCACTAGTACTCTTTCTATCCACACGACAACCTCCAAAATCAGCATCCGAATAACCATATAGTGCAAACTCATTAGATCTAGCATACCAAAGACCATAGTCTAATGTACCTTTCAAATACCTAAAAATCCTTTTTACAGCATTCAAATGTGATTCTTTTGGACAAGATTGAAATCTAGCACACAAGCAAACAGCAAACATAATATCAGGTCTACTTGCGATTAAATAGAGTAGGCTTCCGATCATACCTCTATAATGTTTTTCATCCACATGATTACCTTCTTCATCTTTGTCAAGGTTTGTAGAAGTGCACATTGGAGTTCCAACTTGCTTTGAGTCCTCCATGCCAAACCTTTTCAGCAATTCCTTGGTATATTTTACTTGATTTATAAAAATTCCCTCAAGAGCTTGATGTATTTGAAGTCCAAGGAAGAAATTTAATTTTCCCATCATACTCATTTCAAATTCACTTTGCATAGTGGTGGAAAACTCCTTACATAGATACTCATTAGTAGCACCAAAAATAATATCATCAACATATATTTGCACAATAAGAAGGTCATTCAACACTTGCTTAGTAAAAAGTGTGGTGTCCACAACACCCCTTTTGAAACCATTTTCAATCAAAAAACCATTTAGTCTTTCATACCAAGCTCTTGGAGCCTGTTTTAGACCATATAAAGCTTTAGATAGTTTAAACACATGACTTGGATATTTTGTATTTTCAAAACCGGGGGGTTGATCCACATATACTTCTTGATCAATAAAACCATTTAAAAAACCATTTTTAACATCCATTTGAAATAATTTGAAGCCTTTAAAGCATGCAAAAGCAAGAAGCATTCTAATAGATTCTAATCTTGCTACGGAAGCAAATGTTTCATCAAAATCAATTCCTTTTTCTTGTGCATATCCTTTAGCAACTAATCTAACTTTATTTCTTACAACAACATCTTTATCATCCAACTTATTTCTAAAAATCCACTTTGTGCCAATGATAGGTTGATTTTGAGGTCTATCAACAAGTGTCCAAACTTCATTTCTCTCAAATTGATTAAGTTCTTCTTGCATTGCCAAAATCCAGTTTTCATCCTTTAAAGCATCATTGATATTTTTGGGTTCAAAAAGAGAAACTAAAGCAAAATTGTCAATCAATTTTCTAGATGAGGAACGAGTGTTTATCTTCTCGGATGGATCACCAATTATAAGCTCTTTTGGATGATTTTGGCTGAATTTCCAAGCCTTGGGAAGATCTTTGAGTGGATCATCATTTTTGTCTTCATCTTCCTCTTCTTGATCATTATGAACTTCATTTTCCATTTCAGTTGCTGCTGGTTTAGAGCTTCCTTCATTTCCAATTGATAGCTTTTCCATTTCTTCTCGAACACCTACATCATCATCCTCATACGAACTTTTGGAATTATCATCATTGGTTTCATCAAATGTTATATGTATAGCTTCTTTAATCACAAGAGTCCTTCTATTAAAAACTCTATATCCTCTTTTATTCTCACAATACCCCAAAAATATTCTTTCATCAGATTTTTTATCAAACTTACCAAGATGTTCCTTTAGATTCAAAATAAAGCATTTACAACCAAATATTTTGAAATAACCAACCGTAGGTTTCTTATCAAAAATCAGCTCATAAGGAGTTTTCTTTAAAATAGATCTCAAGAGTATTCTATTCATCACATAACATGCAGTGTTTACCGCTTCAGCCCAAAGATATTTAGGCAACCTACATTCATTCAACATAGTTCTAGCAGCCTCTTGGAGAGTCCTGTTTTTCCTTTCTACAACACCATTTTGTTGTGGAGTCCTTGCAATAGAAAACTCATGTGTTATACCATTATGATCACAAAATTCTGGAAAACCACAATACTTGAATTCCGTCCCATTATCACTTCTAATCCTAACAATTTTTAACCCAAGCAGATTTTGCACTTTAGCAAACAATGAAGTAAAATTCTTGAAGGCATCATCTTTATGAGCAAGAAATATCACCCAAGTGTATCTAGAATAATCATCAACAATTACAAAACAATATCTTTTACCTCCCAAACTAGTAATTTGAGTGGGACCAAATAAATCAAGATGCAAGAGTTCCAAAGGTTTAGAAGTAGATACACACATCTTTGGTTTAAAAGAAATTTTTGTTTGCTTCCCAAATTGACATGCATCACATATTTTGTCCTTATCAAAACTGATTTTTGGCAAGCCTCTAACCAACTCCTTTTTCAAAATTTCCTTTAGTAAATCCATGTTAAAATGACAAAGTCTTCTATGCCACAACCAAGGATCTTCATTTGAAGCTTTAAGACATTTTAAGCTAGACGAATCAATCTTATCAAGAACCACAATATATATGTCATTAAACCTCTTACCTTTGAGCACAACATTATATTTGGAATCAAGCACAATGCATTCATGCTTTCTAAACAACACATTCAAGTCTTTATCACACAATTGACTAACACTGAGCAAGTTATAACTTAAGTTATCAACTAAGAGCACATTATGAACAAAAGTTTCACCATCCTTACCAACATCACCTATTCCAATTGTCTTAACTTTCACATCATCACCAAATGTCACCTTTCCACTTGATTTTGATTTCAGCTTTATGAACAAGGAGGGATCACCGGTCATGTGCCTTGAGCAGCCGCTATCAATAAACCATTTGGATTTGTTTGATCCTTTTTCCTGAAAAGATAAAGTGTTTGGTACCCTTTTTAATTTTTGGGTCCATAATAGTTAGCATTGTATCTAACTAACCACATGCATTTCATCCCTTTGTTCAGATTTCTTTTCACATAGCAATCTCCACTCAAATGCCCTTTTTGACAACAAAAACTACACATAATGGAAGAGTTCTTAACATGTACTGGTTTAACATATCTCAATCCACCTCTTCTATATGTTGTGAAGCCATGTGCAATTTTGTTGTGTGCAAATGTTCTTTGACAAGCAGTAAGATGAGTAGATGACATGTTCTTTTTGAAAAAATCCTGCTTTCTTGCTTTCAAGGTTTCATCCAATTTGTCCATTCTTTTCGTCAAATCACCATGTCTTTCCTTCAGCATTTCACAAATATTTGTCTTTCTATCAAGCTCATTTTGAACATCACATCCGGCTCTTATAAGACTTTCATTGTCAGTCTTTAGTTGTTTATTTTGTTGAAAAAGACTTGTATTTTCTTGAATGAGAAAAGCCATTTTCTGTTTTAACAGCTTGTTTTTATCATAAGATTCCTTCAAGGCATTATGCAGTTTTTCAACAAAAGATTCAAGATCATCATCTTCATCATCATCATTTTCAGATTGAGATTATGTGGAAGTTACCTCATTTTTCCATTAGCCATGAAAGCCATTTGAGCTGATTCATCCTCTTCTTCAACTTCCCCTTCGGAGTTGCATTCATTCCAAGTAATCTGGAAGTTGTTGAATCTTGGCTTTCGATCAGCTTTCCCATCTTTCATCTTCTTCATGGGGCATTCGTTTGCATAGTGTCCAATCTGTCCACATTCGAAGCATTTGTCCAACTGTTTCTTGTTGAAATCTTGTTTTCCTTTGTACTTTGCGATAGATGGCTGATTCTGGAATTGATTGATAGGTCCTCCCCTTCTAAACTTTCTTTTATTCAAGATTCTCTTGAAACCTCTTGTGATGAGAGCAAGATCATTATCATCACCATCAGAGTCTTCATCATCCAAGTGAGCTGTATCATCTTCACCTTGAGTAGTTTTTAGAGCAATGTTTCTCTTTGCTCTAGCATCCTCTTCCTCCTGCACTTTAGATTTCAGTTTCAACTCATAAGAGGTTAGTGAGTTAATGATAGATTCAATAGGCACAGAACTTAAATCCTTAGCCTCCTCTATTGCAGTCACTTTATTTTCCCATTCTTTGCCCAACGCATTGAGAATTTTCCTGTTCTTCTCTCCCAAGGTGTACTTTTTGCCCAACACCTCGAGATCTTTGATCAAGTCAGTGAACCTGCAATACATTTTGTCAATATTCTCAAGAGGTTCAATTTTAAATGATTCATATTTTGTGACCAAGATAGCCTTTTTCTGTTCTTTCACGTTGTCACCACCCTCATGGATTTCTCTTAGTTTATCCCACATTTCTTTGGCCGATTTGTAGCCTTTTACTCTAATTGATTCATTTGAATCTAGGGCACTATAAAGAACATTCATGGTCTTGGCATTCAATGTGAGGTTAGTCCTATCTTGAGCATTCATTTCAGCTCTCGTTTTTGGCCAAAACAACCATGTATCTGCATCAAGAAAGTTAGCTTCATGCGGTCCTTCACTCACAATAAACCATAGTTCAATATCAATAGATTGCAAAAAGATAATCATCCGTTCTTTCCAGCTAACATAGTTAGAGCCACTAAACATAGGAGACCTAGTAACAGATTGCCCCTCAACAAACATAGCATGACTAGTTGTCATCTTTACTGCAAGCCGTTAGAGCTTAATCTCAAGGAGACCAAGTTCTGATACCAATTGTAAGTCCCAAAGACAACCAAGAGGGGGGGTGAATTGGGTTGATTAAAATCTTAACCAAATTTATGCACTTTTTCTTTAATAAAAATTTACCTTCTTTTCTAATAATGATCAACTAAGTAGATTAGATGACAAGAGCAATATTGATCAGAAAAACAAATATAGATGAGTAATGAGAATTTTATTAAACAGAAAAGTAAGATAGGAAATCAAACCAAGTGTCTACCAAGCTATCCTCAAACTTGAAGACCAATCACTAGGTTGAGCAATTTCTCTTTGATGAATGAAGATCAACTAGATGTACAATGGAGGGAGCACTTCCTCCTTACCCTAAGCCTCACTTAGTCAAGCTAAGAAGTTTTATAATCACTCAGAAAACCCTCAACAAAGCTACACTAAAGATCCTTTCAACCACAAAAGAAATGCTCACAAGAAGTTCACACCACTTTAAAACAAATCTTGCTTTGGAGACTATTTTCTATCTAAAATATCTCTTGAGATCTTGTAAACAAAGTGTGCAAAAGTCCCTATTTCGTTCAGAACAGTTTGTTTTTAAATGGGAACAGAAATGGGCTTCATTAAAGCTTCCAACGGATAGAAGGCAGATGAAGAGTCAGCTAGCCGTTAGGGCTTTCGGACGTCCGACGACCAAGTCATCGTCCGAACCAATCGTCCGAAAATAGCTAAGTTGAAGTTCAGACGTCCGATGAGTTTTTATCGTCCGATAGCACAGCGTCCGATCGTAGGCGGAGAGTTGGCAAGTCATCTTGGAATTTTTCAGACTTCCGATGCGGTTGAAATGCGTCTGAGGTGTGCGTCCGATCCTTCCGGACGTCCGATGCTTCCTTATGAGCGTCCGACAAAGCTTCCTTCTTGATATTCTTTATCCTTTCGGACGTCCGACAGATTCCTTTCGGTCGTCCGACATGATTGTCCTGTTTTTGCTTCTTCTTTTGGTTGTTTTGCATTTCATGACATATTCGTACCTGATTCTTTGATAGGCAAAAACACTTATATTTGAAGAAGGTTAGATAAAACATTTCAAAGCACCAAGAATAACAAAATTGACATACTTAAAAGACAGTATCTTTGATCGGAACAAAACAATGACTAAATTTGTTTATATTATTCCAATCTTGTTTGCCACATCCAAAGCATCTTAGTCTGGAGTTAATCGAACATATGCTTTCTTTGTTCCATCAGGTCTGATCATAGTGTTCACTTTCTTGGTCAGTATTAAACATTTCAAATAACTTTGTGATCATCAAAACTAAAAATAACAAACGGGACTGACCCGAACAGAATTTAAACGGGATTGACCCGAACAGAATTTAAAATCAGATGAATTGAAGTGAGATGGAGTGTTGGTGGGATTGGCCCATGTTTATTGGTGATGCAAATGAAAGAAGTGAAATGAAGTGTTAATGGGACTGACCCATGTTTGTTAGTGATGCAAATGAAATGCTCACTAGTGGGACTGACCCACGGCTAGTGACGATACCAAAGGAAGGACTCACTAGTAGGACTGACCCACGGCTATCGGCAGAAGAAATGCTCACTAGTGGGACTGCCCCACGGCTAGTGGCAGAATAAAAGGAAATGCTCACTAGTGGGACTGCCCCACGGCTAGTGGCAGAATAAAAGGAAATGCTCACTAGTGGGACTGACTCACGGCTAGTGGCGAACGAATGAAAATGCTCACTAGTGGGACTGACCCACGGCTAGTGGCGATACGAATGAAAATGCTCACTAGTGGGACTGACCCACGGCTAGTGGCAGGATAAAAGGAAATGCTCACTAGTGGGACTGGCCCACGGCTAGTGGCAGAAGAAAAGGAAATGCTCACTAGTGGGACTGACCCACTGCTAGTGGCAGTGAAAATGAAATGCTCACTGGCGGGACAGACCCACCTCCAATGAAAATAAAATGCTTACTGGCGGGACAAACCCAACTCCAGTAGCAATGAAAATGAAAAACCCAACTCCAATAGCAATGAAAATGAAATGCTTACTGGCGGGACAAACCCAACTTCAGTACCAATGAAAATGAAATGCTTACTGGCGGGACAAACCCAGCTCCAGTAGTAATGAAAATGAAATGCTTACTGGCGGGACAAACCCAGCTCCAGTAAATGAAAAGCTTTGACAATCGGACAGTGTGATCAAACCCGAGCCTGCCGTGATGAACTTGATTTGATTTTTGACTTTGATTTTTGATTTTTGATTTTTATTTTTCCTGACTGAGAGAGACTTGTCAAAATAATTTGCCCCAGTGTGATGAATTGGTCAATGGGATTAAACCCGAGCCTGCCCAATGAAATGTTGGCGGCACGAAAGCCAGGCCCAACGGGATGTTGTGAAGTTGGCGGCATGAAATCCAGGCCCAACGTGATCTTGTGAAGTTGGCGGCACGAAATCCAGGCCCAACGTGAACTTTGCGATATTGGCGGCACAAAATCCAGACCCAACGTGAACTTGTGAATGTTGGCGGCACAAAATCCAGGCCCAACGTGAACTTTGTGAAGTTGGCGGCACCAAATCCAGGCCCAACGTGATATTGTGAATGTTTGCGGCACAAAATCCAGGCCCAACGTGAACTTGTGAATGTTGGCGGCACAAAATCCAGACCCAACGGGATGTGATGTTGGCGGCACAAAATCCAGGCCTAGCGTGACTTTTGGAATGTTGGCGGCACGAAACTCAGGCCCAACTTGACTTTTGGAATGTTGGCGGCACAAAGTCCAGGCCCAACGTGATGTTTGGAATGTTGGCGGCACGAAATCCAGGCCCAACGTGATTTTTGTGAAGTTGGCGGCACAAAATCCAGGCCCAACTTGATCTTTTGGAATGTTGGCGACAAGAAACTCAGGCCCAACGAGATTTTTGAGATATTGGCGGCACCAAGTCCAGGTCCAACCTGATCTTTGAGATGTTTGTGAATGGTCAGTGGGATAACATCTGAGCCTGACGGGGTGTGGATGGTCAGCGGGATAGAACCCGGTCCTGCCGAGATTGGCGGGATAAAACCCGGTCCCAACGAAATAAAGCGGTCAGCGGGATAAAACCCGGTCCTGCCGAGGTTGGCGGAATAAAACCCTGTCCCAACGTGATAAAAGCGGTCAGCGGGATAGAGTCCGGTCCTGCCGAGATTGGCGGGATAAAACCCGGTCCCAACGTAGATAAAAAGCGGTCAGCGGGATAGAACCCGATCCTGCCGAGATTGGCGGGATAAAACCCGGTCCCAATAAAGATAAAAGCGGTCAGCGGGATAGAACCCGGTCCTGCCGAGGTTGGCGGGATAAAACCCGGTCCCAACGAGATCTTGTGAAGTTGAAATTGAATTTGATTTGCCAAGAAACAAGACATTAAACTTTGATTTTTTTTTATTTTTGACCTTTCTGATTTTTTTCTTTGCTTTCGGATTTTCCCGAGAGAATTTTTTCAAAATAATTTGCCCCAGTATCGGGTCCATTTTTCCTCCTTCTTCTTGCTTCTCTTTGCAGTATCGGCCTTCCGCCTCACTGGATGCTTTTCATCATTTTGAACCATGAATACCTGCATAGGGGGCTTAACAAAGCATGACATGCACTTAAATTCCATGAAAAGAGCAGCAGGATTGATTTGAAAAATGTTATTATTTGATTTTTGGACAAAAATCTCAAATGTATTACAAAAAATTTGCCCCAGTATGGGCTTATTTCATGAAATCTCACAAATAAAATTTTGCCCCCAGTGTGGGCTCCCTTGATTGCAAAAATTTGTTCAGATGATTTCCCATTCATTTGAACAAAGAGAAATCGCACCTTCCGAAATTTAGAAAGTAATCATTTGAACGTTGAGTTTGAACTCATGCAGAAATTTCATGATGAATCTCTCAGAATGACACCAAATTACAGAAGATTTCTTCCTCACTTTTAGCATCTGTGTTTAGAGTAGCGGGTCCCCACTTCTTGTTGGCTCATCTTTCAGGACCAATCAAGTGACTTCATTTCTGAAATGGCTAAGGAAATGGGAGGTCAGAATTTGTCTTATTTTTTGTGCCCAGTTGTATGTAATCCATTCAATGTCACATCTTAGTGAAAGCAAAGAGTTTGCCACCCTTATTTTTCAAGAAAACTTAGTCAACATACAAGCTTTCTAGGCATGCAACGTATGCACAGAAGTGATAGCTAAACATGTGGAAATGGGTTATACCCTTATGATCACAAATGATTTGATGAATTTCTTATGAGCATGATCCTCACTTTGGATTGTCATGAAGGAATAAGTCAACGATGGACTTTATGAGCTTGTAATGTGGCTTGAAAACGATAGTTAAAGAATAAAACTTTCAGGGATATCGCACTAAAAATCGCATTTTTCCAAAATTGCCCCTATTTTGAACTCAAAAGATTTCAGACTTTGTTTAGATTTTCTCATCATTCCCCAGGGACTTCAGCGTCAAATTTTTCTGCATCTTCTTACATTTACTTTTCTTGCTTTGCTTTTTGCCTCTTTTTTCTTTCCCTCAATTTGGTGGGTTTTCACATTGTGAGTAGCGTCAACCCCATACCCAAGCAATTCAGAAATACAGCTAAAATTTCCCTGCATCAGAAATTTTCTTGACAAGGCCATTGCAAAGAACAGAAGTCAGGACTTTCGGCTTTTGTAATGGAGTCTGGTGGGGTGTTTAGAAAAGTTAAGGCTTGAAGGCAGATTTCAAGAATGGTTTAAGTAATCTGAGATCGCATTGTTGTGCCAACCCTATTTTTAGGGTTAAATCAGAATTTGCCCCAATTTATGCTCAATTGAGGCTTTTTCCCTTTCATTTTCTTTCTTCTCTTGATTTTTCGGTTTTCTGCCATTTTTGAACTGAGGTTCTCTTTTCTCTTTTCCTTTTGATTTTTTTGCATTGTCACTTTTCACTTCTTGAAACTTTTTTCTTTTCAATTCAAACTTACCCCAGTGTGGGGTTTGCGATTCTCAGGGGTTGCCAAACGAAATATTCTATTCTGAAGGCTCAAAAGGGATAATTAGGGATAGAATGTTTGATTGGAAAAGAAGATGGCCTGACTTTCCATTCCGTTCCTTACAATAACTCTGAAAGGAAACTTTCATTAATGCGAAACTTTTTTGCATGTATCTGAATTAACTGACTGAAGAAGACCCTTGTTCATCCATATTTGTGAAACATAGGCGATTCATGCGGATAAAACTCTTCCTTTTCTTCTTTTTCTTCTTTTTTTCAAAAATTGGAACCCAAGTGGAATCAAATTTCCCCAATTCGCGGTTCCCTTTCCCCTTTTTCTTTTTCTTTTTCAAAATTCTCCAATCTCCTTCCCCAATGTGGGGTGCGATCGTAAGTGCTTTGAAAAGAACCACCAATTTTTAGCTCAAATGAGAATGCAAGGGATGATCAGTGTTTAGGTTGTAGAAATGACGGACAAAGTATCATTCTTACACCTCATGACAACCAAAGTAGCGAAATGGTCATTGAAAATCCATTCCTCTTTTGATATTTGAAAATTTTCCAATAAAGGGTAGTGATCATTAGGGATCTTATTTGAAACAAAATTATTCTTTCAAAGGCTCAAATGTGGGAGCAAATGATAAAATGTGTATAGGTGGAGAAACGAATACTCAAAGTATCATTCCAAATTTTCAAAACAAACAAGAATAATGCACATTTTTGCTTTCACTTAGATGTGAATTGGGGGTGTAAGACCCACCGTTTCGAAGCTATGGAACAGGGCTACAATAATGTAGAAGACCACTCAATCCAGTTCCTAGCTTAACTAGGTCGAAAATGCCAAATACTAACCCAAAATTCCTAAAACAGGTTTGCAAAACACAGAAAATTGTAATCGGTACATCTCAGTCCATACAAGTCCAAATGCCGAAATTCCAAAGGCATATGTTAGCTAAGACACTCAGCTACATTTCATCAGAAGACACCAACTCCAAAATCCAAACCAATTCCAGTCAAAATAGCCAACTACTATCGCAGTTTTCGCATTCTGCTCAAAGCAGAACAGCTACAGTAATTTCGTCATAACTCATTCTACATTAATCCAAATGACCTGAAATTTTGCAGGCACATCAACCTCATCAATACCTACAACTTTCATGTTTTGAGTAAAGTCAAATTCGGCCTCTAACATAGTGATCTAAAACCGGACAGAATTGGGGCTTCAAGAACCCTAACTTTCCAATTTTCCATCCAAATCCAAAATTAGTTGCATTTAACCACATTTGACATCCACTAGAGCCATTTCCAACCATTACAATTCATCATACAAGCCCCCAACATCAAGATCATATTAAACCAGAAAAATTCCCAATAAAATAAAAACTTCACCATAACAAGCCAAATCAAGAAATAAATCACATTTTCACACACTCATGCCACTTCTAAGCATCATATAACTATCATTAAAGGTAGTAGGGTGTTTCAAGCTTCACTTACCAAGAAACAAGAGAGAGGAAGATGTGGAGCACCTTAGGCCTTCAAACAAATCTCACCAAACTACTTACTAACACTAGAAGGAAAGTTTTTATGGAGTGAAATCAACTCTAGGCTTTGGTTTGTGGTAGATTGGACCAAGTGGAAGCTTGCAAAATGGAGAAGTTCCCTTCCTTCTTGAGCTAAGGAGAGCCGGCCAACACAAGGTAAGAAATGGTAAATTTTTATGATTTTTTTGAGATATTTAACCCTTGGTCAAGAAAGTCAAAATGATGAATAGTATTTCTTTAAAAGTATCCAATAAGAAGGTGACACTTGTCACCTTCATTAATGCCTTCTTATCTTTCTTTTCTCTCTCACATCAATCACTTCACACACACTACTTATCTCTTAACACCCGATAAATTTATAACAGTATCCGAAACTTAACCTTATTGGCCGAATTTTTCCGAACTTTTCGCACTAGTGGGTCCCACGTCCATTATTTATCCTTAATTTTCTAAAAACTCGCCAATGCTAGAAAAATCATCTTAAAACTATAATTGCTCATAAAATCCTCTCAGAAAATATTTCTAAGCCAGAAAATGCAAAATTATGCAATTAAAGGGGAATAAACCCTAGGAAAATAATTAGGGTTTTACGGGCTCTCACACTCTTCCCCCCTTAAAAGAATTTCGTCCTCGAAATTTCTCACCTTAATTCCCGAAAAGGTTTGGGTATTTCTTTCGCATTTCCTCTTCCATCTCCCAAGTAGCTTCCTCCACTCCGTGGTTTCTCCATAGCACTTTCACTAGCGGAATCTTCTTGTTTCTGAGCTCTTTGACTTTTCGATCGAGTACTTGAACCGGTTTCTCTTCGTAAGCCAGTGATTCATCTACTTCGATATCCTCCGGTTGTAAAACATGAGATGGGTCAGGATGGTACTTCTTTAGCATCGAGACGTGAAATACATCGTGGATTCGAGATAGACTGGATGGCAGTTCCAATCGATACGCGACCGCTCCAACCCTCTGAAGGATCTTGTAGGGTCCGACGTACCGCGGTTGAAGCTTCTTTCCTTTTCCCGCCGTAAGACTTCGTAAGGGTGTGATCTTAAGAAATACTTGATCTCCAACTTCAAATTCTAAATCCTTCCTTCGGTTATCCGCGTAGCTCTTCTGGCGACTCTGGGCGGTTTGAAGCCGTTGCCTTATCAACTTGACCTTCTCGTGAGCCTCTTCCATCCATGGAATAGTTGTCGGGTCCAGTGCCTTCTTTTCACCAACTTCGTCCCAGTAAATCGGTGAGCGACACTTGCGTCCGTAGAGAGCTTCATACGGAGCCATTTGAATCGATGAATGAAAGCTATTGTTGTACGCGAACTCCACCAAGGTCATGTGCTGACCCCAACTGCCTCCAAAGTCCAGAATGCACGTTCGTAGCATGTCCTCAAGAGTTTGAATCGTCCGTTCCGACTGGCCATCCGTCTGAGGGTGATAAGTAGTGCTCAAATTGAGTTTCGTCCCCAGGGTTTCTTGAAATTTCTGCCAAAATCGCGACACAAACCGTGGATCCCGATCGGAAACGATGCTCACAGGAACACCGTGTAGTCTTACTACTACGTCCATGTACAGTCGGGCCAACTGATCCATTGAGTACTTCATGTTCACCGGCAAGAAATGGGCCGACTTGGTTAATCGATCAACGATCACCCAAACGGCATCGTGTCCCCTTTGCGTCCTTGGTAAACCTGAAACGAAGTCCATAGTGATGTTTTCCCATTTCCACTCGGGTATCTCCAAGGGTTGTAACAAACCCGATGGTTTTTGATGCTCCGCCTTCACTTGCTGGCAAATGAGACATTTCTGCACGTACTGCGCGATTTCCCTCTTCATATTATCCCACCAGTAAGTTCCCTTCAGGTCTTGATACATCTTGCTGCTACCCGGATGGATTGTATACTTAGACCTATGAGCTTCCTCCAGAATTTCTGCTTTCAATGACTCGTCCTTTGGTACTACAATTCGGTTCCGATACTTCAGAAGACCCTCAGGACTCAAATTGAAGTCCGTTGTTTCTCCCTTTTCCACTTTCTCTCTCCACTTCCGTACCATCAAATCCTCGCCTTGCGCCTCTTTTATACGTTCCAGTAGAGTGGAGGTCACCCTTACATTGCTAAATATCACCTTATGACTCCCAAGACAGGGTTTCCACTCACACACGGATTCTAGTAAATCCCACTCCTTAATCATTAGTCCCGCTACTTGTACCTTACGACTCAAGGCATCTGCTACCACATTTGCCTTTCCCGGATGATAATTGATCGTACAGTCGTAATCTTCCAGGAATTCCATCCACCTTCGTTGCCTCATATTCAGTTCCTTCTGGGAAAAGAGGTACCTAAGACTCTTGTGATCCGAAAACACTTCGAAGGTCACCCCATATAGGTAATGCCTCCACTTTTTCAAAGCAAACACAACTGCAGCTAATTCTAGATCGTGAGTCGGGTAGTTCTGCTCGTGAAGCTTCAATTTCCTAGAGGCAAAAGCAATCACATTCCGGTTCTGCATCAAAACGCATCCCAATCCTTCTCGCGACGCGTCTGCATATACTGCAAACCCGTCCACTCCATTTGGCAAGACCAGTACCGGAGCCATGGTCAATCTTCTCTTTAATTCCTGAAAACTTGTTTCGCATCGGCCGTTCCAAATAAACTGGCCATGCTTCTTTGTCAAGTCAGTTAAAGGTCCTGCCAGTTTGGAAAAATCCTTAATAAACCTTCGGTAATACCCAGCTAGCCCTAGAAAGCTACGAATTTCCGTGGGGGTTTCTGGCCTCTTCCAATTGGTCACAGCTTCAACCTTCGCCGGGTCCACTGCAATACCTTCGTGGGAGATCACGTGCCCTAGAAACGCCACTTTCTCCAACCAAAACTCGCATTTACTGAACTTGGCGTATAGCTGATGTTCCCTCAATGTCTGCAACACCATTCTTAAATGCTCTTCATGCTCCTCGCGTGTCTTAGAGTAGACCAAAATGTCGTCAATAAACACCACGACAAATCGGTCCAGGTAGGGTTTAAAAACCCTATGCATTAAGTCCATGAAGGCGGCGGGAGCATTAGTCAATCCAAAGGGCATAACGGCGAACTCGTAATGCCCGTATCTCGAGTTGAAGGCAGTTTTCGGAATGTCCTCCTTCTTTATCAATAACTGATAGTATCCCTGTCGGAGGTCCAACTTCGAGAAGACCACTGCTCCTTGCAGCTGGTCAAACAACTCGTCAATGTGAGGCAGTGGATACTTGTTCTTGATCGTCACGTTGTTCAGCCCCCTATAGTCAATACACATCCTCAACGTTCCATCCTTTTTCTTCACGAATAGAACCGGAGCTCCCCAAGGAGACTCACTCTCGTGGATGAACCCCCGCTCCAAAAGGTCTTGCAATTGCAACTTAAGCTCCTTTAGTTCTGCGGGTGCCATTCGGTAAGGGGTTTTGGAGATAGGTGTGGTTCCAGGTAAAAGATCTATTCGGAATTCTATCTCCCTTTCCGGAGGTAAGGCCACTAACTCATCACGAAACACATCCGGAAATTCCCTCACTACGGCCACGTCTTCCACTTTTAACTTATCCGTAGGGGTGTTAATTAAGAAGGCCAAAATCCTTGCGCCCCTCTACTTATCAGTTTCCTAGCTCGAATGCCCGAAATGAGAGCAGATGAGGCTAACCTACCCCTTATATCTAACCTTAAGGTTGCCTCGCCAGGAATGCGAAATTCAACTATTTTCGTTTTACAATCCAGTTGGGCGTTATATTTGGCTAACCAGTCCATACCCAGAATCACGTCGTACCCCTTAATGGATAAGCTAATCAAGTCCCCTAAAAACCTCCTTTCACCTATCCATACGTCGCAATCCCTATAAACCATACTAGTCACCAAACGTTGGTTCCCCGTAGGTGTACTAACCTCTAAGTCATATGGTAAACTAGCAGGTTTTATATCGATGCCACACATGAAATCAGGGTTAACAAACGAATGAGTGGCACCAGGATCAGTTAAAACTTTGGCAAAACGGTGGAAAATAGGGATCGTACCTTCCACCACCTCGGAAGACTCTGGGATCTGGTGAGGCTCTAAGGAATATACCCTAGCCGGAACTTTTGGTTTGGATCCGTCTCCCTTGGCCGATCCAGTATTGGTTCTCGACGGTAGTTGGCTCCCCTTTTCGTCTTATTTCAGGACCGGATATGTAGCCAGTTGATGGTCCGCACTTCCACACCGCAAACATTTCCCCAGTTTCCTCCAGCAATTGTCCTCGGTGTGGTTTGTCTTTCCGCAGTGCCCACAGGGTCCACGAGGTGCCGAAGCCGAGCCACTCTGGATGTTTCCCCTTTGCCCTCGCCCAGCTTGGCCGCCCCTGAACGGAGTCCCTCTGCCTGGTCCAGAATGACGACCACCTCCAGTTTCTCGTCCAAACTTGGAGGGAGTGCTCTTCTCACCTTGTCCAGACGTACTCCCAGGAAATCCACGCTTCTTAGCCTGGAAGTTTCGGACCTGAAGCCGTGCACTCTCAACACGTTGGGCTTTTTCCATAGCCTCGCTAAACGTGGTAATTTGAGCCGCCGCGAGGTCTTTCTGGATCTCAACGTTCAAGCCCTGAATGAAGCGCCTCACTCGTCGTTGCTCGGTCATTATTAACTCTGGCGCGAATTTGGACAGGCGGGTAAACTGGCTCTCATACTCCGCCACCGTCTGAACCCCTTGCCGGAGCCGGATAAACTCGTCTTCCTTCCTCTCCTGGACTAGAGGAGGGAAAAACTTGGCATTAAATTCCCGGATGAAGTTCACCCATGTCCTCGGTGTCTGCTCTCGCTCCCATTTCTGCCTAATTACGTTCCACCAGGAACGGGCAGCTCCTTCCAGTTGAAACACGGCAAAAGTGACCTGCCGTTCGTCCGGGTAGTGTAAAGCCGCGAATATATCAACCATCTTCTCCAGCCATTTCTCGGCGACGTCAGGGTCGGGTCCCCCAATAAACTTTGGTGGGGAAAACTTTTGAAAACGCTCAAGAGCTCTATCCTCGCTCTCAACGTGGTTACCAGGATTTCCGGGGTTAGGGTTTGGGTTTTGGCCCTGTTGTTGCACTACTTGTGCAAGTAGGTTGGTCATTTGCTGCATAGCAGCAGCTATTTGAACGTTGGGGTCTATCTGGGGTTCAGGATTTGGTCCAGTAGAAGCTTCCCCCGTTTCCCTAACTGGTGTGGGTTGCCTAATACCGCGCCCACGTCCCCGACCACTTCGCGTTCCTTCCATAAGATATACTTGGTCTAGGCAAGATTACTAAACCAAAGCAGTAACAAAGCATATAAGTAGCAAATAAACTTTCACTTAGCACATAACGATGCATTTCAAACAAGATCAAAAGCACACATATATACAAGCCAAACATATATACAAGCAGTCAGTCAGGTACGGCCAAAGCACGTACGTACACAAAAGATCCACCTGAGGATAGGCCTATCAAAAGAGATTTACACGTAGCTAACTCTACATCCAAAACGGTTAGCTAAGGCTCTATCCCTATCCCTATGTACATTCAAAAACCACCACTAGCCCAAAAGGTGCCTAGATATCATAGCTTAGTCGGTTGCCGGGGTCTGAGACCCAGGCGATGGGGTAGACTCCTCCCCAGCCTCGGCCCCAGCATACGAGGCCTCGTCACTAGACTCCTCGAGTCCGTCGTCGCATAGGTTAAGGATCGCCTCAGCACGACCCCTGACCTTACGAGCTCGCTTAGTCTCGCGCTCGCGTGCATCTCTCAACTGATCACATAGATCATCAACTCTTTCCTCGACCTCTTGCACGTCATATTCTAGCTCTTTAATACGCGAGGCTTGCTTCTCATTGGTCGCCTTAGCCTGAGTCACCTCAGCTTCCAACGCAGCAACCACAGCTTCAAGCTTAGTATTTTCCTTAGCAAACTCCTTGCGTTCCTTTGCCACCGACAAAACTAGTGTATTTGGGTAGGCAAAGTTGCTACGACACCCACACTGTCGAACGCGGCTGGCCGGGCTCCAACGGACCACGGCCCCCTTCTGCCTAAGTTGATACTTAATCGGTGGCAACGTGCTACGAGGACGATCTCCTGCCGGACGGTCACTCGGGTCACCACTGGCATCCATCCTATAGCAAAGGAATAAACAACATAAATAACCTTAAAAACCATAATCAATAAAACCTTCAAGTCGAGCACTTCTATTACACCCAGGCTAATTCAAACCTAGGCTCTGATACCACCTGTGACAGCCCCACCTTCCCCTAAGGCGAACCAAAGGGGTTAGCGGACTGCCTGCCCAGCTCTCGCCAGGACTAACGGTACGGTTTATGTCAATCTAAAACGTTCCGGAACATACCATTTCGCGCAAACAAGTCAAAACACAAAATAAAAAAAACGAAAAGAAACGAAGCCAAAATTTATCTAAACCATAGCCAAGCATATATATACAATGGAAATCAACATTTACAACCATAATGGCATGCCAAAACTATTCATTAAGGAGTACACATTCGATTTGCCTATCAAAAGGAAATAAACCCGTTATACATTAGGGTTTCACTTCAAGAGCTATACAAAAGACATTTACAAGCTCAGTATGCCAATTGACTATCCAGTCCATTTTCAAAAGCAATTATATCCCTGTAAGGAAAACAAATAACGCGGAATGAGCCAAAGCCCAGTGGTATACCACCCAATAAGCAATCAAAGTCATATAAGAATGAACCTTCATTTAAAGTGCACAAATAAGCAATGAAGCAAAATGGTAAAAGGATACGGTCGGCTCTCAAGAGCCCATTTCCACGCTTGCAATCTTGAACCAACCTCATTGACTCTCCGTCAATGTTAAAATACCAAACCGTAGACAACTCTTTACTTCCATTCCTTCCACCCAACATACCCCAACCGTGCCCGCACTCCATTCAGTAATATTTTTGGTAATACTCGAGTTTACCGGAACCAAGGGTCTCATTACCATAAGGTTCCCCAGTACAGTCCCCGTGGCATGATAATTTTCACGACCAAGCCCTCGCCGGCTCGATCCAATTAACTACCATACGGGGTTGAGCTCATAAATGCAGTAAAGCCATTGGATACTCGTCCAACGACACCAAATCAGTTTCCATGAATGGAATGCAGTATTTCATATATCCAGTGCAGTATTTCAGTAAAACAATCAATAGCCACGAATAAAGTCATGAGGGGTGAGGGCGATCAAGTACACCCTCACCTCAATCATTTCCAATAACCAAATAAGTCTTCAAGGCATCAAATACACATAGCACAAAGCCACATTATAACAAGTAAGTGAGTAGTATACTCACCAAGTAAGAAAATGGTGTTTCATACACCGCGGTCACCAAGACGTCGTGAGCTACCGTCACGCCCTAGAATCACGCAACAAATGCAATGAGACTCGATAACGAGTCATATAGCAATGCTTAACACAACCCCAATAGGGTTTCGTATGCACAAATGAGCATAATAGCAAACCAGAAATTAAAAAAATGGCCTTAGTCTTGGCCCCGAATAGAAAACTGTTTTACACTCATTATGCGGTAATGGTACAACTCTCACTACAAATATCGGTTGGGGGTGTAAGACCCACCGTTTCGAAGCTATGGAACAGGGCTACAATAATGTAGAAGACCACTCAATCCAGTTCCTAGCTTAACTAGGTCGAAAATGCCAAATACTAACCCAGAATTCCTAAAACAGGTTTGCAAAACACAGAAAACTGTAATCGGTACATCTCAGTCCATACAAGTCCAAATGCTGAAATTCCAAAGGCATATGTTAGCTAAGACACTCAGCTACATTTCATCAGAAGACACCAACTCCAAAATCCAAACCAATTCCAGTCAAAATAGCCAACTACTATCGCAGTTTTCGCATTCTGCTCAAAGCAGAACAGCTACAGTAATTTCGTCATAACTCATTCTACATTAATCCAAATGACCTGAAATTTTGCAGGCACATCAACCTCATCAATACCTACAACTTTCATGTTTTGAGCAAAGTCAAATTCGGCCTCTAACACAGTGATCTAAAACCGGACAGAATTGGGGCTTCAAGAACCCTAACTTTCCAATTTTCCATCCAAATCCAAAATTAGTTGCATTTAACCACATTTGACATCCACTAGAGCCATTTCCAACCATTACAATTCATCATACAAGCCCCCAACATCAAGATCATATTAAACCAGAAAAATTCCCAATAAAATAAAAACTTCACCATAACAAGCCAAATCAAGAAATAAATCACATTTTCACACACTCATGCCACTTCTAAGCATCATATAACTATCATTAAAGGTAGTAGGGTGTTTCAAGCTTCACTTACCAAGAAACAAGAGAGAGGAAGATGTGGAGCACCTTAGGCCTTCAAACAAATCTCACCAAACTACTTACTAACACTAGAAGGAAAGTTTTTATGGAGTGAAATCAACTCTAGGCTTTGGTTTGTGGTAGATTGGACCAAGTGGAAGCTTGCAAAATGGAGAAGTTCCCTTCCTTCTTGAGCTAAGGAGAGCCGGCCAACACAAGGTAAGAAATGGTAAATTTTTATGATTTTTTTGAGATATTTAACCCTTGGTCAAGAAAGTCAAAATGATGAATAGTATTTCTTTAAAAGTATCCAATAAGAAGGTGACACTTGTCACCTTCATTAATGCCTTCTTATCTTTCTTTTCTCTCTCACATCAATCACTTCACACACACTACTTATCTCTTAACACCCGATAAATTTATAACAGTATCCGAAACTTAACCTTATTGGCCGAATTTTTCCGAACTTTTCGCACTAGTGGGTCCCACGTCCATTATTTATCCTTAATTTTCTAAAAACTCGCCAATGCTAGAAAAATCATCTTAAAACTATAATTGCTCATAAAATCCTCTCAGAAAATATTTCTAAGCCAGAAAATGCAAAATTATGCAATTAAAGGGGAATAAACCCTAGGAAAATAATTAGGGTTTTACGGGCTCTCACATGACCAGATCGCCCTAAAAGGGTAAATTTGGCAAATGAATCGGACGAAATTGATGATTTATCGAAAATCGACAAAATTGCCCTAACTAATCAAATGAATTGAATGAAATTGGTGATTTATTCAAAAATCGGCCGAATGACCCTAAAAAGGGTAAATTGGTCAAATGAATTGACGATTTATTCAAAATCGATCGGGTGACCCTAAAAAGGGTAAATTGGTCAAGTGAATTGACGATTTATTCAAAATCGACCAGGTGACCCTAAAAAGGGTAAATTGGTCAGATGAATTGACGATTTATTCAAAATTGACCAGGTGACCCTAAAAAGGGTAAATTGGTCAAGTGAATTGACGATTTATTCAAAATCGACCGGGTGACCCTAAAAAGGGTAAATTGGTCAAATGAATTGACGATTTATTCATAATTGACCAGGTGACCCTAAAAAGGGTAAATTGGACAAATGATGGTTTATTCAAGATTGATTATGAATTGACAAAATGGATCGATTGAATCGGCCGGCCATTGGTGGTTTCAGAAAATTAGTCTATGAGCCTTCTAAAATCACGATTTGGCCTCAATTTATTCATCGTCTCAACAGGAGGAATCATTTGTGAATTTCTTCAAATTAATGTCCTTTACGCAAGGGATTTTTACCAACTTTGATAAAATGGCCAAAAAGTGATTATTAGACGCTCATATTCCAAAAATCGCTCTTATGAAGACGATCGGATCCTACCTTACCTTGTGCACTACCCCTTTGGATGGTACAAAATGTAAACGTGCAAGTCTCCTTGGATTAAGTATCCGAGACACAAGGTGGTTTTATTCCTAACACGGGATCCCCTAAATGGCATTCCCTTTCTAAGGTTTAATGCATGATGCCATTTATTAAAGCGATGTAAATATGTGACAAATATGGCCTAAAGGACATGAATAATGCATCGGGGGGGAAAAAGGTCTAAAATGAAATGTATTTATTGAAAATTAAGTGCAATGACTGAAATTTAAACATGTGAGTTATCTAATGGGTAGGTCACTAAAAGAGTGCCAAAGAGGCCTCTTACTAAGGCACATGAATACAAACCATGAAAACAAAAGAACGGTTAGTGCAATTGATAGTACACATAACATATTGGGAGCAATTTAAGAAAAGAAATACAATAAAAACAAGTAAAAGGGGTGGAACCCCTTCCCTCGTGCCTAATGTGCTTAAAAAAAGGGTGAGGCTGACTCTAACCTAGGAAAATGCTAATATGGATGCATGAGGTTGGGGTTCATTAATGCGACTAGACTCGATAAGGCTTAAAAGGTCCCCAAGCCTTCAGACCTAAGGGAATGGGTCATCAATCCCAATACCCTCGGTCGGTGGCTCGAGCGGTCCCCTAGGTATTGCTATGGGCGCAACGCACACCATCCACATACCTAGAGAAACCATTCCTAGTCCTACAAGGCGGTGTGGGAAAGAGCCCACGAAAAATAAAAATAAAATGGGATAACAATAAGTAAACGTGCATGTATGAAGTGTTCCCTATTTTGAGGGAAGGGGTTGAGAACCACGCGAGGCTCTAAAGGTGACACACCCCCCCCCAAATGCAATGCAAGCGCGAGATAAGTAAGTAAACATCCAATTAACCAATCATACATTCGTGAGCGAGGGAGTAGTTTGGGACGCGAGAAATGCAAAATCCTAAAAAAGGAAAAAATGCAACCCTAAAACACCCAAATGTGATATATGAAAAGGTTAAAAGAAGAAAAAGGTTGATTAAATCAAATTTGCTTGGACTCTCGAATGTCCCCAGTGGAGTCGCCAACTGTCGCGCCCCATTTTTTGATAAATAAATAAATGGTTTAAAAAATGTG
Source organism: Coffea arabica (assembly GCF_036785885.1). Classification (NCBI taxonomy): domain Eukaryota; kingdom Viridiplantae; phylum Streptophyta; class Magnoliopsida; order Gentianales; family Rubiaceae; genus Coffea; species Coffea arabica. The sequence goes on along the minus strand of NC_092312.1, from coordinate 56,290,361 downwards.
TTTTTGATTCGATTTTTGGTTGGAAAATGAATTTTGATTTAAAAGAAAAGTGGGCCTCAATGGGGGTTTTGAGAATGCGACGATTTGACCCAAAATTATAGTTTAAAAAGGGTTTTTTGAAATAAAAAATTGGAGTCGCCACTTGGTAATGAGTTAAGGTGTACTAAGTCACCTAAAAATGAATTTTTAAAGAAAAATAGGAAAAAGTAGTAAGAAACCCCTTTTAAACGACTCCTAGTCTACGTAAACCAACGAAAAAGGTTCGGGAGTCACATTTGACGAAGGGGAAGGCAAAGATACAATCCAAGGCACCCCTTTGACCTAGCCAAGGCTAGTTGCGTGATTTAATCAAAGATTTTCTTGTTTTAACCAAAGAATTTATTACATTTGGATATACTACCTGAATGCAAACCCTAGACCTAGGGGGACATGGGGGGTAAAATTTCTCTTCAAAGGTTAAGTGGTGCCAATCACATTAATTGTGAAGCCCAATAATGACCCTTTGGAGAGGTCACACGTAATCCTAAATGACGTAAAAAATAAGTGAAATGAATGCATGCCATGTGAAAATGTGATTTTGTGTGAAGTGAAAAAATGATAAAAACAAGAGTGTGTAAGTGGAAGTGTGCAAATGTATTTACAAGGTAAGGTGAGTAAAGAATGATGATGTGAAAATAACGTAAAGTGCATGTGTGCGAGTGATATGGTATAAAATGTAAGTAGTTGAGTGAAAATGTGACAGCCCCACCTTCCCCTAAGGCGAACCAAAGGGGTTAGCGGACTGCCTGCCCAGCTCTCGCCAGGACTACGGAGCGGTTACACGCGTTCTAAAACGTTTCGGAAATGCAAAAGTGCGCTCGGACAAGCCACAAGAACCAAAATAACAAAATAATAAGAAAAAGGAAAACGATGAATAGTGCCTGGAATAGGGGAAACCGAGAACCCACCAAACAGTAATACATAGCAATTCAACATTTACAACCACACTTGGCATGTCAAAACTATACATATGGTATACACATATTCGGTTTGCCATTCAGAAGATGAACCCAATACACATTAGGGTTTCATGAGATGAGTTATTCAAAATAGACATATACATGGCTCAATTTGGCAACCAACACGTATGAGCTCCCAAAAGTGATTATTTTCCTGTAAGGAAAACAAAAGGGAACAGAAAGGGGTGAGCTTGCGCTCAATGAGGTACCAAACAGATAGCAATAAAATCATGGCATTTCATGTTTAACAAATCAGATACACATGCCAGATATAAAGCAACGGAACCACTGATTCAAATCAGAAGGATACGGGTGGCTCTCAGGAGCCAAATTTCCAGCTCAGTACTTGATCCAGACCGGTTGACCCTCCGTCAACGTATATAGAACCAAAGCGTCCGTAGACCCCTCTTCACTCCAAATTCCGTCCACCAAACACCCCTTTACCGGGCCCGCTCACCGTATCAGTAGCAGAAATGGTAATATTCGAGTATACCGGAACCCAAGGGTCTCAATACCCAAAGATCCCCGAACAGACTACCGTGGTTCGTTATCTAATCGTCCAGGCCCTTGCCGGCCCGACTTGAATAACTTAGCCACAGGATTTGAGCTCATAGGTCACAGAAAGGTCGTTGGACACAAGCTTCCAAACGACGTCAGAACAGATATAGTTTCAGATACAGATAACAGATTCAGTACAGTTTCAGATACAGATACAGATAACAGATTCAGATAGACGTTCAGAATTGGAATATGAATAGACCAGAGAACGAGTGTGATAAAGTACACCCTCGCCTCCACTTTATCGAAGCAGTACTTGGCTTCAATAGTCATAAGTCAAGTATTCAGATATTCAGATATTTCACATAAAGGGTAGCAGGCAGTGGTACACTCACCGATTCAACTTCAAAAGTTTCACTTCAGATTGGCCTTAATCGCCAAGAAACCCTAAAATAATCAAAATAAACCAATTGAAGGTTTCATATCTAAAATCGAATAAACGGAATGCACAAGTGAGACATACTAATGCAAGGGTGCAAAAATATGATTTTCTTGAAAACAAAAAGATAACATCAAGACCTAGGCGCAAACAACCCAAAAGCCCTTCATTTCCATCAAAAGGCAAATCCAACTTAAAGAACCAAACGGCCTAGAAAATCGGGCAGCACTTCCCCTAAATTTCTTACTTTTCCAGCCATTAAGGCTTCATTATTTCCTCAAATCAGTCCCAACACCTCACACAAAAGTCATCTCATTCCCAAAAGCCGTTCACTAGGCTCAAAGTAGTACAAGTACAAAAGTTAGCTAGAAAATGACCGGAATAAGAGTAAGCCTTAAAACCATGCCAACCAATAGGGTTTCATAAAGCCATGCCAATCACAACCCCAATAGGGTTTCATATACATATATAAGCATAATAGCAAACCAGAAATTAGAAAATGGCCTTAGTCTTGGCCCCAAATAGAAACTGTTTTACACTCATTATGCGGTAATGGCGTCAAATTCTCTACGGTTATCGGATGGGGGTGTAAGACCCACCGTTTCGAAGCTATGAAACAGGGCTACAATAATGTAGAAGACCACTCAATCCAGTTCGCAACACAACTAGGTCAAATATGCCAAATACTAACCCAGAATTCCTAAAACAGGTTCACAAAACACAAAAAACTGTAATCAGTATATCTCAGTCCATACAAGTCCAAATGCCGAAATTCCAAAGGCATAAGTTAGCTAAGACATCCAGATACATTTCATAAGAAGACACCAACTCCAGAATCCAAACCAATTCCAGTCAAAATGGCCAATTACTATCGCAGTTTTCGCATTCTGTCCAAAGCAGAACAGCTACAGTAATTTCGTCATAACTCACTCTAAACTAATCTAAATGCCCTGAAATTTTACAGGCACCTCAACCACATCAATACCTACAACTTTCATGTTTTGAGTAAAGTCTAATTCGGCCTCTAACCCAGTGATCTAAAACCGGACAGAATTGGGGTTCAAGAACCCTAACTTTTCAAATTTCACACCAAATCCAAAATTGATTGCATTTAACCACATTTCACATCCACTAGAGCCATTTCCAACCATTACAATTCATCATACAAGCCCCCAACATCAAGATCATATTAAACCAGAAAAATTCCCAATAAAATAAAAACTTCACCAAAACAAGCCAAATCAAGAAACAAATCATATATTCCTTCTCTCATGCCCCCATTAAGCACAAAATAAGCATTATTAGATGTAGTAGGGTGTTTCAAGCATCACTTACCAAGAAATCAAGAGAGAGAGGGATGTTGGCCACCTTAGACCTTCAAACAAACTTCACTAATCAACTTACTAACACCTAATGGAAGGATAATATGGAGTAGAATCTAGTATAGGCAATTTATTTTGGTGGATTGAACCATATGGAAGCTTGAGAGTTGATGAAATTCTTCCTTCTTGAGCTTGAGAGAGGGCCGGCCATAAGAGGTAAGAAAATGGCAATTTTTGTGCATTTTTTTGATATTTAATCCTTTGGTCAAAAAAGTCAAGAAAGTGAATAGTAATTCTTAAAGTCCAACCAATGAGAATGTGACACTTGTCACCTCATTAAATGCATTCCTATCTTTCTTTTCTCTCTCACATCAATCACTTCACACCCACTACTTATCTCTTAACACCCGATAAATTTTTCACAGTATCCGAAACTTAACCTTATTGGCCGAATTTTTCCGAACTTTTCGCACTAGTGGGTCCCACGTCCACTATTTATTCTTAATTTTCTAAAAACTCGCCAATGCTAGAAAAATCATCTAAAACTTATATTTACTCATAAAAATTATCTAGAAAATTTTCCGGATACAGAAAGTGCAGAAAACAAACCATTGAAAATAAGAAAACCTGGAAATATAATAAAACCTAGAAAATGGAAAGATTACGGGTTCTCACAGAAAACGTGCAAAAGTAGTGTGAAGTGAGAATGTAGAAAAAGGGTTAGAATATAAAGTAGAAGTGTATGTGATAGCGAATGAGTAAAATGCATGAATCCTATAGGAATGCATCAAAACGGGAACGGAGAGTCCTAACTTTGTGACTTTAATTTTCCCTTTGATTAGAAAGGTTAACTAGCGTGCTAAAACTATTTTGTAGCCACACTCACTCGTTTTCCTTATTGAAAGGGGACACTCAGGCAAATGTACTCTATAACTAGCATGAGATGCAAAAATCCTAAAATGAGGGGAAAAGGAGTTCGAGGAGTATGCCAAATGATAAAAACTAAGAAAAATGCATGAAATGAAGTGAAACATGCAAGCATGGACTCACGAGAGAAATCCCTAAGGGTCTAGCGTTGGACTAGCCCATTCTATGAATTCCTACTAGCGTTGGACTAGTGGAAACGTACATTCATTCATCACATTCATTCATGGCTATGGAAAGCGAGTAGACATGTCAATCACCTATAAACACATAGCACATAACACTTAGCATGCTTGACTAGATGCAAGAACCTAATTAAAGCAAGTAACACATAGCAACAAAGGCAAACAACCAAACTAATAAACCTATTACATTTGCTAGCTAGGCACACGTCTTCAATAGGTTTTCATCAAATGCTCCTCCAAGCCCTATCTATTACAAGCCAAGAGGTGTACACATACCCCATAAATAAAAGAATGACTTAATAAAAGTAAAAGTAAATGAAATAAAGGAATTTAAAGAAAGGTAAAGAAAGCAAATTAGACATGCAATTCTCACTTAGCACGTTGGATCACATAAGAGAGGCAAAAAGGATAAAAGAAGTTATACCTCCCTTGAATTGGGGTCCCAATTGAGTGAAACCACTTATTTGCCCTCCAAAATAATAAAAGAGTCAAGGCATCACTTTAATCAAGAAATAATCACAAAAAGATAAAAGTAAACATGAAATTGAATCAATTAAATCATGTAGACAACCCACATTTAAGAGGTCAAAAGAAGAAAGGATTTGATTGCAAAAATTAACAAAGCTTAGGGGTCAAAATTGAAGAAAAATAAAGTTTAGGGGTCTATTTGCAATTAAGTTAGGGACCCAATTGAAAGAAGTTGAAAATGTCCAGGGCCGCAGTATAGTTAAAGAGAAATTCAGGGACTGATGTGCAAAATCATTTTCTGGTTTCTTAATGGACCAAACCATTGGGCCATTTCCTCTATTTGTTTGGGCCCAAGCTTCCCAAATCCAAACGAAAGTCCCAACAAAACAAGCAGGCCAACCTACTTTAGATCCAAGCAAAGCCCCACTAAAATATATGGCCTTTGCCCCTCAAGCCCATGTATAAAGATCCAAAAAAAAAAAGTCATCAGTCCATTTATCAAATCCAACCAAAAGAGTGGACTTTAGCATACCTAGCCCGGATTATAAACCCAAAATAAATAGAACGAAGCCCATTATCAAAAATCCAAACAAAACATCCCTCTAATCCAAAATATCAACAAATTAGCAACTCAACTAAAATTATTAAACCCCAATTATGATCTAAAACTAACGTTGATCTACAAGAACAAACTAATTAAGATATAAAAAGATGATTAAAACCCATAAATAAAAAAAACTCAACTTTCACAATTTTCGGGTCCTTTCAAAACAAGAAAAATTCGAGAGGGGTTCCAATGTAGCAAAAACCAGGGACTTAATTGAAAGAATTATGAAAGGTTTGGGGTGAATTATGGAGTTCTGAAAATTCTGGAGGTAAATTACAAAACAAAATAAAAATGGAGGGACTAAAATTGCAGTTTTACACCAAAAGGTCTTCTCCCCCAACGGATCAGACGTCAATCTACCATTTCTGTCTTTCTTTGTAGAGGAGGAACGTTCGAAGATTCAAATTCCAACTCACACGAATCTCATCTCATTCAAATTCATGCCATTAAATCAAGTTCGTGCAAAAGGAAATCTAAGAAAACGAAATTCTTCTAACTCTACTTTTTCATAAAAAAACAATTATTCGGACAAGCATGGACTTCACTGACCATTTGTTTTCCCCACCCGCAAATGCAGATAAACTACCTTCCAATTAAATTTTCAAACAAGCATTTCATCGAACAGGAAATAGGCATTAAAATTTCACCAGATTTTTTTTTTGCTCGAATTGAAGTATAACTAGCCCAAAAATTTGTCAGCAAACCAAGGATTTCAATTCCAATCATTATGTATAACATACATACTCCAAATTCACAAATAGTTGACAGGAAATTGCTACAAACCAAGGCATGGAAAAAAAAAGGTTCCGGGAGCTTGAGGAAGGAATGAAATTTGAAAGAAAAGGGACAACTTACCGTATCCAGAATGGCGTCCCTTTCTCTTCGTCTCCTTCATTCTGGAATCGGCCATGGAGATTTCGTTGCCTTCATTGGGGTCCAACCAGACCTTGCCTAGTGTTTTCTTGGTGACATTTGCAGGCGGTGGTGATGGATTGACGGTGAGGTGGTAGTAGAAGCCTCTGCTGCTTCGACGGCTGCGGTGGCAGAGGTGGCAGCGTGGCGGAGCACTAGAAAGCTTCTGGCGGGCAGCAATCATCTGCTGCTGCTGGACCATGAAGTTGATAATGGTATGATCGGCAGCAGCCGACAGCAATGGCTTCGTTGACCTGAGCATCGCAGGGTTTGGGTTGGGGTGATTGGCGGCTAGCGATGAGGAAGCGGTCGGCGACGGTAATTGTAAGTCGTCCAAGAACGATTTTCAGGCGCTGTCTCTTTTATTTCTTGATTTTTCAGCCGACCTCCTTCCATACTTCTTTTTCAGATTTCCTTTCTCTGTTTTTCTTAATTCTTCCCTTTTCCTTCATTTCTTCGGAGCTTTCTGTCCCCCCCGAAACCCTTTTTCACTCTTTTTGTTATCTTTTTGTTCTCTCCAGCTCCTAGCCCAGCCGAAGCCTTACTCTTTTCCATTCCCTTTTCCAGATTTTCCGTTAGCCTTTTCGTAGCTCCCTCTCCAGTTGTTCCCCCCTGATCCTGCTCTCCTCCTTTTCTTTTCATCCGGCCCCCCTAAAACCTCTCCTCTCGGCTCTCTTTTCTTCTTCCTCTGTTTTTTCTGTTTTTTGTTCTCAATGCCCGATAGCTCCTCTTTCGGTCTCTCTCTTTTCCTTCTGCCGCCCTCCCTCTAGCTCGCTGATTTCTCTCTTTTCTGTCTAACCCCCAAAACCTCTCCTTTCAGCCGCCCCCTTCTCTCGGCTCTCTTTTCTTTTTTTCTATCTTTTGCCGCCCTGACCAGTTTTCTTCTTGCTGTTTCTCTCGCTGCTTTCCTTCCCTTTTTTTTTTCTTTGCTTATACGAAGCCCCCTGTTTTGTCCCCCCTTTTTCCCTTCGCAGCCGTCCGCCTCTGTTTTTCTGGTTGTCCGTTCCTCCTTGTTCTCAGCCCCTCTGTTTTCCCCTTGCGTTTTTGCTTTCTTTCCTCCTCTATCCCGTCAGTCGCCACCCTCTTCGTTTTACTCTGTTTTTGGTTTCCGTTGCCTAACCCGCCGCCTCCTACTACCTTTCTTTTCCCTCTGTTTTTCTCTGTTCTGCCCAAGCCTTTGCCCTCCTTGCTCTGCTTTTTCTTTTGTTTTCTTTTGTTTTGGCCGAATCCCCTTCCTTCTCTGTTCCTTCTTTTCGTTTTCCTGTTTTCCTTCCTGCTCTCAGACCTCCCTCTCCGGTTTCTTTCTTTTGCTTTTCAGAAGACCTTCTTTCATGCTTGCGGCTCTTTGGCCTCTTAAAGGCCCCTCCAAAGACTAAACCTGATATCAAGGGCCAAGATCTCAAACCCCAAAATAGACTTATGTGTCTTATTCTTTGTCCTTTGATTGACTTTTCCCTTTTTCTTCTTTTTTTTTCTTTTTTTTTTAATAATAATTTTTCATCATTTTTAATTTTAAATAATGAAACTAAATCTAAAACAACTAAAGCATATTTTTTTGAACACTTTTCTTTTTCCTTTGAGAAATTCTACGCTAAAATGGCTAAAATAACTAAAACTAAAAAGTAAATAAAACTAATTGTGACAAATAAAAATAAAAATAAAAATAGAACAAATAAAAAATGAATATTAAATAAACAAATAATAAAGCACCAAAAATTTGGTGTCTACAATACTTGTACTTGACTTATAAGTGCTGAGCGGCTGCATGTACCACACTCAATCCGAGTGGGAGGTGCCCCTCCTTCCTGTCTCCGTACTTTTATCTTGATTCAGTTGATTGGAGTGTTATCTCATCGAATTTTTAGAGACTCAAACCCCATTGGCTAGTTAATCGAGTCGAGCCGGCAAGAACTTGGTCGATTAGATAACGAACTATGGGTATCTAGTGTTGTCGAGTGGGGTGTTATCTCCTCGACTAATCGGTATACTCGAGTATTACCACCAGTGTTTATTGAGGATTTTAGGCCCAATAGGGGGTTTGGATGGTGGACGGAGAGTAGTTTAAGTGGTGCTCTACTGGATTGGTTACTCACTTGAAAGTTGACGGAGTGTCAATTATTACTTGATCAACCTCTGGTGATACAATGGAATTTGGCTCCTAAGAGCCATCCGTATCCTTATACTCTGACATGATTATTACTTATCGGATTATTGTTTCTATTGAAAAACTTTACACTCGCTCATTTGGAGATTTGCTACTTGAAGTGTTATTGCTCACTTTTATGAACTTTTCATGCTCATTACTTTGCTACGTGATACTTGCACTTTTAAATAATAGTCAACTTGCTATTTGGAACCTCACTGGGCTTTTAGCTCATTCACGCCATTTGTTTTCCTTATAGGGGGTACGAGCGAGGCGTGAGACTAGTATAGGGTAGTCTAATTTTGAAGTTTTGAAATAGTACTCGCGCTAGCACTCGACTAGGGGTGATTGTACTCGAATTGTAAACACATTGAAGTATTTTGGTGTGTAGAAGCTTTGTATCTGGATTTGAGCATCAATGTATATATTAAGTTGAAGTGGATGTGTTATTTATTTTCTATGGATGTACGTTATTTTTCTTGAGTTATGAGTGAGTGAGTTCTGGCGAGAGTTGGGCAGGGGACCCGCCGAACCCTGGGGTATGCCCTAGGGGGAGGTGGAGCCATCACACTCAATATATTTACCATCTCAACAATGAGAAATTATTTGTGAATTTCTTCAACTTAATGTCCTGTGCGCAAGGGATTTTTTACCAATTCTGATAAAATGACCAAAAGATGATTGTTAGATGCTCATATTCTAATGTGCAAAAATTGCTTTGTCGTCTTTGAAAAGACCGGATCCTATCTTACCTCGTGCACTACCTCTTAGGACGGTAAAAAAAATATAAACGTGCAAATCTCATTGGATTATATATCCGAGACTCAAGGTGGGTTATTCCTAGTATGGGATTCCCTAAGTGGCATTCTCTCTAAGGTTTATGCATGATGCCAGTGTATCAAAGCAATTGAATATGCAATTTGAAATGAAAACATGGCCTAAAGGGACTCTTTGTATGCCAGAGTGGACCTCAAATGATGTGCAATTATTAACCTATAAATGCAATATATTGAAATTTAAACGTGCAATAACTTATCTTAAGAGGGTAGGTTCTAGAAGAGTATCATGTTAGAACTCTTATTTTTAGGGTTTGTGAATGCAAAAGATGAGAAAATAAGGAAATGTTAGTTCAACACATAACACGTTGAGGCAATTAGATGATACAAAAGCAAAAAGGACAATAAGCAAAGAGAGGTGGGATCCCTTCCTTCGTGCATAGTGTTTCTAGTTGGGTACGGTCGACTCTATCCTAAACGATTTCTAATATGGATGCATGAGATTGGACTCACTAATGCGCCTAGACTCAATGAGGCTTTAGGCTCCCAAACCTTCAGATCAAAGGCGGAGGGTCATCAATCCTAAGGCCTAAGAGTCGGTTGTTCGAGTGATCCCTCGAACATTGCTACACGCACGTCGTGCTACGGCCACATGTTCAAGTGGATCGATTCTAATTCTAATCGGATGGAGTGGTCTGACAACCACTAAAAGTAATAAAAGAAATGAGGGGTTATGAAATAAAACGTATGCACGTATGAAGTGCCGCTTTTGAAGGGAGGGATTAAATAATATCATATGTGGGGGAAGGTTCTAGGGTGGCTACCCCCCCCCAAAATACAAGTGCAATAAACACAAGTAAATGAAAGAAAATAAACACATTATTTATTACATACACAAATATCGAGACGATTTGTATGTGTGAAATGCAAGAAACCCTAAAAAGAAAAGATTCAACCTAAAACCTCCAAATGTAATATATAAAAAGGTTAAATGAAGAAAAGTATTGAATAAATCAATACTCAAACTCTCTAAGTCCCCAGTAGAGTCGCCAAGCTGTCGCGCCCCATTTTTAAATGAAAAATAAAGTGTTTAAAAAATAATTTTTGATTTGAAAAAAATGAGTTTTTGTTTTTAGAAAAATGAATAAAGAAATGGGCCTAAAAGGGGACTTAAAGTGCGACGATTTTGACCCAAAATAATCGTTTAAAAAGGATTTTTAATAAAAAATATGAGCCGCCACTTGGTATAGAGTTAAGGTGTACCAAGTCACCTAAAATGAATTTTAAATAAAAAAAGTTGAGAAAACCCTTTTTAAACGATTCCAAGTCTTCGAAAATCAGAGAAAAAGGGATCTGGAGTCACTGTTGAAGAAAGGGAAGACAAGGATAAAATCCAACGCACCCTTTCAACCTAACCAAAGTTAGTTGCGTGATTTAGTCAAAAATTTTCTTAATTTAGTCTAAAAATTTATCACATTTGGATGTCGCTGTATGAATGCAAACTTAGACCTAATGTATATCGGAAAAGTCGGAATGTCTCTTCAAAGTTTGATTGGTGCAAATCGCATTACTTGCGACGCCCACAAGTGACTCTTTAAAGAGGTCATGAAATTTGCAACAAATGAGACTCGAAAAAAAAGAAAGAAATAATAATTTACAAATATACGTGACCTAAGAGAATGCATCATAATGGGGTGCGGGGCAAACTAATAATCGTGACTTCAATTCTCCCTTTAATAGAGGGAATACGAGCGTGATAAGGTTAGAAAGCCATACTTGTCCATATCCGATATTCGAGGGGTATTTTCCTAATTTAATCAAGAAAATGTACTAATCTACTCCTAACTTACCTTAAATGAAATGCAAGTCTAATGTCATATTTCACATATAGAGATAAGGGATATATATATATATATATATATATATAGGGGAAAGATGGGATATGCATATAGGGAGATGTCATGCAAAATGAAAAAAAAAAAACCTAAAAAGTAGAAAATATGCATGAAAATGTAGTGATTGTACACAAACATGATCTAACGCGTGAATGGTCCCTAAGGATCTAGTGTTGGGCTAGCCCATGTCTATAAGTTTTCACCAGCATTGGACTAGTGAGAAATTGAAAAAAGGGGGCCACGACTAGCGTTGGACTAGTGTGGAATCGAAAAAGGGGTCACAACTAACGTTGAACTAGTGTGGTAACGACGTGCATTTATTATAATTAAATAAATCATATAAAGCATAATAAACACATAAATCACATAAAACACATAGCACATAAGCATGATATCTAGATGCAAGACCCTAAGAAAACGAGTAACACGTAAACACACAAGCACGCAAAACACACAAAACACACAAAACAAATAAAAACGAATAAAGACCTAACTATTACACTTGGAGGGCCCTAGCTGCAATCTAAAAGGGGAAAGAATGAAATAAAATAAAATAATAACCTAATTATTACAATTTGGCATTTAATGCCTCTCAAATAACCAAAAATTAAATTAAAATGAATATACAAAATTAAAACCAATAAAGTGAATAAATAAATGAAATAAAATAAAATAAAGAAAACATTCGAAAAAGCATGCAATTACACACACAAAATCACATAGGAGCAATGGGCACAGAGGATTAAGTAAAATCAAAATAAAGAGTAGAGTATACCTCATTTGAATTGGTGACCTAAGGAAATGAAGTTACTTATTTACCCTCCAAAACAAAGAAAATGGTCAAGGCATCACTTTAATTAACAAATAATTACAAGAGATGGAAACAACATGAGATTGAATCAATTAAAGTATTTAAATGAAAGTAAACAACCCATATTTAAGAAATTAAAACAAGCAAGGATCCAATCGAAATAATTAAAGAAGTTTTAAGGGTCAAATTATTATTATTGCTAAGATTAGAAATCAAGAAGAAAAAGCTTTAAAATTAATGGAATTCTACTAATTATCTCCTAAAACCAGAAAAAAGACTTGCTTAAAGCATGGTTAAAACCATAAGGAGATAATTGAATTTCCAAAGGGCAAAATTGATTGGTTTTCCATACTTTTTGGGCCAGAGTGAAACAAGGGGAAACTTGACTGGTTAAAATGTAATTCTTAGAAACATTTCATGCATGCTTCGAAGGAACTTTTTGCAATCCGAGAAGCTTTCTTTCCTTCTGCAACCATTCTTATGCAGTTTCTTTATTCAGCTTAGACGCATTCATGCAGAGCAAACCAATCAAATCTTAACTGATTCGACAACCAAACCCAAATGCAAGAACTTGGGACAAGGGAGAGAGGGAAGATAAAAACTCAACAACGTGATATGAACATTTACTGAAACTTCAACCCAAATCTCCAAGAAAAACAAACCCAAATCATAAAGTGAACAAGAGAATGAACACAAAATGCGTGATTCACGTTCCCCCAGTTTCAAAGCTAATGGCTTTTGTCCATAAGTTCCCAACAAGACATTTAAAAACACAGCTTTGATATTAGGCTACAAGACTTAGATTGCGAACATGACAAGACGCAAGAGAAAGAACAAGGAAACTTCAAAATCTCAGGTTTCTTCCAAGTTTCTGGTTAACAACTTTTGTAAACAAACTTACCCCATTACCAAATACTGAACCCAAAGTAAGAGATACAAGAAGAGACTATACAAATACTGACAAAGTGCTATAACTAGAACAAATGAACGTAAACCTAGTCTTCGGTTAGAGCAACTGTGATTTCAAAGCTGCAAAACCATGTCTGTTGCTGCAACAGATGGAATTGCCATATTGCAGCCGGATGCTACATCGCACATCATTGCTTTAACTCGGGGCAGACATATATGCACATGGCATCTCAATCAAATAACAAGCAAACCAAGCACTTCAAACAAGCCAAAAACTTCAGCTACCAAAGGGAAGAAAAGGATCTGTCCACGCTGCTGCAACAAGCCGAGAACTCCGTGCTTGTTGCAGCAAATTTGCATGAACAAATTTCCCTCTAAGAATCCCAATAAACTCGACTATCATGAAGGATCTGAAAGCAAACGCTGAATGACGCATTCATAAGGAAATCATTAACATCAGTCAGTAACAACAATGATACGTGAACTAGAGGACCATAAATCACAAAACAAATCCCATCAAATCTGGAAGCAAAGCAAAATTGAAAGTTTACTAGGAACTAAGGACAAGGATAGATTACCTCAATCCCAGAAAGTGTTTTTGGATGTGAAATGATCCCAAGAGAACGTGAAAAATGGTGAGGAATCCTCTGACCCGCAACTCCAGAAAGTGGTAAGAAATGACGAGCTTCCGTTTTTGAACCCCGATTTGGACCTCTTCCTGATGTTTTTTCAGAACAATCTCTGAACAAAAGTTCTTCGCCTCACTTTGTAGATATCGCAAATGGCTTAAGGAACCCAAGAAGAGATCGATTCAATTGCGAAAATTGTAGCTCAAAATAGCAGAAAATCAGCCTGATCCAAAAAGAGTTTCTGCAAAAATTTCTGTTTTTTCTTTTTTCCCTTCGTTTCCTTTGCTGTTTTCTCCTCTGATTCCCCCCCAGATTTTACCAGTTTCAATCACCTCCTTTTCTTTCTCTTGCCTTGCCCTAAACCCTCCTTTCTTCCTTTTTCTGGTTTCTTTCTTTTCCCTTACTATTTTTTTCCTTTGCCCGTTGCCCCTTTCTCTCTTTCTCTCCCTCTCGGTTCCTCTTTTTCTTTTCTTGTTCCTCCCTTTCTCTTGTTCCTCAGCCGCCACTCTCTTTTTTCCTTTCTTGTTCAGCCCCCCAAGCCTTCCCCTTGGTTTTCCTCCTTTTCTCCTCTCAGCCCCGTAGCCTCTCCCCCTCTTTTCTCCTCAGCCCTTATTTTCCTTTTTTTGCTTGGTTTCTCCTTTTTTTCACCGCCAGCTTTTTTCTTTCCATTTTCTTTTGTTTGTTTTTTCTTCAACTTTTTCTAGGCTCAACACTTGTCTTGCCACCTACCCCCCTCTTGCATCTGTTGTCAAAAGAAAAATAGAGACATTTGTCTCATGCTCCCCTAACACACTTGTCTAATGCTCCTCTAACACACTTGTCTACCATACATACCCTCCACATATCTTCTTATTTTTATTTATTTATTATATATATTTTTTCAAAATCAATTTAGGTAAACAAAAATGTTAATTCCTAATTGCAAATGCACTGCAAAATTTTCGTTTATTTTGAAGAAATTGAATCTAAAAGGATTAAAAACAAATTTTTTTGAATTTTTTGTGAGAATTTTTCCTTTTCAGAAATTTAATGCAAAAATATCTTAAAAATAAAAATGATGAACCTAATTTATAAAAATAAGCAAAAATACACTAACTATCATTTTGCAAACTTAATTAATTAAAATAAAATAAAAATAGAATGAAAACAAGAATAAATAATAAGAAATAAAACTAAAATTAAAATTAAATAAAATTAAAATTTTGGTGTCTACATGAATCTAGCGCGAGACGACTTAAATGGTCTAGTATTGAACTAACCTATTTACACAACTTTTCACTAGCGTTGGACTAGTGAAAATTCGAAAAAAAGACCACAACTAGCATTGGACTAGTGTGGTGACGTTATGCATTTATTATAACTAAATAAATCATATAAGATATAATTAAAACAAGTAAATACATAAAACACATAGAGCACATAGCACTTAAACATAACATCTAGATGTAAAAACCCTAAAAAGAGCGAGTAAACACGTAAGCACACAAGAATGCAAGCACACAAGCAAATAAATGCAAATGAAAACCTAACCATTACATTTGGGGCCCTAACTACAATCTAAGAGAAAATTAAAATAATAATAACCTAACTAATTACATTTTTGGCAAAAATTAAAACCTATCTATTACATAGACTAGCTAAATATATGTCTTGAGCACCTATCTATTACAATTTGGCATCTTAATGCCTCTCAAATAATCATCAAAAATTAAATAAAATAAATGAAACTTAACACGAATAAAAATGAAGAAAAACAAAGCACTCAAAAACAGGAAAAAACACAATGGAGCACATAAAAGAATTTTAAAATAATAAAAGAGGTTACTTTCCTTGAAGTTGTGGTTCAATGGGGTGAAATTTGCCCTATTGATGTTCCAAAATCAACAAAATGGTCAAGACACCAATTTAATTAACAAATGAATTATAAAAAATGGAAATAACCATGAAATCTATTAATTAAAGCACTTAAATGAAGTATAATTAACAATTAAAGAAGAAAAGCAACTTATATTTAAGTAATCAAAACTATTAGGGACTTAATTGCAAAAATTAAGAAAGTTTTTGAGGTTAAATTATAATTATTATAAAAATTAGGAGTAAAATAAAAGAAAAATAAAATTTAGGGACCAAATTGCAATTAAATTAGGGATCTAATTGAAAGAAATCTAAAGTTTTAGGGTCATAGTGAAATAACTCAAAGGTACAGGGGCTGAAATGAAATTTATGTTACTAGATTACTTGATAAAAAGGCCATTGGGCCATTTCAATTTTTTTAGTGGGCTGAAGACCTTGGCCCAACAAAAAACCCAAGGAAAGGAAAGCGGGCCGACATATCGTCTTAACCATTGGAAAAATCGCCAATTTAGTCCCTAAACTTTTTTTTTCTGTCGATTTAGTCCCTATACATTATTTATAGCCAATTTAATCCCTAAACTTATATTTCGGTTCCAATCAAGGAGGTTCACGGCGGAGCCACCGCACAATTTCCATCAGTTTCCCAATCGAGCAACCTAGAAGGGGTATTTTCGGAACTTCCATTCTGGAGCCTTTACCAAAATTAACCGAAACAAAAGTCCTATGAGAAATACCCACCCAAAACCCAAAATGAAAACAAAAAAATTTCTTGGGCAAAAATTTCTTGCTCAGCTCTCACAGAATAGGGGTGGTGGCCTTGTGGCTTTCTTTTGAATCTTGGAAGAATTTTTGAAAAGTTCTCACTAAAAAATCTGAATGCATCCCATGGTTGTTTTTTATCATCTAAATCTTCTTAATCTTCAGCCAACCAATTGATAGAATAAATGCAAATGAGAATCAC
Organism: Coffea arabica; assembly: GCF_036785885.1. NCBI lineage: Eukaryota > Viridiplantae > Streptophyta > Magnoliopsida > Gentianales > Rubiaceae > Coffea > Coffea arabica. Next base: position 56,274,030 of record NC_092312.1, on the reverse strand, counting down.
AAGTAGGAATACCAGTAACAAAGGGCGGCGCTGCCCTTGATCCGGGCAGAAGAAAGAAGCCCTCAGAGGCTAGAGCCCATACAAGAAATGCCCAAGGTGACGCACTTCTTTCAGAAAGCACAAAAACATGCACAACACCCACTAAAATACAACTCTAACACGTTTCACAAAATGGTGGCTTCAGCTTCAATCATCCCATCAAACCCAACCGCCACCGCCAAATTTCCCACCACCTCAACCGCTGCCACCACCTCTCTCTCCCCACCCTCCTCCCTCAAATTCGCCAAACTATCCCTCCACTAAACCCCTCATTTCCCATTCTGCTCTTCCCCATTTCCAACACAAGCCCCTTTCCGCCATCACTCCCCCCAACGCCTCCATCACTCCTCCTCCCACCGTCACCGCTTCCACTTTTCATGGCATCTGCTACGTTGTCGGCGACAACATAGACACTGACCAAATCATTGCTGCCAAGTATCTTACCCTGGTCCCCTCCAACCCGGAAGAATACAAAAAGCTCAGGTCCTATGCTTTAACCGGACTTCCCTCTTCCTACCAGACCCGTTTTGTTGAACCGGATCAATTCAAATCGAATTACTCCATCGTCATCGGTGGTGACAATTTCGGATGTGGGTCGTCTCGTAAGCAAGCCCCGGTGGTGCTAGGCGCGGCAGGAGTGGCAGCGGTGGTGGCGGAATCTTATGCTAGGATTTTCTTCAAGAATTCTATGGCGGCTGGAGAATTTTTTTGTTTTCATTTTGGGTTTTGGGTGGGTATTTCTCATAGGACTTTTGTTTCAGTTAATTTTGGTAAAGGCTCCAGAATGGAAGTTTCGAAAATACCCCTTCTGGGTTGCTCGATTGGGAAGCTGATGGAAATTATGCAGTGGCTCCGCCGTGAAGCTCCTTGATTGGAACCGAAATATAAGTTTAGGGATTAAATTGGCTATAAATAATGTATAGGGACTAAATCGACAGAAAAAAAAAGTTTAAGGACTAAATTGGCGATTTTCCCTAACCAATTCAGCCCAACTAAAAGGAGTGGGCTTCAACCTCTCAGGCCCATGCCAAACCCAGAAAGCTAAACCAACAATCCATTCCCATAAACCCAAACAAAAATAACCCTCTAAGCTAAGCTACCTATTTTACTAAAACCCAATATAATATGAATCAACTAAAATTATTTAACCCTAATTATGTCCTAAAATCCAGGATTAATCTACCCAAGGAACCACTTAAAAGATGCAAAAGAGGATTGCAACTTAAAAGGGGCAAAATTAGTTCAATTTTTCTAGATATTGGACCACAGTGAAATTATGTAAAAATTTAGGGGGCAAACTGCAAATTTTAGAAAATTTCCATGCAAACCCACGAAAGCTTTCTTCTTCTTCTTCTTTCTTCTGCAACCCTTTTTTTTTCTTTGGCATCTTATCAAACACAACTAACACCACAACTAATCCAAAGTTTCAGACCCAAGTAGCAAGACCACCCAACCACATCACTAAGATTCAATCTTGGTACATTTAATAAGAAATTGTGCAATAAAATATGAACTATTATCCCATAAAATGAGCAAGAAAATGCAGCAAAAAGAAGAAAGAAAGTGCAGGCAGAATTTGGACAAATTTGGCCTAGATTTAAGCTTAAATGGTAAGGGAAAGATGAAATACGTCACCTTTGGCACTTTAAAGGATGAAACAACATGTTAACCCTCGAAGGAAATGGATCCAAACGCAAGAACTTGAAGATCAAAACTTCTTGCCCCATGCTTTAAGAGCTGACAGTGCAGCAATTTCGAGCCCAAATTAAGCAACCTTAGAGGTGTTTTCTGTGACGGCCCCACCTCCTCCTAAGGCGAACCAAAAGGTTGGCGGACCGCTATCCAGCTCTCGCCAGGACTACGGATCAAATCATCAGGAAAACGAATCATTGGAAAGCGCTAAGGACCTTGACTGCGTCAAAATCTGACCAAAATTTTCTTCCTCGTTCAAGCTTCACACTCGCTCGTTTTTTCTAATGGATACAAGAAAGTTCACATAGCCATAGAAACGTACAATCTCAAATGAATACGAGTGAAACACTTGATCAAACACTTATTTACATATGTATATCAGAGTTTTCAAGTAGTTAACTTGAAGTACAAATCATAGTAGTCATATTTATATAAACTACATTTAGGGTTTGCCAGTACAGAAGAGCCTAATCAAAGGAAACGTCTAGAACTGGCTCAACTCTTATCTTCAAAATCATAGCTCTCAAAATATTAAACCCTATAAGGAAGACAAAGATAACGGGAACAGGGTGAGTTTATGCTCAATGAGGTACTACAAGTACAAGTAGTATAGAATCATGACATTTCACTTTTAAGGCACATATACACAACATATAAGGAAATGAACAAACACCTCAGATAGAAAGGATACAGGTGGCTCTCAGGAGCCAAATTCCCGTTGCAGATGCTGATCCACTCTCGTTGACTCTCCGTCAACGTTTAGAGAACATACATGATCGTAGACCCCACTTGTCAACAAATTCCGTCCACCGAACATACCCCTTGCCGGGTCCGAACACCACATACAGAACAGAGGTAGTAATACTCGAGTATATAGAAAATCCAGAGTCTCTCCAATACCCAAGGATTTCTCAGAAACAGACTACCGTAGTTCGTTATCTAATCGACCAGGCCCTTGCCGGCTCGACTCGAATAACTAGCCACAGGTTTTGAGTTCAGAGGTCACAGAAGGGTCGTTGGATACAAATCTCCAAACGACATCAAATAGATACAGATACAGATATAGATAACAAATTAAAACATATACAGGAACTAGAACAGACAGATGAGAGAAACGAGTGTGATAAAGTATACCCTCATTTCATATAGAGCATACAAAAGTCACAGATAATCAGATTGCAAGTTGCAAGTACAAATAAACCAGATAGATAAACCAGAGAAGCAACACATTAGGGGAGTGGTACACTTACCAGTTCAAGCAAAGCTACCTTCAAAAGTTTCCTCCCAAAGGATGGCTTTGATTACCGTCACGTCCTATCAACAACCAAGATAGAACAATTATGGTTTCTCCCATCCGCTAACCCAGGAAACGAAATGCACAAATGAAGTTCGACTATAAGTGTGATACCCCAACTTTTAGGATCATCTTTTGTTTAGTCTCAAATAGAATATTATGGTTTCTTTAGTTTATTTTTATTTTAAAAACATTATTTTGTTTTAAAGAAGAAACTAAAGTTATTTCTTTGGGTTTGATTTAAAACTTTGTTTTATTTTAAAAGACTAGAAACCCTAAACGTCTAATCAAAACCCTAGGTTCACTTGTGACTGACCGTTTTTCAAATTTCTCATATTTTAACTGAAACCCTAAATTCAATTTATGGGATTGTAAAACCCCTCACATTTTTCTTAAAAACCCCCTTTTATTTGGAACTTATGATTTTATAATAGCCCTACTACCCAATCACACCACAATAAGTGTAAATGAATATAGGAGTAAGGGTTTTTGTTGTCCGTTTTCAAGTTAGAGCGAATTAGGGTTTTCACGTTTTTTCGTAGTGTGACTATTCGGTACGGAGTGAGGATCAAATTTGGTAGGTAAGAGTGACTTTTGGATGAGGAAATGTTATATGATTAGAAGTGATAATAATAAGTTAGTGATTAGAAGGTAAAAACCCTAGTATACGCGATTCAAGATAAATCGGTTCACACCGACGGGTATCGATCACTACCGATTGAACCCACCACTTGACCACCACTTCTTTACCACCACATACCCTTGATATTCTTGCAAAATATCCCCCCTCATCCTCAGCCACATGGCCAAAAATTGTGGCCCAAAATGCAAGGAGAAGAAAGCAAAACTTGGATGGTT